>NW_028270173.1:58645670-58954561 GCF_037043375.1 Chiloscyllium plagiosum
GAACTTTAATAGAAGGGCATACAATCTTTATTACTCCATGCAGTCTCATCCTGATACAGGGCTATCATGCATGTCATGCTCCTCCTGTTTCGCTTCCCCCTGAGCGGAAAGGGGACTACTTGGGCCATTGGTCTCCCAGAGGCACATGCATAACAATTGCTTTTATTCAAACTTTTCACAGTGTACTTTACCCATTCAACCCAGGCATTTGTACCCCCATATCCCGTTTCTACTTCAGTGGTCTGCTTTAAGTCCTTTACCTCTACTATCTTTATCACCTTAGGGTTAGAGTAAGGGATTTTACTATTCCTTTCTCCTACTCGGGTTCTGCCTTTCACCTGTATTTTAAAACAACATCCCAGGAAATTCTTCCCATCTGCTTTCATCTCTATCCCAAGGATTTGGTTTAATTGGACCTGATAGGTTTCTCCCCCTAAAACTGCTTCATACCATGAAGTTTTCTTTATTATTAAATATATTGGGTTACACTTTTTATCGGGACAGTCAAGAGCTGACCGGAAGGGGTCTCGGTGTACTGTAACGAGTGGATTAATCAAGAGGTCACCCCTGAGGCCTTCCTGCCTCTGCCATTCTTTACATTCTTTATTCCGAAGATATCTCTTACACTTTTCTCTCTGGGACATTTTCTTCCCGCTAGTCTTATCCCATGCACCCCCTTTCGGGACCTTTTTCATGGAACCTAAGATGTATCTCTGAGTTACTGTACTGCCTTTGATTTATTACATCTCCACAATCCACCAGGCTGCAGGCATCTGTTTCTATGACTTGTGGATTTGTACTTTCAGGAACCGTTATCACTGAGTAAGATGACATCACCGTAATCTGACAGAGTCCTAAGACTAGAAAAGCTAATATAATGTACCTAAACATTTTTCCCATTCTACAGTGTAATTGAAGCACCGAGAGATTTAGCATACAATACTGTAGAAACTATCCCGTGCTCGCGCCGCTACTGTATAATTAGTTATTTAAAGTCTTTTCAACTTAAGTTTAAATCAGTTATTTAAAGTCTTTTCACCTTAAGTTTAAGTGACTCTTTTGTCGATTCAGTTGTCCAGATTTCTGTCTCAACTGGAGATTCCACTGGCCCTTTGATCCGAGGGTAGTGAGTCCAGCCTTTCTCTGCCGTTCTTATCGCTGTTTCAGTTGTTAGGAGTGCTTGGTCCAGCCCCTCCCAGTCTGGTTGCAATTTGGTCTCAATCCATGATTTGACTAGGACCCAACCCCCCCCCCCCCCCGGTTGGATTGGATGGATGGTGAATTCAAGGGGTGGAGTCTGTGCCAATAAACTCTGTTTCCTGAGGAAAGACAAAGAGGAGGACAAGCCCAGTATATACTTCTTTTAGAACAGATCTTTAGTCTCCAGGGTTGGCAGTTCCCCTTTCATTCCCAGATAGGGCAGGCCAAACAATATCTCATAAGGGGACAGCCCCATATCTTTCCTTGGGGCCGCCCGCACTCGCAAGAGGGCTACAGGTAAACACTTAGTCTAAGGGAGTCTAATTTGTATTACTAATTTAGATAACTGCTTCTTGAGTGTCTGGTTCATTCTCTCAACCTTTCCTGATGAGGGTGGGTGCCAAGGAGTGTGGAACTCCCAGGAGCTTCCTAACCCCTTCATCACTCCCTGGAGTACCCTGGAAGTAAAATGAGTTCCCTGATCTGAATCAGTGTATTTCACTGTCCCATATCTGGGGATTATGTGTTCGAGTATTATCATGGACACCCCACTTGCAGTGGCAGTGGCTAAAGGGTATGCTTCCACCCATCCAGTTAGGTGATCAACCATTACTAGCATATACCCCAGTCTTCCCACTCGGGGTAATTCGGTATAATCTACCTGAATGCTCTGAAATGGTCTTAGCCCAGGTTCTCTCCCTCCTGGTACTTGTTTCCTTAACACCTTCTTGTTTATTTTTTGACATGTTATGCATCCCTCACATATCTGTTTGGCTATCGTATATATCCTGAGTCTAGATTAGAGTGGTGCTGGAAAAGCACAGCAGTTCAGGCAGCATCTGAGGAGCAGTAAAATCAATGTTTCGGGCAAAAGCAGTTCATCAGAAATACAGGCACAGAGCCTGAAGGGTGGAGCGATAAATGAGAGGAAGGTGGGGGTGGGGAGAAAGTAGCATAGAGTACAAGAGGTGAGTGGGGGAGATATATATCCCTTTGCATCCATATTTCCTTAAGACTAAATCACACATTGCTTGCACTCCCCAGTGACTCCCCTGATGTAAGACAGCCATAATCTCTCGCATCATAATTTTATTCAACATTTCCCTCCCATCGGGTAACATCCAGCACCCATCCGCTGTCTTTGCAGCTCCTAAGTCTTTTAGTTCCTTTTCCTCATTTGTAGTAAACAACGGGGTACCCTGAAGATCTGGAATTGCAGATATTAGGGAGTGTATCACTGCTCCTTGTGGATTTAGGGCCGCTTCTTTAGCGACCTCATCGGCCAGTCTATTTCCCCTTGTTTCCGGTTCATTCCCCTTCTGATGTCAGTTTATATGAACTATCGATATTTCTCTCGGGAGTAACAGGGATTCCAGCACTCGTTTTATCGATTCCTCATGTGCTAGTTCATTTCCTCTGCTATTTATCAGTCCTCTTTCTTGCCAAATTTTTCTGAAGGTATGTACCACTCCAAACGCATATTTGGAGTCTGTATATACCGTTCCTTCTTTGCTTTCTAAGGTTCTGAGAGCTCTTTCTAAGGCATAGAGTTCACAAGCCCGGGGCCGACCAGCCGTTAGGCAGTCTTTCAGCCTCGATAACGCTTTCCTCTATCCTGTCTACTACAGCATATCCATTGTGCCTTTTACCCTCAATCACCCGGGAGGACCCATCGATAAACATGCAATGGTACGTCTCTTCAGTCCAGCCGCACTTTAGTCTGATATTCAATAATATCAAGGCTGTCGTGTTCTGGATTACCAAGGGCCACCCCCCTCTCCCCGCCACAGAAATGCAGCTGGATTCAAGCAACTGTCTGTGACTAACACAAGGTTATCCTGCTCTATTAAGATTGTCTCATATTTCAAGATCCTAGAGTCTGTGAGACATCGTCCTACTTTCTGATTTAATATGGCCCGTACCTGATGTGGGGTGCTGACTATTAAGGCTCCCCCAAAAGTAAGTTTCTGACTCTCCTCTACCAATAAGGCTGTTGCTGTCACTGCCTGCACACACTCTGGCCAGTAATGTAGCTTTCCATTCTTTAATTAACAATGAATTAATGCAGTCATGTTTTAAATTAACCGTGAATCAATATGACAGGTCACTGAGAATGTGTGAAGGAATCCTGCCAATTAATATTGATTCAGGCTAGCACAATCGATTAATTATATATATTATATAATTCAGGGTGGAAATGCAACAAGTGACTAAAACATTTTAAAAACTGTAATTGCGCAGTTCTGTTTGTTTACCAGTCACTTGTGACTTCTCATTCTGTTTCTGGAATTGTTTTGCTCGAGCACATTAATTTTTAAGAACCTCAAAAGATTCCATTGCACCATTTGCAGTTAATTAAATCCCCAATTTGGTGGCAGTATTTTGTCATGAGCACAAAACTGATTCTTCGTGCCTCTCATCACAAAACTGTCGCCATATTAACTTTTTCGTTCCCGCTGCCTTGGGCTTAAAATTTAAGGATGACCTTGCTGCCCCCGTATCGACTTGGAAAACTACGTCCTCTTTGTAAGGTCCCACCTTTAAATTTATCAAGGGTTCCTGGTGGGTCCCCAGGGGCAGGATCCCCTGACACCCCTAGTCACTAACTGCATACATTCATGTAGAACTCTGAGCTCAAAAACTGCATGAATTTATGTAAAATTCTGTTATCTCACTTTGTAGATTAGAATCAATCTAAGCATCAGGTCATAGACAGAGAACACAGGGGGCTAACACCTTCAACATATTGTCTAGCTATCATCATTGTTAACAGCTAACCCGAGAATGCAACTTTAAAAAAAAGGGTTTTGATTTACACATGAAAGAAGTGAAACTATCACTGTATTCTAACAGATGAAAGGCTCAACAGACAATCAATTTTTCAATGTATAATTTCAGTTACATCACACTGCAAATTTTTGCTATAAATTCTGTGTTACAATCGAGCCCTCCACTATCACCTGATGAAGGAGCGTCGCTCCGAAAGCTAGTGCTTCCAAATAAACCTGTTGGGCTATAACCTGGTGTTGTGTGATTTTTAACTTTGTACACCCCAGTCCAACACCGGCAATCTCAATTACAATGTTATAGATTGTGAAATAATCGGAGCTGCCTTAAAAGGATTTGTCTATTCAAGTTAAAAAAAAACTTCTAATGCATGAATAATGGCCAAATCAAAGGTCACCGATATTAACCATAGGATTGTTTTTTGGGATTTATTACAATCTAATGTTGACCTGAAACTTCAACTGTCCTCCATAAATCGCTTTTATCTAAGGATAAAAGAGATTAGTTAGAAACTGATAGTAAGGCGGTCATGACCTGTAAAAAGAACAGGAGTTAAATTTTATTTCATAATCACTGTAAAATCCTTAACCTTAAAAGAAATCGTGTTAAATTTCCATAATAGAAATCAGATTCAAAACAGTCCTGGATCTCAACCTCCAGGGAACAAAGCACAAACATTCAATCACCAACAAACAAATGTGCATTCAAACCGAATCACAAAGGGCTAAACTTTCGACCAGCTGTACAGCTCTTTTTTCTCTCTCTCTCTCTCACACACACCGTATCTCACAGACACTTTCTGAGCTTCCCGCAACAACGTCTCTAGAGGCTTCTCGCTCCACCTCTATGTCTTTTGAATCTTTTTCTGGATATCTGGCCATGATTTAGTTACAAAGTGTACCCTCAATAGCCCTTCAGCTACCAGCCCTTCCAACACGAAGCATAATCTGATTCCTCCTGACTATAAGGCTGTTTTCCGTTGATATATAAATTCAAATATTTACAAACACAGTCTTCATCCAACCCGTACTTTGGCCAGAAGACAGCAGGACAAAGAATGGATTCCTCAGTCCATACAAAGCAACAATATTTAATCATCTTTTTCATATCTTTTCACCTTGTAATCATCTTTTTCCTATCTTTTCCCCTCTATCTTTTTCCTACAACATCCTGCCCAACGGACTTTCTGGAGGTATGTTGTCAAGGATCCCGCCTCCATTTCCATTTTCTTTTTCCCCGGAGGCTTTTTCCTTATCCTCGGCACAGCCCATATTGAGTTCCTTCGTTAGACTCTTATTAACTACTAGAACTCAATCCCAGCCACCAAGGCAGTACTTAAAAGTTAATTTTCCTACCTTGGTCCATGCATGGAGTTGCCTGGCTCCCTGTGCCTACTTACAATCTTTCACCTGGTTTAGATAGACTCTCATCGGATCTAAATCAGTCAACCAGAAGGGGGAACCCACCGCTGAGGAACATGGGACCATTCTAAAAGGAACGGGACGCAAGTTCCCAGCCGTCAATGGTGCCTACCCTGCTGGTGATGATGGACACCCCGGATGAGCACCCAAATTGTGAAACAAAATTCACATATTAATAAATTTCAGTCCAAGTCAAATTCTGAAGCAGTGAATTTTATTGAAACGTTCTTGCAAGAAGGGATGACTAGCAAGTAGCCACCCCAATCCAGAAATTACTCTACAATTTATACAGTTTAATTCTCCGTACTTCCCAGTTTACCTCATTGGCCTTCAAACTTATCAATATTCCTTATCGTGTTCTGCCCCTACCCAGCTGCGCTCCGCCCTTGTTTACTTCTCCCCCTACTCCAAGCCGGATGACCCTCCCGTCTATAAGTGACTTGGCTCGCTTCAGTGCTGGCATGAGGGAAATTTGCTGAGCTTGGAATATCTTGATGTTCTTTTTCAACTTATCTATTTGTCTGTAACATCTTCCATTGTTTGCAGGCACGTTCCATTTTTGTATGAACATTTTAGCTAACTCAGCTGTTTGCTAAAATAATTATACACTGGTGTAGGTTAGTTCATTCACCTTGCATAAGCAATTATGATTGCAGAAATAACACTGCTTTACCTATATCCCACAGGCACATACTAGTTTAAAATCATGGTAAACTAACACCCTGTATCGCACTGAAGTGGCTGAGCAAACAATGAGAAACAGCTCATTCCTCTATTGTCATGTTCATGCTCAACATGTTCCCGATTCTGATGACCCCAGCAGTCCATTCCCTGTCTCTCCTGCTAACCACCCTCAGTTCATATGGATGAAAGTGTAATTTCCAAGGCTGCGGTGCCACTGCTGACAGGAGAGAGCTCAGATATGAGGTAGCCATGATCCAGGCAACAATCAGTTTCTGGGAAAAGACTGACAACTCCTGCAAACTGTTGCAAAGATGATTGAGACTTCGAAACAGGAGCTATGTGTTATAACTGAGGCTATGCAGCTGGTGCGAAATACATCAGGGCACAGTATTGAGGGGAGTGCTCAATGGAAAGGCGTATGGCAAGATTTGGAGATAGAACATTGCCACTTAGGGGCCAAAAGGCACAGCAAGTCGTGAGCACCCTCCCTAAGAGGGAGAGTTAGAAACTCAGCAATGATCCAGGACAGCCTCATGTTCCACAAGAAGTGAACAACCTTCCTCTGGATCACTGTCACAAACTTTGGGGGAGGGATCAGAGTGACCAATCAGGATTGCACCTTGATGCCAATGCCTTGATGGCCTCACTCGCAACAGGGGCAGCACTCGGAGTGGGGGAGGAGATGCAGCATTTGGAGTGGGGAAGGGGGGCAGAACTCGGAGTGGGGAAGGGGGGCAGAACTCGGAGTGGGGAAGGGGGGCAGAACTCGGAGTGGGGGAGGAGATGCAGCACTCGGAGTGGGGGAGGGGGCGCAGCACTCGGAGTGGGGGAGGGGGGCAGAACTCGGAGTGGGGGAGGAGATGCAGCACTCGGAGTGGGGGAGGAGATGCAGCACTCGGAGTGGGGGAGGGGGCGCAGCACTCGGAGTGGGGGAGGGGGGCAGAACTCGGAGTGGGGAAGGGGGGCAGAACTCGGAGTGGGGGAGGGGGGCAGCACTCGGAGTGGGGGAGGGGGTGCAGCACTCGGAGTGGGGAAGGGGGGCAGAACTCGGAGTGGGGAAGGGGGGCAGAACTCGGAGTGGGGAAGGGGGGCAGAACTCGGAATGAGGGAGGGGAGTAGCACTCGGAGTGGGGGAGGGGGCGCAGCACTCGGAGTGGGGGAGGGGGGCAGAACTCGGAGTGGGGAAGGGGGGCAGAACTCGGAGTGGGGAAGGGGGGCAGAACTCGGAATGAGGGAGGGGAGTAGCACTCGGAGTGGGGGAGGGGGCGCAGCACTCGGAGTGGGGGAGGGGGCGCGGTACTCGGAGTGGGGGAGGGGGTGCAGCACTCGGAGTGGGGGAGGGGGTGCAGTACTCGGAGTGGGGGAGGGGGTGCGGCACTCGGAGTGGGGGAGGAGATGCAGCACTCGGAGTGGGGGAGGGGGTGCAGCACTCGGAGTGGGGGAGGGGGTGCGGCACTCGGAGTGGGGGAGGAGATGCAGCACTCGGAGTGGGGGAGGGGGTGCAGCACTCGGAGTGGGGGAGGGGGTGCAGCACTCGGAGTGGGGGAGGGGGTGCAGCACTCGGAGTGGGGGAGGGGGTGCAGCACTCGGAGTGGGGGAGGGGGTGCAGCACTCGGAGTGGGGGAAGGGGGGCAGAACTCGGAGTGGGGGAGGGGGTGCAGCACTCAGAGTGGGGGAGGGGGTGCAGCACTCGGAGTGGGGGAGGGGGTGCAGCACTCGGAGTGGGGGAGGGGGTGCAGCACTCGGAGTGGGGAAGGGGGGCAGAACTCGGAGTGGGGAAGGGGGTGCAGCACTCGGAGTGGGGGAAGGGGGGCAGAACTCGGAGTGGGGAAGGGGGGCAGAACTCGGAATGAGGGAGGGGAGTAGCACTCGGAGTGGGGGAGGGGGCGCAGCACTCGGAGTGGGGGAGGGGGCGCAGCACTCGGAGTGGGGGAGGGGGTGCGGTACTCGGAGTGGGGGAGGGGGTGCAGCACTCGGAGTGGGGGAGGGGGTGCAGTACTCGGAGTGGGGGAGGGGGTGCAGCACTCGGAGTGGGGGAGGGGGCGCAGCACTCGGAGTGGGGAAGGGGGGCAGCACTCGGAGTGGGGGAGGGGGAGTAGCACTCGGAGTGGGGGAGGGGGCGCAGCACTCGGAGTGGGGAAGGGGGGCAGCACTCGGAGTGGGGAAGGGGGGCAGAACTCGGAGTGGGGGAGGGGGGCAGAACTCGGAGTGGGGAAGGGGGCGCAGCACTCGGAGTGGGGAAGGGGGGCAGCACTCGGAGTGGGGGAGGGGGTGCAGCACTCGGAGTGGGGGAGGGGGGGCAGAACTCGGAGTGGGGAAGGGGGGCAGAACTCGGAATGAGGGAGGGGAGTAGCACTCGGAGTGGGGGAGGGGGCGCAGCACTCGGAGTGGGGGAGGGGGCGCAGCACTCGGAGTGGGGGAGGGGGTGCGGTACTCGGAGTGGGGGAGGGGGTGCAGCACTCGGAGTGGGGGAGGGGGTGCAGTACTCGGAGTGGGGGAGGGGGTGCAGCACTCGGAGTGGGGGAGGGGGCGCAGCACTCGGAGTGGGGAAGGGGGGCAGCACTCGGAGTGGGGGAGGGGGAGTAGCACTCGGAGTGGGGAAGGGGGGCAGCACTCGGAGTGGGGAAGGGGGGCAGAACTCGGAGTGGGGGAGGGGGCGCAGCACTCGGAGTGGGGAAGGGGGGCAGCACTCGGAGTGGGGAAGGGGGGCAGAACTCGGAGTGGGGGAGGGGGGCAGAACTCGGAGTGGGGAAGGGGGCGCAGCACTCGGAGTGGGGAAGGGGGGCAGCACTCGGAGTGGGGGAGGGGGGCAGAACTCGGAGTGGGGAAGGGGGCGCAGCACTCGGAGTGGGGAAGGGGGGCAGCACTCGGAGTGGGGGAGGGGGTGCAGCACTCGGAGTGGGGGAGGGGGTGCAGCACTCGGAGTGGGGGAGGGGGTGCAGCACTCGGAGTGGGGGAGGGGGTGCAGCATTCGGAGTGGGGGAGGGGGTGCAGCACTCGGAGTGGGGAAGGGGGGCAGAACTTGGAGTGGGGAAGGGGGGCAGAACTCGGAGTGGGGAAGGGGGGCAGTACTCGGAGTGGGGGAGGGGGTGCAGCACTCGGAGTGGGGAAGGGGGGCAGAACTTGGAGTGGGGAAGGGGGGCAGAACTCGGAGTGGGGAAGGGGGGCAGTACTCGGAGTGGGGGAGGGGGTGCAGCACTCGGAGTGGGGGAGGGGGTGCAGCACTCGGAGTGGGGGAGGGGGTGCAGCACTCGGAGTGGGGGAGGGGGTGCAGCACTCGGAGTGGGGGAGGGGGTGCAGCACTCGGAGTGGGGGAGGGGTGCAGCACTCGGAGTCGGGGAGGGGGTGCGGTACTCGGAGTGGGGGAGGGGGTGCAGCACTCGGAGTGGGGAAGGGGGTGCAGCACTCGGAGTGGGGGAGGGGGTGCAGCACTCGGAGTCGGGGAGGGGTGCAGCACTCGGAGTGGGGGAGGGGGTGCGGTACTCGGAGTGGGGAAGGGGGGCAGAACTCGGAATGAGGGAGGGGAGTAGCACTCGGAGTGGGGGAGGGGGTGCAGCATTCGGAGTGGGGGAGGGGGTGCAGCATTCGGAGTGGGGGAGGGGGTGCGGTACTCGGAGTGGGGGAGGGGGTGCGGCACTCGGAGTGGGGGAGGGGGTGCGGCACTCGGAGTGGGGGAGGGGGTGCAACATTCGGAGTGGGGGAGGGGGTGCAGTACTCTGAGTGGGGGAGGGGGTGCGGCACTCGGAGTGGGGGAGGGGGTGCAGCACACGGAGTGGGGGAGGGGGAGCAGCACTCGGAGTGGGGGAGTGGATGCAGCACTTGGAGTGGGAGAGAGGAGACCACTCGGAGTTGGGGAGGGGGGCAGCTCTCAGAGTGGGGGAGGGGGTGCAGCACATGGAGTGGGGGAGGGGGTGCAGCACTCGGAGTGGGGGAGGGGGGCAGCACTCGGAGTTGGGGAGGGTGGCAGCTCTCAGAGTGGGGGAGGGAGTGCAGCACTCGGAGTGGGGGAGGGGAGCAACACTCGGAGTGGGGGAGGGGGGCAGCACTCGGAGTTGGGGAGGGTGGCAGCTCTCAGAGTGGGGGAGGGAGTGCAGCACTCGGAGTGGGGGAGGGGGTGCAGCACTCGGAGTGGGGGAGGGGGGCAGCACTCGGAGTTGGGGAGGGTGGCAGCTCTCAGAGTGGGGGAGGGAGTGCAGCACTCGGAGTGGGGGAGGGGAGCAACACTCGGAGTGGGGGAGGGGGGCAGCACTCGGAGTTGGGGAGGGTGGCAGCTCTCAGAGTGGGGGAGGGAGTGCAGCACTCGGAGTGGGGGAGGGGGGCAGCACTCGGAGTTGGGGAGGGTGGCAGCTCTCAGAGTGGGGAAGGGAGTGCAGCACTCGGAGTGGGGGAGGGGGTGCAGCACTCGGAGTGGGGGAGGGGAGCAACACTCGGAGTGGGGAAGGGGAGACCACTCGGAGTGGGGGAGGGGAGACCACTCGGAATGGGGGAGGGGGGCAGCACTCGGAGCCGCAAGATCTAGACAGTACCAAGGTTTGGCCTCACAAGTGGCAAGTAACATTCGTGCCTCACAAATACCATCCAAGGACTATCACAAAATATAGACAACCACTGCCCCTTGACATTCAATGGTGCTACCATCACTGAATGCCCCATGATCAAGATCCTGGGAGTTACCATTGACCAGAAACTCAACTGGACTCATCACATAAACACAGCGGCTACAAGAGCAGGTCAGGGGCTGAGAAAACTGCAGCGTGTCACTAACCTCCTGACTGCTCAAAGCCTGTCCATCATTTACAATGCACAAGTCAGGAGTGTGATGGAATACTCCCCACTTGCTTGGATGAATGCACTCCAACAATACTCAAAAAGCGTGACACCAGCCAGGACAAAGTGGCTCACATGACAGGCACCATAACCACAAACATCCACTCCTTCCACCACTGACACTCAGTGGCAGCAGTATGTACTAGTGATTTTAGAGAAGGTTTGTCTACTGTCTACACGATGCACTGCAAAAAAGTCACAAAAACTCCTTAGACAGCATTTTTCAAACCCATGACCATTTCCATCTAAAGGGACCCAGGCAGCAGATACCTGCGAAAGCTATCATTTGCAAGTTCCCCTCCAACCCACTCACTAGCCTGACTTGTAAATATATCCCTGTTCCTTCAGTGTTGCTGGTGAAAATCCTCCATAAGAGCATTGTGGTCAATCTACAGCACATGGACTGCAGTGGTTCAAGAAGGCAGCTCACCACCACCTTCTCAAGGCCAACCAGGGACAGGCAATAAATGCCAGCCCAACTAGCAATGCCCACAGCCTGTGGATGAATAAAAGAATATTCAAAATCCGATGCTCTCTTGAACGCCTCAATTGAAGCTGCCTCCAGCTCATTTTCAGGCAGAGCATTCCATTCCCTAACTACTTGTTGAGTGAAAAGGCGTTTGCTTGCGTTACATTTGCCTCTTTTGCAAATTACTTTAAATGCATGCCTTCTATTTTTGATTCTTTTCTGAGTGGGAACAGACTTTCCCTACCTACTCAGTCCATGAAGAACAGGACTGCAGGCTGGGCCACATTAATTGCCGACAAAAAGGCATCACATCTGGCAATGATTACATAGAGGTGAAGGGTTAAGTTACAACCACCAAGCCCCCATTTTGTAGAGTCCAGTGACCTAATGGATTAGGCACTGGCCTCTTTTCTTTTCAAATATAACCCGAATGAATCAATTCCAGCAATTGCAAGAATGAGCTGATAGGATTGGGATATGCTTTGTGTCAGTAATTAATACTTCAAAGTATCAATTGTATGTCTTTCCAGAAGTTTCCTTGTTTGTTCTGACTCTCACTTTCAGTGATTCCCCTGACCCAGATTCCTGGCTACTTCCTTAATCTTGCCATATCACCCGGCCTCACTCTCATCGTATCAATCACAGAGAATGCTCTTACCTTAAACCTCTGCCTTCATGTAATCACTGCCAGATTTGATGCTTTTTTGTGGGCAATTAATCACTTTCATGGATTACTTAGTACCCACATTCCCCTTTAGCATTCCAGTTCTACCTCCTCCTGTACTTTTCCTTGGAAAAATATATTCCTCAATTCACTGATAACTGCACTTTCAAAAGTCTAACTGTCCAGACCTTTACCATTCTATTCACCACAACATTTCTGCAGTGACTGATTTATTCAACCCCACCCTCACCTCCATGTGACCCCCGAGACCCCAATAAATTATTCCCTCGCTTACCTTGGCTGTTGCCCCAGATACAACCTTCATATCAACTCCCTTAACACCAAGAGAGACAGAAAGGTTACAGTGAAAATGGTTTCAGATGTAGGGAGTGCGTGTGAAACAATGCATTGTAATTCCTACAAGGAAACTACGATATAGTTCCACATTGACTTTATATCATTGATAACAAAACCAAATGATGCAGAATGACTTGCTACATTTTGTACACTTGTAGAAAAAGCATTCTGTCTTTGACTAGCAACAATATCAGATAACAATGTCAAAATCAGTTCACATATTTGATTAAAGTTCAGTGTTAGTTTGTTTAGATGTTCACAACATAAGAGATTTGGAATTTCCCAGAACACTGCAAGATCCATAAACCATCAGAAAGGTAATATCTGAATTACCTTCGTTATGATTACGATGCGAACAGTGCACTGTTGCTCTTGTCCTTCTCCTCCAGAGTCACAATTTGATAAAAAGATTCTCAATACAGAAATATCCTAAGCTTTCTTGATGCTAAGCACTGAATGTGAAGACCCATCATCCAAGTTTTATGAATAATCATAGCATCGTTCATTCATTGTAAAATTAAACCCATTCAATGGGGATAGAGAATGGGTTAAACACCCACAGTTTTTAATGTGAATATACAAAATGTTATCGCTCTAACCAACACAAAGTACGTACACACACACACACACACACTCGCTCGCTCTCTCTCACACACACACTCATTTTTCAAGCAAAGGGAAGAAACTGCAGACATTCACTTTAATGAAAGACATTTTCTGTCCAAGGATGGCAATTCATTCAGATAAAACAGAATAACATGTAGACTGTTCTGATGCCTGTCAATCTGGCAGACACAACTTGCTGAGGAAATCAAATATCTCAATGTTGTTTCTGTCACTCTGCCAGAAGAAGAATCAGCTTTCACCCCTGAGCTCACAAAGGTACTTCAGAAACAGGAAACACAAGTTGGACTGTTTCTTCTGCAGCAGACTTTTTCCAAATAAAATTCCAAGCATAAAGTCTGCAAACGCTACTTAAACAGAACAATCATAAAATCAAGACCTGAAGGAGTTTTCCCGAAAATGAGTTCAGGCAACCAAGTGCAGTTCTAGATCAATGTGGTTTCTAAGAAATATCTTGCTTGAAGACAAAGTTCTAACATCAATTTTCTTTGGTTTTGTTTTGAAAGGTTAATATAGGTGTCTCCACAATCTTTCAACTCAAGTTCACAAAAACAATTAAATGATGCACTTTCATAACATGTTGCATTGAGACGAAATTCAATAGTATGAAATATTATTGAAGGTACACGGCCAAATTAAATTTGTTCTCTTTTCTTAAGCTGCAAGGTAGCAGACTCTCAGAATGGAGCAATATAACATATCTTCTCGGGGTAGGTTGTGACAACTTCTACAACGTCCACAGCATGGATAATTCAGACACACATTCTCTTGAATCACCACTTTCTGTACCTGGGGAAACCCTCTCAGACTCACAGTGATATCTGTGCACAAGCAGGAGTTTCTACATATATATTTTGATGCCTTCATTTAGTGAGGTTTGGTGATCCTTAAAACAACTGGACTGATGGTGGGAGAGGTTTGAGATAGACACTGCTGAGACAGACAGTGCCTTGGAATGACAGCTCTCAGGGCAACAGAAGCAGGTGACCTGGCACCAAGTCTGTGTGGAGATGCTGATGTCTGATAAGGGAGTAGGTGAAACAATCCTGGCACATGTCACACTGGAAGAGTTTGTCTCCTATGTGGATACATTGATGTTCCAGAAGGTCCAATAACTGAGTAACAGCTTCAACACAGAGCTTGCACTGATAGGGCTTCTCTTGTATCATGGCCACAACGTGTACAAGATTTCTCACACACCTCACACCTGAATGGTTTTCACTGGTACAGATCCTCTACTACATCAGGAGATTTAAAGCCTTATCAGAAACACTGCATGTGAACAGTTTATATGTGTGTGTGCGTGTGTGTGAAAGAGGAGCAGATTTATTTAGTATTTGAAGACTCAATTGTACATGTCGACTTTATGGGTTACTCTCCTGTGTGGATCCTCTGGTGAGTCAGCAGCCTTGTGGATGTCACAAAAGCTTTATCACAAACAAAACATTTGAAGGGTTTGTCTGGTGTATGGATCTTTTGATGGACCAAGAGGCTTGATAAGCGTGTGAAGGCTTTGTCACACATCTCACACTTAAATGGTTTTTCTCCTGTGTGAATGCGTTCATGTATGAGGAAGTTCGATAGCTGCGAGAATGGCTTGCCACACACCCCGCACGTGAATGGTTTCTCTCCTGTGTGAATGCGTTGATGTTCCCGAAGGTTTGATAATGTTGAGAATGTCTTGTCACATACCTTGCATGTGAATGGCTTCTTGCCTGTGTGAGTGTGTTGGTGTGTGTGCAGATTTGATGACTGAGAAAATGATTTGTTGCACACCTCACATGTGAATGCTTTATCCCCTGTGTGAATGCGTTGGTGTACACGGAGTGTTGATAGATACGAAAATGATTTGTGGCACACACCGCATGTGAATGGTTTCTCCCCTGTGTGGATACGTTGGTGTCTGCGGAACGTCGATGAATCTGAGAATGATTTGTTACACACCTGACATGTGAATGGTTTCTCCCCTGTATGGATACGTCGGTGAACACGGAGGTGTGATGACTCAGAGAAGGATTTATCACACACCTCGCAGGTGAATGGCTTCTCCCCAGTGTGAATGCGTCGGTGATTATGGAGATTTGATGATTGCGTAAATGATTTTTTGCACACCTCACACGTGAAAGGTTTCTCCCCAGTGTGCACACGGCGATGTTTCACGAGCGTCGATGACCTTGTGAAGTCTTGGCTACAAACCTCACATTTAAATGGTTTCTTTTCCATCTGTCTGTTCAACAGATGCACCTTGCATCAGGGGCCGGATGAGCCTGAAGAGCCCTCTTCCTACTTGAACAGCCTCTCCCCCATAAGAATGAGTCAGTGGTTCATGAGGCTTGGTGAATGATTGAAGCTCTCACCACACTTGGAGCCCACTCACACTTCTTCGCAGCCTCACCCTGATCAAGCTGAACCATTGGAAAGGTTGGTTCTAATGAAAGAGGAGAAAGCGAGGGCTGAAGATGCTGGAGATCAGAGCTGAAAATGTGTTGCTGGAAAAGCGCAGCAGGTCAGGCAGTATCCAAGGAGCAGGAGAATCGACGTTTCGGGCATAAGCCCTTCTTCAGGTTCTAATGAAAGACTCCACACCACTGGCTAGTTTCAGATCTGATCCTGACCCGACCTATTTCCAGATGATGGTTTCACTGCCCAACTTTCTCCGTGTTGACAATGCTGTGAAGGGACTGGATGCATTTCCACAGTTGTGCAGTTATTCCTTGGGTAAAGGTCAGGATCACTCTGCAGTGTGTATTCTCTCTGTATTCTCTGGTGTAGTACAGTGCAATCCTTCTGTAAAACAAGAAAAGGAACGATGATTTACTCCAACCTCCTCTCCTCCTTTGCCAAAGGGGCTGACTCCTCAGTTAGAGGCAGTTCCACACTAAGTGCCAATCTGGTGTGTGTGTGTGTGTGTGTGTGTGTGTGTGTGTGTGTGTGTGTGTGTGTGTGTGTGTGTGGGGGGGGGGGGGGTGGGGTGGGGGGGAGGGTATCAGACACAAGTCCTTTCTTTTTCCTCATTTGACTGTCACTTGTCCTCATCATCATGAGGGAAATAGACTAAGGACAGATTCCTAGGCTGGTGTCCATGGGGTGCAATGAACCATCAGCAGCAGCAGGATTGTATTCCACCACAATCCGACAGTCCAGATTCCATGGTTACTGTGAAATTATGATGTCACCCAAGGAGGGAGCTTTCCCTCAGTATTGCCCCTCCAAGGAGTCTGATGGACCTCTGTATGAAAATTCTCATCCTTGTTTTAAATCCCTTCATTGTGACACTCATAGAATCTCAGAATCCCTACAGGGTGGAAACAGACCATTTGGCCCTACAAGTCCACACTGATCCATTCCCTTACCCTATTACTCTACATTTCCTATGACTAAAGCACCGAACCTACACATCCCTGAACACTATGGGCAATTTAGCAAGGCCAATTGACTGACGTGCACATCTGTGGACTATGGGAGAAAACTGGAGCACCTGGAGAAAACCCATGCAGACGCGGGAAGAATGTGTAAATGTCACACAGTCGCCCGAGATTGGAATTGAACCCGGGTCTCTGGCCTTGTGAGGCAGCAGTGCTAACCACTGAACCGCTTTGCCGTCTATCTCCGTAATTTCCTCCAACCTGCTGAGATCTCTGTATTTCTCCAATTCTAGCCTCATAAGCTTCTCTCATTTTGATCGCTCCACGACATAAATGCACCTTTTTCAGTCATACAGCCTTTCAGTCCAAATTGACTGTGACGACCTGACACCCCAATCTGACCTACTCCCATTTGCCACAATTGGCACAAATCCCTCTGAACCATTCCTATTCACGTACCCAATCAGATGCTTTTTAGATGTTGTAATTATACCAGCCTCCATCACTTCCTTGGGTAGTTCATTCCATAGTGGCACCATTCTCTGCATGAAAAAGCTACCCCTCAGATCCTTATTAAATCTTTCCCCTTTCACCTTAAACCTATGTCCTCTAGTTTCGGACTCCCCCATCCTTGGAAAAATGATCTTGGCTATTTACCTTATCCATGCCCCTCCTTGATTTTATAAAACTTTTAAAAGTCACCCTTCAGTCTCTAACACTCCAGGAAAAAAGATGTCCCTGCCTATTAGCCTCTCCCTATAGCTCAACTTTGCAATCCCGGCTCCCTCCTTATTCTGCACCCCAATAAGTTTAACATCTTTCCACAGCAGGGAGACTAAAATTGAACACATTATCCCAGAAGTGGCCTCATCAATGTCCTGTATAGCCGCAACATTTCCTTTTTGATCATTTAGGAGGTCATAGGGACAGGGTTGGAGGAAGGTCTTGGAGGAATTGAAAATTCAAATCCCAACACACAGATAGGACTGACCATTCACTGTCCACAGCATAACAACCAGCTCCCAATACAAATTCAGAACTCCTCAGTAGAAAATCAGTAAAAATCCTCAGACTCTCTGCATCTCCCAGATAATGACACCTCGCCTTCTCATATTCAGGAATGAGCCATCAACAAAACACAGCCTGGAAATCAGAGGGAAATGCTTCCAATAAACACACTCAATATCCAACACACAGCTCCAGTCACACAGTTCAGCACAAAGCACCGAGTAAACAGCTCTCTCAGCTGGATCTTCTCACACAGCATAAGGGACATTTCCACCCCTGACTGCCCACAGGATAGTCAGACTGCCTGAAGATTGGTGTGGATATTATGGGATACAATTTGTATAAAAGCTGCTCCTTCACTCACCATCTCCTCACTTGGTTTTCAGTCCCTATAGGAAGTGAACCAGCTCTGGAAGAGGAAGAGGAGACAATGGGCAGAGTGGGTGGGCTCTCTGATTGACGTCTCTCACAGTCAATCCAAATATTTCTGGAGCAACATGAGTTTCCTGAAACTTGGAAACTGACCGGGAAACATACAAACATTTGAAATTGCTGAAGAATTATGCCATTCGGCCCCTCAAACCGATAAAATCATGTCTACTCTGTTTGTGTTTTGAATTTCACATCTTCCCCCTGATGAAGTTGATTTCCCTGCCCATCACGAATCTATCCATTTCAATGTTAAAGAAAAGTAATGACCCTGCCTCTAACCCTTCTGATGCAGCACATTTCATAGTTGCTTGGCCAAAATGAGAAAAAAACTCTCTGCATGTAGTCTGACATCCTGAGGATCAGCCAACCCTTTTATGTCACAAATCCCACAGCTCATAAGGCCTCCCAGTTATTCCTGTCCTCTATCACAAAGATCTGATTCGACAGCATGAGGGAGAGGTGCAACAGCCATTATCCCCAAAGGAACTGACTAAGACCCTCAAGATCTTTTGTGAGAGGCGCTAGCAAATGTTGTTGTTTCTGCAAAAATCACAAGTCTGAATCATGGGGGTGGGGGTGTATGTTAAGCTAGATATGCTGTTGTGGTTCTGTTCGCCAAGCTAAGAATTTGTGTTGCAGACGTTTCGTCCCCTGTCTAGGTGATATCCTCAGTGCTTGGGAGCCTCCTGTGAAGCGTTTCAGTGATGTTTCCTCCAGCATTTATAGTGGTTTGTCTCTGCCGCTTCCGGTTGTCAGCTCCAGCTGTCCGCTGCAGTGGCCAGTATATTGGGTCCAGGTCGATGTGCTTATTGATTGAATCTGTGGATGAGTGCCATGCCTCTAGGAATTCCCTGGCTGTTTTCTGTTTGGCTTGTCCTATAATAGTAGTGTTGTCCCAGTCAAACTCATGTTGCTTGTCATCTGCATGTGTGGCTATTAAGCTGGTCGTGTCGCTTCGTGGCTAGTTGGTGTTCATGGATACGGATACGGATCGTTAGCTGTCTTCTGTTTGTCCCATGTAGTGTTTTGTTCAGTCCTTGCATGGAGTCCAACAACGAGCACCCGAGCTACAAATTTTCTCACAAACTAGATATGCTTGCACAAACAGCTACAAGTACCTGCACGTTGCTTCTGCAGAAATCATAAGGCGGAATCAAGAGGGTGCACACCAAGAAATAACTAACCGAAAAGGGAGGTGGTCGACTGGTAGAAACAGTTGTATTGACATGACAGTTGCAATTGTCACGCACATAGGCAGTTAGTATGAACAAGATAACCAAATAAGACCCAGTGTTGCATCAGCAAAAGAAATAAAACCCAGCTATCCGGGGGGGGGGGGGGGGTTGCACGCTAACAACAGGCCACAGACAGATGTGGTAAGCCGATTAGTTTAGCAGATACACAGAGCAATACAACTGTCACATATGAGGTAAAAGGGGAGGTACAGGGAGGCTCATATAAAACTGTGTAAATGTGCAATAATATTATTCAGAAGTGTGCCTAATCTGTGGTCACCCAGGCTTGCAAGAACATGTGAATAAGACTGCTTCAGAATTTGACTCGGACTGAAATTATTGAACAGTGAGCTTCGTTTCTCACAACTGGGGGCTCGTGTCCGGAATCCTGTCATCACCGGTGGAGTAGACACCGTTGACGGCTGGGAAGACGCATCCCATTCCCTTTTAGAACGGTCCTGTGTTTCTCAACAGTGGGTGCCCCTCCCGGTAGACTGACCAGAATCCTCATGGAGTCACTCTGAACCAGGAAAGAGTTAAGTGATAATACTTGAACGGTAGGCACAGGGAGACGTCAAGTCAGGCAACTCCGTGCACAGACCAAGGTAAGAAAATTGACTTTTAAGTACTGCCTTGGTGGCTGGAATTGAGTTCTAATAGTTAATAAGGGACTAACAAAGGAACTCAATATGGGCTGTGCCGATGGTAAAGAAAAAGCCTCTGGGGAGAAAGGAAATGGAAATGGAGACGGGGTCTCTGAAAGTCTGTTGGTGAGGATGTTGTGGAATTGGAAAAAAAATAATACTTGTACAAGGGAAAAAGATAAGATAAAGATGATTAAATATTGTTGCTTTGTATGGACTAAGGAATCCATTCTTCATCCTGCCGTCTTCTGGCCAAAGTATGGGCCGGACGAAGACTGGGTTTGTCAATATTTGAGCTTATATGTCAACAGCAAACAGCCTTTCAGTCAGGAGGAATCAGATTATGCGTCATGTTGGAAGAGGGGTTCAGGAACAAATATTCATTTAGTTAAAACAGAGAAGAAAGACTCTCCCATGGCGCCGCCTCCGTGGGAAGTATTAGATGATCTGCCACCCCCATATAATGAACCTGCAAATTGGGCAAAGGGGACTCAGGAGGAGCAGGGACAGGGGAATCAGCTGCAGGGACAGGGCCAGAGCCAGAGTCAGAGTCAGGACCAGGGCTGGGGCCGGGGGAAACTAGAATGACAGGGATGATTACCCGCAAACAAAAGGAAAGGCAGAAGGAAAAGTTGGACAAAGACCCACAAGGAAGTTCCATTATGTATCCCCTCCATGAAGCCCCAATAGGGGATAAGGAAATCGGGTTTGTAAGTGCACCCCTAACGAGCGGGGAGGTACGGGCCTTTAAGAAGGAAATGAAGGTCCTCATAGAAGACCTGGTGGGATTGTCTGAACAAATCAACCAATTTCTGGGTCCCAATTTATACACTTGGGTGGAACTAATGTCTGTATTAAACATTTTATTTACTGGAGAGGTTAAGAGGGCTCATTAGAGGAGCCGTGATTAAGGTCTGGGACAGGGAGCATCCAGTCCGGGACGGGCAGGCTGGAGAGGGTGAAGCAAAGTTTCCCCTCAGGGACCCCGGGTGGGATAATCAAAATGAAGATAATAGAAAGGAAATGAAAGAGCTCAAAGACTTAATATTAAAGGGAATCAGAGAAGAGGCGCCGAAGTCACAAAATTTTTCAAAGGCGTTTGAAGTGTGCCAGGGAAGGGATGAGACCCCCTCAGCCTTTCTCCAAAGATTAAGAGATTCTATGAGAAAGTATTCTGGAATAGAGCCGGAAGGGTCAGTAGCAGAAGGGCTACTGAGGGTACATTTTGTAACAAAATCATGGCCAGGCATCCAGAAAAAGACTCAAAAGATAGAGGGGTGGAGCGAAAAGCCCCTAGATGAGTTGTTGCGGGAAGCTCAGAAAGTGTTTGTGAGAAGAGAGGATGAGAAGCAAAAACAGAAGGCAAAAATGATGGTAGCCACGGTTGATGAGGTAGTTAAGGAAAGAGTGGAACCGACAATAAGCAACCGGAGTGGTGGCTGGCAGTAGGTTAAAAATAGAGGTAGGGGAAGAGAATGAGGAGGACCCGTAAGGGGGTCAAGTCGACAGGGATTAAGGTGGAAATTCCCACAGGCGGGATGTTACTACTGTGGAAAGACAGGTCACTTTAAGCGGGAGTGTCTGGATCTGAAAAGGGAAGAGAGGGCGATACCGTTTATGAACCTTGATGAAGTAGAGGGGTGTCAGGGGATCCTGTCCCCAGGGACCCACCAGGAACCCTTGATAAACCTGAAGGTGGGACCTTACAAAGAGGATGTAGTTTTCTCAGTTGATACGGGGGCAGTGAGGTCATCTCTAAATTTCAAGCTCAGGGGAGTGGGAATTTCGAAGCGAATATTAACTGTCTCTGGGGTAAAAAGGGAGGGATTTACAGTCCCAGTTTTTGAACCTGTGATGATTGAAAGTGGAGAAGAGATAGTCGAAGGCGAACTGTTGTATATCCCTGATATTGGAAGTAATTTTTTGGGGAGAGATTTAATCATACTCTTGGGACTGGAAATTGGAGTAAGGGACCAGAGATTAGTGATACAAATGGCCATCCTGACCGAGGAAGAGGAGAGACAAATAGAACCCACGGTATGGGCTCGGGAAGGGAATCGCGGAGGATTACAAAAACCTCCTTTGGAAATCAGTTTAAAGAGAGGGGGAGGCCCCTGGTAATTCAGAAGACGATTGCCTCGATATTATTGAATATCAGACGAAAGTGCGGATGGACTGAAGGGACATCCCGCTCTATGCGGGAGCTCGGTTGTTTATCGACGGGTCCTCCCGGATGATTGAGGGCAAGAGACATAATGGAGATGTTGAATAAAATGATGATGCGAGAGATTATGACTGTCCTACGTCAGGGAAGTCATTGGGGAGTACAAGCAATGTGTAATTTAGTCTTAAGGAAATATGGATGCAAAGGGATATATACAATAGCCAAACAGATGTGTGAGGGATGTATAACATGCAGAAAGGTAAACAAGAAGGTGCTAAGGAAACAAGTCCCAGGAGGGAGTGACAATATTTCTGTTGAATAAAGGGAACTATGGAGCTATGAGGGAGGAGCTGGCCAAAGTTCAATGGTGCAATACCTTAGCAGGGATGACAGTGGAGGAACAATGGCGGATATTTCTGTGTATAATGCAGAAGATGCAGGATCAGTTCATTCCAAAAAGGAAGAAAGATCCTAGGAGGAGGCATGGGTGGCCGTGGCTGACGAGGGAACTTAAGAAAAATATAAAGTTAAAAGAGAAAAAGTCTAACATAGCAAAGATAAGTGGGAAAACGGAGGACTGGGAAGCTTTTAAAGAACAACAGAGGATTACTAAGAAGGTAATAGACAGAGAAAAAATGAAGTACGAAGGTAAACATGCCAAAAATATAAAGGAGGATAGTAAAAGCTTTTTTAGGCATGTAAAAGGCAAAAAAATGTTTAAGACAAAATTGGGCCCTTGAAGACAAAAACAGGGGAATATATTACGGGGAACAAAGAAATGGCAGAAGAATTGAATTGTTATTTCAGATCTGTGCTCACTGGGGAAGACACAAGCAATCTCCCTGAGGTAACAGTGGCTGAAGGACCTGCACTGAAGGGAATTCATATTTGCCAGGAATTGGTGTTGGAGAGACTGTTAGGTCTGAAGGTTGATAAATCCCCGGGGCCTGATGGTCTACATCCCAGGGTACTGAAGGAGGTGGCTCGAGAAATCGTGGATGCGTTGGTGATTATTTCCCAGAGTTCGATAGACTCGGGATCAGTTCCTGCAGATTGGAGGGTGACTAATGTTGTACCACTTTTTAAGAAAGGTGGGAGAGAGAAAGCAGGAAATTATAGACCAGTTAGTCTGACCTCAGTGGTGGGAAAGATGCTGGAGTGTATTATAAAGGATGAAATTACAACACATCTGGATAATAGTAAAAGGATAGGTCAGAATCAGCATGGATTTATGAAGGGGAAATCATGCTTGACTAATCTTCTGGAATCTTTTGAGGATGTAACTCTGAAGATGGATGAGGGAGATCCAGTAGATGTAGTGTACCTGGACTTTCAGAAAGCTTTTGATAAAGTCCCACATAGGAGGTTAGTGAGCAAAATTAGGGCACATGGTATTGGGGGCAAAGTACTAACTTGGATTGAAAGTTGGTTGGCTGATAGGAAACAGAGTAGTGATAAACGGCTCCATTTCGGAATGGCAGGCAGTGACCAGTGGGGTACCGCAGGGATCAGTGCTGGGACCGCAGCTTTTTACAATATATGTTAATGATATAGAAGATGGTATTAGTAATAACATTAGCAAATTTGCTGATGATACTAAGCTGGGTGGCAGGGTGAAATGTGAGGAGGATGTTAGGAGATTACAGGGTGACCTGGACAGGTTAGGTGAGTGGTCAGATACATGGCAGATGCAGTTTAATGTGGATAAATGTATGGTTATCCACTTTGGTGGCAAGAGCAGGAAGGCAGATTACTACCTCAATGGAATCAATTTAGGTAAAGGGGCAGTACAAAGAGATCTGGGTGTTCTTGTACACCAGTCAATGAAGGTAAGCATGCAGGTACAGCAGGTAGTGAAGAAGGCTAATAGTATGCTGGCCTTCATAACAAGAGGGATTGAGTACAGAAGCAAAGAGGTTCTTCTGCAGCTGTACAGGGCCCTGGTGAGACCACATCTTGAGTACTGTGTGCAGTTCTGGTCTCCAAATTTGAGGAAAGACATTCTGGCTATTGAGGGAGTGCAGCATAGCTTCACGAGGTCAATTCCTGGAATGGCAGGACTACCTTACACTGAAAGACTGGAGCGACTAGGCTTGTATGCCCTTGAGTTTAGAATACTAAGAGGGGATCTGATTGAGACATATAAGATTATTAAAGGATTGGACACTCTGGAGGCAGGAAATATGTTTCCGCTGATGGGTGAGTGCCGAACCAGAGGACACAGCTTAAAAATACGGGGTAGACCATTTAGGACAGAGATGCGGAGAAACGTCTTCACCCAGAGAGTGGTAGCTGTGTGGAATGCTCTGCCCTAGAGGGTAGTGGAGGCCCAGTCTCTGGATTCATTTAAGAAAGAGTTGGATAGAGCTCTCAAGGATAGTGGAATCAAGGGTTATGGAGATAAGGCAGGAACAGGATAGATTAAGGATGATCAGCCATGATCATATTGAATGGTGGTGCAGGCTCGAAGGGCAGAATGGCCTACTCCTGCACCTATTGTCTATTGTCTAACCTGGGCTAAGACCATTCCAGAGCATCCAGGTAGATTATACCGAATTACCCCAAATGGGAAGACTGAGATATATGTTGGTAATAGTTGATCATTTATCTGGATGGGTGGAGGCGTATCCTCTGGCCACTGCCACCACAAGTGGGATGTCCAAGATAATACTTGAACACATTGTTCCCAGATACGGGATAGTGGAGTGTATAGATTCGGATCAGGGAACTCACTTTACTTCCAAGGTACTCCAAGGAACGATAAAGGGGTTAGGAATCTCTTGGTACCCACCTTCATCAGGAAAGGTTGAGAGAATGAACCAGACACTCAAGAAGCAGTTATCTAAATTAATAATAGAAACCAGACTCCCTTGGACTAAGTGTTTATCTATAGCCCTCTTGCGAGTGCGGACGGCCCCAAGGAAAGATTTGGGGCTGTCCTCTTATGAGATATTTTTTGGCCTGCCCTACTTGGGAACAAAAGGGGAACTGCCAATCCCAGAAACTAGAGATTTGTTCTTAAAGAAGTATATGAGGAGAAAGTGAGGTCTGCAGATGCTGGAGATCAGAGATGGAAATGTGTTGCTGGAAAAGCGCAGCAGGTCAGGCAGCATCTAGGGAACAGGAGAATCGACGTTTTGGGCATTAGCCCTTCTTCAGCCCCTCATTCCTGAAGAAGGGCTAATGCTTGAAACGTCGATTCTCCTGTTCCCTAGATGCTGCCTGACCTGCTGCGCTTTTCCAGCAACACATTTCCATCTCTTAAAGAAGTATATACTGGGCTTGTCCTCCTCTTTGTCTTTCCTCAGGAAACAGGGTTTATTGGCACAGACTCCGCCCCTTGAATTCACCATTCATCCGATTTGACCGGGAGATTGGGTCCTAATTAAGTCATGGACAGAAAGTAAATTGCAACCGGATTGGGAGGGACCGTACCAGGCTCTTTTGACTACCGAAACGGTGATACGCGGCAGAGAAAGGCTGGACTCACTACACCAGGCTTAAGGGACCGGTGGAATCTCCAGTTGAGGAAGAAGTCTGGACGGCCGAATCACTGAAACTCAGGCTAAAAAGACTTTAAGTGACTGATTATACCGTGGCAACGCGAGCGTTGGATGGTTTTTTTATACATTGCATGTAAAGTCTCTCGGTGCTTCAATACTATTGTAGAATGCTGGGGATGCTTAGAGTTATGATATTAGGTCTCTTAGTATTGGGATTTTGTCAAACATTGTCTTCATATTTGTTATTAACGGTCACTGAGTCTGATAATCCGCAAGTAATAATTGCCGATGCAATCAGCTTAGTAAATTGTGGGGATGTAGATAATCAGAGACAGTACCACAGCTCAGAGATACATCTTAAGTCCTACGGGGATGGCCTCGGGGATGGTACTTGGTATAATGGTCTTGTCACAGTACACCGGGCCCCCTTCCGACCAGCTCGCAATTGTTCCGATAAAAAGTGTAACCCAATATACCTAATGATAAAGAAAACCACATGGCACGAAGCGATTCTGGGGGGAGGGGGCACCTGTCAGATACAATTAAATGAAACATTTGGGATAGAAATGAAAACAAATGGGAAGGATTTCTCGGGCTGTTGTTTCCGAATTAGCGTAGGACAGGGAAAACGGGTAGAACTACTGGATAATAAGGTATAACCTTTCACCCTTCCCAATGATCCTAAAGTAGTACAAATTATAGAGGTAAAGGACTTGATACAGACCATCGAAATAGAAACTGGATTTGGGGATGCAAATGCCTGGGTTGAATGGGTAAAGTATACTGTAAAAAGTCTGAACAAGAGCAATTGCTATGCATTTGGCCCAGGTGGTTCCCTTTCCGCTCGGGTGGAAGCGAGACAGGAAAGGCATGAAATGTATGATAGCCCTGTATCAGGATAAGACTGCATGGAATGATAGGAACTGTACCTCCATATCTCTAATGTTCCCTCTCCTGGAGAAGAAATCCTTAAAAGCCCCCCTTGCTACGTTTTCAGCCGCAGTCGGAAATCACACGTCGTGTGTGCTTAGAAGAGGTGCAAATCGGTCCAGAGACTTGGGGGAGCTGAAATTATGTGTAGAAATTGAGAATGTCATCGAAACGGACAAGGGAGGGAACTACTCAGCACTAAAGATTCCCCAAGTGGATCTGTGGTGGTACCGTGGAGGCAAAATATTGAGACCCACCTACCTCTGGATTGGAGAGGGATATGTGCAATTGTACAATTGGCAATTCCATTCACCTTGGCATTTGAGAAAGAAAAGATAGCAACAAAAAGGGGGAGGAGTAAAAGATCATTATTAGACACCTCTTTTGATGATAGGAATTATCTCGACTCTATAGGAGTTCCTAGAGGGGTAACAGATGAGTACAAAGCTCATAACCAAATTGCAGCAGGTTTTGGATTGGCTGTATTCCGGTGGGTAACGGTCAACAAGAATGTGGACTGGATAAACTATATTTTCTATAATCAGCAAAGATTCATTAATTACACTCGGGATGCAGTCAAAGGCATTGCAGAACAGCTTGATGCACCCAGCAGAATGACCTGGGAAAACAGAATGGCCTTAGATATGATCTTAGCTGAAAAACGGGGTGTATGCATGATATTAGGAGGGAGCTGTTGTACTTTTATTCCAAATAATACAGCACCTGATGGGTCAATCACTCGTGCCTTGCGAGGATTGACCAACTTGGCAGAAGAACTGGCCGAGAATTCAGGAGTAGACACATCACTCACGGGATGGCTGGAATCATGGTTTGGGAAATGAAAGGGAGTGGCTGTCTCAGTCCTCACCTCCCTGATAGTGGTAGCAGGGGTACTGGTAGCAATTGGCCGTTGTATCATACTTTGTGTACGGGGACGAACCCAACAGCTGATTGAGACAGCCTTGGCAAAACAGATGCCCCTAAAAGGTAATCAGGCAGAGGAACTCTACCTCTTGAACAATGAGGGGGATAAGTGACCTTGAGGCCAAGATGGATGAAGTCTCAGGGATGATGCTTGCAAATTTGGGGGCGACATAGGAGAGAAATACAGAAAACAACAAGTATTTTTAAAAAGGGGGATTGTGAGAGGCGCTTGTAAATGTTGTTGTTTCTGCAAAAATCACAAGGCTGAATCATGGGGGGAGGGTGGTGTATGTTAAGCTAGATATGCTTGCACAAACAGCTACAAGTAGCTGCATCTTGCATCTGCAGAAATCGCAAGGCAGAATCATGAGGGTGTATACCAAGAAATAACTAACCGAAAAGGGAGGTGGTCGACTGGTAGAAACAGTTGTATTGACATGACAGTTGCAATTGTCACGCACATAGGCAGTTAGTATGAACAAGATAACCAAATAAGACCCAGTGTTGCATTATCAAAAGTAATAAGACCCAGCTATCAAGGGCAGGGGGTGGGTGGGGGTGGGGGGGGTTGCACGCTAACAACAGGCTACAGACAGATGTGGTAAGCCAATTAGATTAGCAGATGCACAGAGCAATACAACTGTCACATATGAGGTAAAAGGGGAGGTACAGGGAGGCTCATAGAAAACTGTATAAATGTGCAATAATATTATTCAGAAGTGTGCCTACTTTGTGGTCACCCGGGCTTGCAAGAACGTATGAATAAGGACTGCTTCAGAATTTGACTCGGATTGAAATTATTGAACAGTGTGCATCGTTTCTCACACTTTGAAAAGAATAAAACTCCCAAAAGCGACAGCTTACTGGCTGAGTTCTATTCAGGTCTTCGGGACTTAATTAGTCAGGATCTGCTGGAAAGGTATGGCAGTATGCTTCTGGCAGGTAGCATGTGCAAATCCCTGGTATTAGAGGCAGAAAGATCCTTGAGAGCCTTGCGTTCCTTAGGTATAATATTAACTCTGTGTAGGACATGGGGTGGATGTCTGCCTCATCAGCCTGAACTGGGAAAGGTCTTTGACAGGATACTACATGCCTACATGTGGGACGTGCTTCCAAAATGAACTTTGGGGAGGGAATCTGCAATTGGATCTGACTGCTCTATATCAACATTAGAAGTGCAGTCTCAATCAATGTGTGGACATCAGCAAGTTTCTTGATCAGATTTGGAGTCAGGCAGGGCTCTTCTGCTGTGTTTGTGTGTTGTTTAGAGCCTTTTACCAAGTCCTTCAGGAAGGATGTGAGCCAGAGAAGATGACTATTCCAAGCAGCAGAAGCCTGCAGGTCAATGCCTCCCTGCACATGGGCAAAGTTGCCATTTTCTACTCAGATCTGCTGTCAGTGCACAGACTCATGAACAGCTGCAACCCAGCTGAACTGGCCTCAAGAGCCAAGAGTCAAAAAATGTGGTGCTGGAAAAGTACAGCCAGTCAGGCAACATCTGAGGAGCAGAAGGGTTAACGTTTCAAGCATAAGCCCTTCATCAGGATTGAGGAGGTGCCCAAGGGGGCTGAGAGATAAATGGGAAGGGGAAGGTAGCTGGGAATACAATAGGTAGATGAATGTGAGGGGTGGTGGTGATCGGTCAGAGTGGAAGGTGGAGCGGGTAGGTGGGAAGGAAGACGGGCAGGTAGGACAATTCAAGAGGGCGGTATCAAGTTGGAAGGTTGGATTTGGGATAAGATGGGGGGAGGGGAGATGAGTAAACTGGTGAAATTGACATTGATCCAAGAGGTTGGAGGGTCTCAAGGCCGAAGATGAGGCAATCTTCCTAAAGTCATTAGGTGGCTAGAATTTGGTAGTGGAGGAGGCCCAGGACTTGCATGTCTTTGGTGGATTAGGACGGGGAGTTGCAATGTTCGGCCACAGAGCAGTGGGGTTGTTTACTGCGTGTGTCCCAGAGATTTCTGAAATGTTCTGCTGGTTGGTGTCCTGTCTGATATTAAATGGCTAGGGGTTGTCTTGTGAGCATTGCGATGTGTGATTTAAAGATCTTGTATAAAGGAAGGACTGTTACCTTTGTTCAGAAAGAGCTTTCCTGGACATACCTCACAAGCATGGTGAGGAGTGTTCAGGGTTTCTCCAAAGCTTGTTCTGCTCTGTGCTTAATCAATTTTGCTTGTTCAGAGAAGTTGGCGTTTGCAGTTGCATCAAGTGTGTAAGGATCTCAGGAGAAAAGGAACATAACATTTGGTGGCAGCAGTGGGATTCCAACATACACGGAGCTTCCAGGTGGACTGAATAAGTGATCATCTGAGTGGTGGTTGCGCGAGACGGTTGGGCCCACAAGGTAAGATTTACCTTTATTTCTCTCCTAAACCTACCACTCTGTCGCCCTCTCGTTCCCCCCGGTCTCTGTGGTGATGAAATCTCTGAGGTAACTTACGCACTTGCACACCAATGAGTTCGCTTTCAGACTCATAAGTTACTGTGTTTAATTGAGGTTTGAGTCCCTGGACATATAGAGTAAGAAAAGCGGTTTGAGTCCCCGTGAGAAGTAAAGTGAGAAAGGAATTTGGGTCCCCTAGATAAAAGGGGGTTAAAGTCCCTTAGAAAAAGGAGATTAGAGTCCTCTTGTGGTGAGGTTTGAGGCTCAAGAGCATAGTATAAAAATAACTGCTGTGTCTGTATCTGCCTTAGACCGGTTGTTAGGAGGAAAGATTCCCCACGCAAAGATCAGGAACCCGAAGTGGGTGTGGAGATTACAGGCACGAGGTTTGAGGCTTTGGATCACATAAAGTTAGAAATCAGAAACTTCAAAGAAAAATCATCGAAACAAAATTTGGTACTTATTTAAAGTTATCGCCTGATCGTCCACACCTCCCCTTAGCAGTACTTTTCGGCCAACATGGCATCACCGGGAAAGGGGAAGAAAGTGGAGCTGATCCACTTGGATCCCAACACTGAAGTACATTGACTGCTGGAGAAGCTTTGTTTGGGTTTTTGTTGTGGGAGTCTCAGATTCTGGACTGTGGACTCAACTCTGCGAGTCCTTCTTCTGGGGGAGGAGGTGGCCTGGACTGCGGCACCATGTGGTCCGCTGCGAAGGTTTAATCTTTTCATAAGTGTAAGTTCATTGAGAGGTTGCAAAAAAATGAGAAATACTGAAATTAAGGTTGTAGTGATACTTGGGTCGAAAAGGAAGTTTCAGTGTAAATTATGCCATACTGCACGTGTTTGATATTTAAATATTGTGGATATTTAAATATTGTGGTTTGTTAAAATACTGGTCAGAAAATATCAAAGTAACTGTTTTGCCTTATTTGAAGTAGGATCTCAATTCAATGTCTTTTGTGGGCTATATACTTGCACAGATTTTGTTTTTACATTAAAATTATATATTATGTCCTTTCTAAAATTATCAAACTTGTAACCTTAAAACAAATTGATTGAGGACCTTGAGCCCCTGATTTATTTGAAATTCTACAGTGTCTGTTTTAAAAAAAAACAATTGTGTCAGTGGTCATGCCTTAGCTAGATGAGAATATTGTATTAAAATACCTTTGCTGTTATTTTAATGCAGAATGTTCACAAAAAGACGAGTGCAATTTAATTTTGATGTTTTGTTAAGATTTTAGAGAATATTAGAACTTGAGGCTGAGCTGTGTCAGTTCTGTCCATTATTGTTAAGACTTCATTGCCCCCCTTCATATTGCAAATTCAAACAATGTTGATCTCTACCAAAGTCACACAGTTCCTGGTCTGTAACCTCTGTAATTCTGACTGTCTTATTTGGGAAGTTTCATTTGGAGAACATATTTTAATATATTCTGCATTTGTTTCCCACAAATATTTGAGATTTAAATCTGAACTGAAACTGCCTCTTCAATGGTTAAAACACAGGAAACATTTTGTTGTTCTCTTGCTGCTCTGGATTTTTGTAATACTTTTCCTGACAGCTTGCACATTAGCCAAGTATTCATTTGTTAAAGGAAAATCATTTTTGAATAACCTGAATGAGGTCCCCCGAGGGTTTGTTTCTAGGACCATTGATTGTTGTTTATAAATGACTGAATTGTTTAGGCAGTACAATTTAGAAGTTTATGGATTGTATAAAACTTGATAATGTCATAAACAGCGAACAGAGTAACAGACTTCAAGACAACTGAGAATGTTGAAATATGCAGACACAATTTAGTGTGGTTAAATGTGTGACTGTCTCCATACTGATACCCATCTTGGCAAAGAAGGAATGAAAGAGGAAATGCAAAGATACTTTCAGGAGCTATCATCGTCTCTAGAGTTTCTCCATTCACAGGTAAAGCACACCTTCGGACCACCGCCCACCCCTCCACAATCTGATCCAACGGATTCAATCAGCTCCCCAGTCATGAGCACGGAAAGTGAAGAAGCTAACAATGGTGAGGAGGAGGTCCATATGCTTTTTGTCAGTGGCTTTCCTACAGACATTAAACCACGTGAACTTTACCTTCTCTTTCGATCATTTAAGGGATATGAAGGTTCACTGATCAAGCTAACATCAAAACAGCCAGATGATTTTGTTACATTTGACAGCAGAGCGAGAGCTGAAGCAGCAAAGAATGCTGCATTCGCCTACCCTTCTGCTGCAGCTGCTCCACTTCATGCTCAGATGCGCTGGTATCCTCCATCTGAAGCATCTCCGCAAGGATGGAAGTCTCATCAGCTTTGTTAAGTATTTAACTGCCCTTATCCAAGAATTCAGATTTCTCCAAGGAGTGATGTGCAAGGACAGACTGGATTTTGTTTTCAGGTTAGAGTTTACCGAGGGAGATTTTGGATAACTGGCTCATTTACATTCAAATTGGAAAGGGCGGAGTGGTCATTAAGTACTGTGGATTTAAGAACTTTACTAGTGAACTTTTTCAATGTGGGAGGATCCTGCAGATCCTATCTACTGCATGGACATATAATTTTTGTTGTTATAATCATTGCATGTTGTGCGTCAATAATTTACTTAAATACTGGCAGTAAGATTCGTATGAAGAAGATAGTAGTGCCATCTAGGGGGTTATCATGGAATGGTAAAAGGAGGGAATGTAATATTTAAGAGTTAGTTTGCTTTGCTGACCTGCAGAAATTGAATGCCCCAGAGGGAGGGTGGATGTCTCTGTTCTATAGATAGAATGTAAGTGAATTCACATTGTCATTCCTTACCAGAGCCATTTGCATCATCATTACCTGATTAGATTAGATTAGATTCCCTACAGTATGGAAACACGCCCTTCAGCCCAACCAGTCCACAGCGACCATCCGAAGAGTAACCCACACAGACCCACTTCCCTCTAACTAATGCACTGAACACTATGGGCAATTTAGCAATGCTGATTCACCTGGCCTGCACATCTTTGAACCGTGGGAGGAAACCGGAGCACCTGCAGGAAACCCATGCTGACATGGGGAGAATGTGCAAACTCCACCTAGACAGCCACCAGAGGCTGGAATCGAACCTGGGACCCTGGTGCTGTGAGGCAGCAGTGCAAACCACTGAGCCACCTATTCAGAAATCAGTTGGAATATTGCAATTGAAATTCTGACAAAAAAAACAATTCACACAGGATCTGTCCATTAATGGATGATTTGCATTACCTTGTTTCTGGAGGTGAGGTGGCCACTGGATTGTATCTTGAGTGGCATGTGACTGTGAGGAAGCGGCTAGGGGTTGTCTTGTGGGCATTACTGACTGTGATGTAAAGATTTTGCAGAAAGGAAGGACCGTTTCCTTTGTTCAGAGAGAGCATTCCTGGACATGCCTCGTGGGAAAGGAAAGAACTGAACACCTGTTGTCCCAATTAGAGGAGACCAAATCAAGAGCAATGGACACGAAAAATGACGTGTGTGGAGGTGCAGAAAAATCTGTCAAATAGAGTCATAGAGATGTACAGCACGGAAGCAGATCCTTAGGTTCAACTTGTCCATGCCGACCAGATATCCCAACCCAATCTCGTCCCACCTGCCAACACTCGGCTCATATTCCTCCAAATCCTTCCAATTCATATACCCATCCAAATGCCTCTTAGATGTTGCAATTGTACCAGCCTCCATCACTTCCTCTGGCAGCTCATTCCATACACGTACCACCCTCTGTGTGAAAAGGTTGTCCCTTATGTCTCTTTTATATCTTTCCCCTCTCACCCTAAACCTATGCCCTCTAGTTCTGGACTCGCCCACTCCAGGGAAAAGACTTTGTCTATTTATCCTATCCATGCCCCCTCATGATTTTGTAAACCTCTATAAGGTCACCCCTCAGTCTCCGATGCTCCAGGGAAAACAGTCCCAGCCCTCTTCAGCCTCTCCCCATAGCTCAAATCTTCCAATGCTGGCAACATCCTTGTAAATCTTTTCTGAACCCTTTCAAGTTTCAAGTTTCCGATAGGAACAAGACCACAATTGCACGCAATATTCTGACAGTGGCCTAACCAATGTCCTGTACAGCTGCAACATGACCTCCCAACTCCTGTACTCAATACTCTGACCAATAAAGGAAAGCATACCAAACGCCTTCTTCACTATCCTATCTACCTGCGACTCCACGTTCAAGGAGCTGTGAACTTGCACTCCAAGGTCTCTTTGTTCAGCAATACTCCCTAGGACCTTACCATTAAGTGTATAAGTCCTGCTAAGATTTGCTTTCCCAAAATACAACACCTCGCATTTACCTGAATTAAACTCCATCTGCCACTTCTCAGCCCATTGGCCCATCTGATCAAGATCCTGTTGTAATTCGAGGGAACCCTCTTCGCTGTCCACTACACCTCCAATTTTAGTGTCATCTGCAAACTTACTAACTGTACCTCTTATGCTCGCATCCAAATCATTTATATAAATGACAAAAGGTAGAGGACCCAGCACCAATCCTTGTGGCACTCCACTGGTCACTGGTCTCCAGTCTGAAAAACAATCCTCCACCACCACCCTCTGTCTTCTACCTTTGAGCCAGTTCTGTATCCAAATGGCTAGTTTTCCCTGTATTCTGTGAGATCTAACCATGCTAATCAGTCTCCCATGGGGAACCTTGTCGAATGCCTTACTGAAATCCATATAGATCACATCTACTGCTCTGCCTTCATCAATCCTCTTTGTTACTTCTTCAAAAAACTCAATCAAGTTTGTGAGACATGATTTCCCATGCACAAAGTCATGTTGACTATCCCTAATCAGTCCTTGGCTTTCCAAATACATGTACATCCTGTCCCTCAGGATTCCCTCCAACAACTTGTCCACCACGGTCAGGCTCACCGGTCTATAGTTCTCTGGCTTGTCCTTACCGCCCTTCTTAAACCGTGGCACCACGTTTGCCAACCTCCAGTCTTCCGGCACTTCACCTGTGACTATTGATGATACAAATATCTCAGTATGAGGCCCAGCAATCACTTCCCTATCTTCCCACAGAGTTCTAGGGTACACCTGATCAGGTCCTGTGGATTTATCGACCTTTATGCATTTCAAGGCCAGGACTTCCTCCTCTGTAATATGGACATTTTGCAAGGTATCACCATCTGTTTCCCTACTTTCTATATCTTCCAAATCCTTTTCCACATTAAATACTGATGCAAAATACTCATTTAGTATCCCCCCTATTTTCTGCGGCTCCACACAAAGGCTGACTTGCTGATCTTTGAGGGGCTATATTCTCTCCCTTTCTGGAAGGATCCTTTGGGGCCTTGAATAGAGGTGAGAGGGGTGGTGTTGGTGTAGGTTTTGCACTTCTAGTAGTGGCAGGGGTAGTTCCGGGAGTGGAGGGTGGGTTGATGGAGCTAACAAGGGAGTCACAGGGGGAATGGTCTCTATGGATTGAAGATCATGGTGGGGAGAGAAATATGTCTCTGGTGGTGGGGTGGCAGAAATGGCAGAGGATGTTTTGTTGTATCTGGAGGTTGCTGGGTGGAATGTAAGAACCAGGAGGGTTCTGTCCTTGTTGGAGGGGTGGGGTTCAAGGGTGGAGGTGCAGGTAGTACAGGAAATGCACTGGAAGGCATTGTTAACCACGTGCGAGGGAAGCCGAGGCAAAAGTGAGGCCATATTCTTTGGGAATTGGACCAATTGATCCTTTAAGCCTCAATGTCAGGACAGATGATGTGAAGGTGCTGGAAATATAGTTCAGAGGGGCTGAGGCATTTGCAAAAGCTTGAGAGGAGTGATTCATTAAGCTGAGGCAGAAACTGGGCAGATGGTAATAGTGCTTCCTCTCCACAGCAGGTATAAATATGGGCATCAGGTGTGAGGAACTCTCAGTGTTGTCACATGTGGCCCAGGTCTGGCCCATTCCCCGAAGCTGTGCCTTTGCAGTCACTCAAACCATATTCCACTTCATTTAGAAGTCAATGATGGACCATATCCACAGGGACACTGTGTACAAAACTCTGGATGGTGGGGGGAGTGGCTGCACCAAGCTGTGCATGGATCTTTGACACACAAACACCAAGTATCACCGCGTACTGAGATTCTACCTGTTCCCCAGTGTTGCAAAGGATGTGCCTGGCCTCAACACTGTGGAATGCTCCAACTAGTTGAACTATTCAGTATTAACTGAAACTTGTGGAAAAATTTGCAAAACACATTTGACCACAAGTTCATCAAGATATTGCTTTGCTGGTTGTGAGAAGGGCACTACCCATCAGATTCTTCATGCTGCCTTCAAAGCAGCTGCGCTGGTGAACAGACTGTCACTCATTTCCTGCTGGAATGTGCCTTTGCAAAGACGGTCTGGAGAGAAATGCAGTAGTTTTTGTCGAGGTTCATCCCAAGCAGCTCCATGACATGGGACTCTGTGCTCTACTGTCTATTCCCCAGGATGCACACGGAGACAAACATCGGCTGCACCGGAGGACCATCAACTCGGTGAAAGACATTTGAAATTTGTTTAACTTCCAGTGTGAGGAGTTGACTGGCACAATCCAAGGTCCAGGACCAAGTGCTGAGGTACGCATCAAGGTTTGGGGTAGCTGTCACCAAGGCACAGTGGGAAAAGACCTAATGTCTTTCTGCCAAAGCGTAATGGGGATCCATTCACTTACCAGACCTCCCAGCCATTGCCTCAAAATGTAAATAATTTCTTCCAGCATGAGTTAAACATGTCCTTGTTATTTGCAATTGCACAGTAGCTCCATGGGATGTAAAATTCCAATGCATCATTTGTATTCCTTTTTTTCCTTGCTGGAAACATTGTACTGAACAATAATTTTTTTTAAATGAATCAAGTATATTCTTGCCATTAAAAAAAAACAATCTGTCCTGAAATGGTGACTCCTCATTTTAAAACAGTGCCCCCTAGTTCTGGACTGACCCACAAGAGGAAACATCCTTTCCAGGTGCTGGTCAAGACCATTCAGGATCTGAGACACTTCAATTACGACACCCTCGATTATCTAAACTCCAGTGGAAACAAGCCCAGCCTGAAAACCTGTCATCATAGGACAATTCACCCACTCCAGGTATCAATCTAGTAGACCTCCTCTGGACTGCTCTCTAATTTACATCCTTACATTAAGAAATCAAAACTGCACATAGTATTTGAGATTAGGTGTCCCCAATGTCCTATATAACTGACACAGAACATCCTTACTTTTATGTTCAATCCCTCTCATAATAAAGGATAGAATTCCATTCACCCTCTAGGTTACATTCTGTCCCTGCTTACCAGTGTTTTGTGACTAATGCAGTAGATCAAAAGTAAATACCTCTGCCCTTTGAAATTCCACAGTTATTCTCCATTTAAGCAATACTCTGCTTTATTTTATTTTTCTGTTCATTTTCCCACATTATATTCCATCAGTCTGATTTTTGCCCACTCACTCCACCTATCTGTAGCTGTCTGCAATCTTGTTATTTATTCTTCGTAACATACTTTTCTATTTACTGTGTGTCATGTGTGAATTTAGCTCCCATGCCCTTGCTCCCCTCATCTAACTCATTGATATAAATTGTAACATGTTGACGCCATGGCACATGCCTAATGGGACTCCCCTTATCACATCCTGCCAATCAGATAAAGGCCCTTTTTAGCAAACTCTCTGTTCTCTACCAGCCAGCCAATCTTCTATCCACACTAGTATGTTAATCCCTACACCATGAACACCAGCTTTGTGCAGTAATCTGTTCTGATATACCTTATACACCTTATCAAATACCTCTGGAAATCCAAAATCTGTACATCTAAAAGTACCCTTTTACTACAGAATTTTTTATACTTTATTAGAATTCCAATAAATTGGTTAAACATGATTTCTCTTTCACAAAATCAAGTGCTGCCCGTAGCCTCCTTCATGACAGCTGCCCGTAGCCTCCTTTTAACAGCTTCCCCACGTCAGAATTCAAACCAACTGGCCCATTATTGTTCCTGCTTTCTGTTTCCCTCCTGACTTAAATAGTGGGTTATATTTGGTACTTTCCTATCTGATGGCATCTTACTTAATCAAAACTAATAGCAAGACATTCACTGCTTCATCAACCACCTTTTTTTCACAATTTCTTTCTTCGAGCTTTTTGACAGTGATATGTAATGGGGGGGGGGGGGCTTTCTGAGTGGGATATATAAAACCTTGGATGTGTTTCACGTGGAACGAAGTGAACACTGTTATGTGTTTCCCATTGTTGGAGTGCAATGACTAAATGACATGACACGATATCCATGTCACTTGATATCCAGGTCCCACTTCAAGTATCAAAAAGGTTATCGTTTTACATCGGTGAGGAGACAGTCCCTGGACAGTCAAACAAAAACATAAACTTTTAATACATTTGCTTTTCGCCCACTCTGACTGTGACAAACCAATTGAATTATTAATTGATTACTTACCCATCTAATCAGGTTAATTATGTGGCAACATGATCAGAGTGGTGCTGGAAAAGCACAGTAGGTCAGGCAGCATCCGAGGAGCAGGAAAATTGACGTTTTAGGCAAAAGCCCTTCATCACAAATTTTGCCCAAAACATCGTTTTTCCTGCTCCGTAGATGCTGCCTGACCTGCTGTGCTTTTCCAGCACCACTCTAATCTTGACTTTAATCTCCAGCATCTGCAGTACCCACTTCTGCCTGGCAACATGATCAGTCCACAGACAGCTTTAGGTTATCCATGATCATAGGATGTTTACCAGACCCCTTTCAAATCAATTATCCTTGAGCCTTCACAATACATCTTGTCCAGCCATACTCCAGACTTTGCTCTTTCCCCAGTTATACAGCATACCCCTGCCTATAGAAAGGGACCTCTCCTATCCACTTCAGCTTAAGTATCCACAAAAATGCAGTTAATTCCCATCATGGCCATCTACTTAAAACTGCTTTTTGATATATGGCACGTGGCTACAATTACCTGGGATCTTCGCATCATGTGTGTTAGACATTTCTCTTCTATTCCATAATGAACATTAGACCTTTGAGCAGCCGGGAACGGAATCCTTGATCAGCATTTCTATTTTTTAAAATATATTTATTAGCAATTTTTTTTAACTTTACAAACATATAAAATTATTGAAAAATACAATCTATAACAAATATCAATATAATAAAAAGAAAACAAACACAAAATCAATACAACTACTGTCTCCTAACTACTAACCTACCCTCTGATACAAACAAACCCTAACACTGCGCAAAGCAACACCAAAACAAAAGAAAAGCAAAACCAACACAGAATACAGAACAGCTATGCTCGGCACAAAGCTCCCAAACAGAGGAATGGGAGCATTGTACGTATACCCATATTAACTCAGGAGACCCACTCCAGGGCCTAGGCCTTGACAAATCTAACCATCTTGGTTAAACAAATGCCCTAGTTAAGACAACTGTGAAATCTGTTTCCAAATAACTCAAGTAGGGCTGCCATGTCTGATAAAAATTGTCTGTTGTGTGGTGCACCATGTTTCTAAAAAAGTCCAAGGGAATGTGCTCCATAATTAATTTCTGCCATCCCAGCAAGCCTGGCAGGTTCTCAGACACCCAATTCATCAGAATATTCTTCCGTGCACAGTGTGCAAGAATATTAAATAGTTTCTTCCCAAGCCTGTCTAAAGATGGTAAATTCGGTAGACCTAAGAGGAGAGATATCAGGTCTACTTGGACTTCAGTCCTCAATACCCTCCCTATCTCTCCCACCACAGCGCTCCAATAAACACGAAACCTGTGGCATGTCCATAAGCAATGGGTAAGAGTACCTACACTTATTTTACATTTGGGGCACACTGAAGATGCCCCTTTATTAAACTTTGCCAGATGGTCTGGTGCCAGATGAACCCTGTGCAAAACTTTTAACTGCGTAGCGCGTGTCCTATTACAGATTGAGATCTTTCGAGTATTCTCCCATACGTTCTCCCATGTTTCAGAAGAGATCTCCACTCTCAGCTCTTGCTCCCAGACCTCACATAACCGGTTAATATCCTGCCAGGCCCTGCCACCCAGCAGGCAATAGAGGGCACTAACCGAAAGGGTGCTTGTGGAACGTAGCAACAACCTCTCTGTATCAGGCTTGTAGGGCTTAGCGAGAAGTGTAGTCTTCTTCTGGATGAAATCCCTAACCTGCAAAAAATGGAAAAGGTCTCTGCTGGGCAACCCGTGTTTGCGGCTCAGTTGCTCAAAAGACATCTTAACCTCCCCATCAAACAAGTCTCCCAAATTAGAAACTCCTCTCGCTGCCCATAGTTTGAACCCTGAGTCCATCATCCCTGGTCGGAACCCTGACATGCCAACTATAGGTGTAAGTGGTGAAGTCTTGGATAAACAACCCTCACTCTGACGCATCGCCCTCCATGCCTTGACTGAACTATGACAATGGGGTTCGGGCAATGGTCCATAACTGTCCTCATCTTATCCATGAACTACAGGTTAATAAGAGGACACTTTGCCTGGGAGGCCTCGATATCCAGCCATATTGAGTTTGGATCGTCAGCTACCCAATCACAGACAAAGGACAGCAGGGAACTCAACTGATACCTTCTGATGTCTGGGAAATCAACTCATCCCCCTCCATGAGGCAACTGCAATTTAGTAAGTTTGATGAGGGGCCACCCACAATGTCAGACAAAGGAATCAAACCACCCCATAAGCTTCCGTTAACCTGAGAAACATTATAGGGAGCATACGCATGGGATAAAGCAAACGAGGAAGAACATTCATCTTAGTGAGAGATATTCGGCCCAGCCATGAAATTGGAAGAGCCTCCCATCTCTGGAGATCTCGCCTAATATTGTCGAGCAAGTGAGCAAAGGAAGTCCGAAATAACAGATCAAACCTGGGGGTAATAAAAATGCCTAGGTATTGGAACCCTGCCTGTGACCACTTAAAAGGGAACTTAGGGCCACCTTCAACTTCTGGTACATCCTTAAGGTTCCCCAAAGGCATAGCCTCCGATTTTGCAAAGTTAATCTTATATCCTGAAATAGCCCCAAACGAATTGATACATTGTATCAAATGGGTACGGAGGTCATCGGGTTTGATAAAAACAGAAGGACATCACCCGCGTACGGTGTAATCTTGTGTGCCCTTGATCCCACTTCCGGAGCGGTTATGTGGACGTTCTGACGAATAGCCTCTGCAGCGGTTTATCACCAACATAAACAACAACGGTGAGAGGAGGCAGCCTTGCCGACTACCCCTACCAATCATAAAATTCCCAGACTTCACCCTGTTGGTGATGACCGCAGCCAGAGAGTAGCGATATAAAACCTCCACTCACCTAGCAAAGACTCCGCCCAACCCAAACTGTTCTAAGACATAAAAAAGACACGGCCATTCCACCCTGTCAAATGCTTTCTCTGCATCTAAGGAAATCACCAACTCCTGAATCGATCGTTGCTGACAAACTTGGGCCACATTCAGCAACCTTCTAATATTATTAGAGGACCTACGGCCCCTTATAAAGCCTGTCTGGTCCTCTTTAATAATATGGGGCAACACCCTTTCCAATCTCAGTGCCAGGATCTTGGGACAGAATCTTGAAATCTGAATTTAATAGAGAGATGGGCCTGTATGAGACATAATCCTCAGGAACCTTCCCCTTCTTAAGAATTAGGTAAATATTAGCCTCTCTCAAAGATGGTGGTAGGCGTTCATGCATAAAGGAGTGATTGTACATCTCCAACATCGGCCCTGACAGAATCCCTATAAACTCCTTATAAAACTCACCCGGAAGACCATCAGGGCCAGGCGCATTCCCACTCTGAAGTTGCCTAGCTGCCTCCTGTATTTCCTGAAATGTCAAGGGGGCATTAAGGAGAGAGGCCTGTTCCAAGGTTACCCCTGGGAGGTCCAGTTTCTTAAAAAAGGTCTCCATTTTAGCCCTCCTGTCCCCACAACCTTCAGACCGATACAATTCAGAGTAAAAGCTCTGAAAAGCCTCATTAATCTTTTTAGCATTGTATGTAAGGACCCCGGTGCTGCCTCTGATTGCAGTAATGCATTGGGGAGCACGCTTTTTCCTGGTCAGGTACGCGAAATACTTCCCTGGTCAGGTACGCGAAATACTTCCCTGGCCTATCCCCATATTCGAACAGCCTCTGTCTAGCAAAAGCAAGTTCTTTCTTTGCGTCTTGTGTCAGTATTGAATTCAATGCAGCCCGAAGGGCCGTGATCCACTGTAGATTAGTCACCGAAGGCCGCACAAAATGTGCTGCCTCCACGGCTTTCAACCGCATCTCAAGTAGACGCTGCTGTTCCTCCTTCTGTCGTTTCCGGCTAGCAAATAGGAAATAGCTAAACCCCTAGCAAAGGCCTTAGCAGTCTCCCATAGCATGGACGGACTACTAACTGTGCCTGAGTTGATAGTCAAGAAACTCCTTCAAAAAGTATTCCACAAAATTGACTCGGCTGAGAATACAATAGGTAGATGAAGGTGAGGGAGAAGGTGATAGGTCAGAGAGGAGGATGGAGCAGATATATGGGAAAAGTGATGGACAGATCAGGAGGGCAGTGCCGAGTTGGAGGCTTGGGACTGGGATAATGTGGGGAGAGAGGAAATGAGGAAACTGGGGAATCCACATCGATCCCATGTGGTTGCAGGGTCCCAAGGTGGAATATAAGGCATTCCTCCTCCAGGCGTCAGGTGGTAAGGGTTTGGAGATAGAGGAGGCCCAGGACCTGCATGTCCTTGGTGGAGTGGGAGGGAGAGTTGAAGTGTTACAGTTATACCTGTTCCATTGTGTATATTTCACAAGATCCTTCATGTGTTACCTTAATCTAGTTACTTGGATATACTTCTCCTATGAAGGCAGCTAAATTACTGTAGTTTACAGTTTAAATTCAATGAGATTATGGAAGCTGCTGTTTCAGCTAAAAATCTTCCCCAGTTTATGTTAAATGAGAACCACTTTCAGCCACGGGCAGCCCTAACACCCAGACCCTCATTCTCTTTCTTCCTGAGTGACCATTGTCGCTCAACACTTCCCTCACTTTCTTCTTTCTCTCCTCTTCTTCTCCCACACATACTCATTCTCCCTCCATCTCACAACCCCTCCTCCTCTCCCTCTCTTTTTCTCTCACTGCCCAGCCCCACATTTCCTCTTGCTCCCCATGCCCCCTATTTAGGTCTGAAAGTTGGATCAGTACACTCAGCTAGTTGTCACTAAACCTCCGGATATCTGACTTAATGTGAACCGAATTCTTTTCAGTACATGGTACATGTTACATGAGTTAACATATACAAAACCAGAAAGCACATCAGTTCTAACTGGGATGGGAAGGGGACTATTTAGTTATAAATAATTAAACAAGACCTAACTCAGCATAGCAACCAGAATCAGCTGCCAGCATATTCAATAAAAAGAGGGTTTTCAAAATTAAATAGTTACAAACCAAGAAAAAAAAATGTATCTTTAACTTCAAGGTGCTTAAGCTCTGTGCAAAAGAGAACTGTTTCCACCACTCTCTCTCTTTGCAACTCATAGAAAAGTTTAGCTTGGGTTTAATTTTCCTCCAATCACAGACTCTGTCACACCAGCCCTTGCTGCTCCTCCAATCACAGACTCTGTCACTCCAGCCCTTGCTGCTCCTCCAATCACAGACTCTGTCACTCCAGCCCTTGCTGCTCCTCCAATCACAGATGTTGTTTTTAACCAATGTCGATATTATGGATACCTTGTTGATGCTTCAAAAGTGAGTTTCCTGCCACAACACTGTATTTTGAATCCTGAACTGATCCAACTTTCAGACCTAAATAGGGGGCATGGGGAGCAAGAGGAAATGTGGGGCTGGGCAGTGAGAGAAAAAGAGAGGGAGAGGAGGAGGGGTTGTGAGATGGAGGGAGAATGAGTATCAAGCTTAAAAAAAACCCAAATCCCACCGGTTCCAGTTCTGTCACACTCCACGGCAACTGTTGACCATCTGAAAATACTTGATATTCTAAATATATGCCTTAGTATGAAGCATTTAAATGATATATTTGTTTCAGTTACTTATAATACAATGCTCTGCTTAACCATTAACTAACACAGTGGGTTGTGTAACCCTTGTGGGGACGAACAGACAGTGGAAAAGTACTGAGTACATCTGACTTGTAAAGATATGCTGATGTAACCACACAATAGGAATGACTTTTAACAAAGAGCAGTGTGTCCTGGCGGCCATGGTGGCGGTTGGGAGAGTGAGGCAGACAGCGGGGGTGTTGCAGCCCTGTGAGTGCAGATGCAGGACATGTTGTAATCTGTGGTTTTAAAAAAACAAGAACTATTTCGCACCACCACCTGCACAAGGAGGTCACATGGGGTCAGATATCCGGGAACGCGAGAAGGTGGAGAATGGAGTCAGGTCAACGGCCAGTCAGAAGACAACTACACCTCAATGCTTGCACAATGTTCTGTGATTACATGATGTTTTGTACTGTATAAAAGACTGGGTCAGGGGCAGGATAGGGGTCAGACTTCGTGAACTGACACACTTTGCTGTTTGTCAGGGACGGGAAGATCTAGACCCAGAGCTCTGTATACTTTATCCACTTACTGCTAAAATAAAGTAAGAGTTTGAGACCGAATACCTTCTCCTATTGCTTCAGTGAAAGAACACGCAGGACTCGGCTCACACATAGAGGAAAGTAAGCTGGTAGATTGAGCCAAAGTCCAACAATTTGGTGACCCCGACGTGATGAAGACGGAGAAGTGATGGAAAAGAGAGAAAAATAGAAACAACGGACAACTGACGTCTGATGACAACAACAAGCGGCGCCGCATTAAAAAGGTGAGCAGACACCTGTTTATATCGAAGTTCTGCAATTGGAGATACCAAATTGATTGTTGTCATGATACTGCAAGTGTCCTAGTAATTGTAAGTGGATAAAGTATTAATATAATCTCGCGCGGGGTTAGAGTCCCCATAAAAGCAACAAAGTTTAATATGTACACGTTTAAAGTCCCATGGGGTTAGAGTCCCCATAAAAGCAACAAAGTTTAATATGTACGGGATTAAAGTCCCATGGGGTTAGAGTCCCCATAAAAGCAACAAAGTTTAATATGTACAGGTTTAAAGTCCCATGGGGTTAGAGTCCCCATAAAAGCAACAAAGTTTAATACGTACGGGATTAAAGTCCTGTGGGGTTAGAGTCCCCATAAAAGCAACAAGGTTTAATATGTACAGGTTTAAAGTCCCATGGGGTTAGAGTCCCCATAAAAGCAACAAGGTACGTAAGAAGAGCCGTGGCCGAGTGTGAGGAGGTTTTAAGTCCATTAAGCAGGATCTCATAAAAGCAATACTCACAGCTTTCTCCAAACAGGTTCGAGCGGCAAAGGGGGACCGACAGAGCCAGGCATCACCTACCACAGACTGGGTCCTGCTGAAGGTGATCAAACGGAAGTGGTCGGAGCCAAGATGGACAGGACCTTACAAGGTGGTGGAGAGGACATCCCATGCAGTCAGACTGCAGGGGAAAGGAGAAAGCTGGTACCATTGGAGCCAGTGTGGAGCCACGGAACCGCCAACAAGAACTCGAGAACAAATATGAACAGAAAAAGAGTAGAAGGGTTTTTAAACTTTTAATTGCGTAAAGGCCATAATGTTCATCTCTGCAGGGGACCCACATCACCCTAGGTGGTTGTGGTTAGGAGTTCTTGCTATTATTTCATGTATAATTGTTATGCCGCTGTTAATATGGGAGCCAACCGCAAGGGACAGACACACAGGCGAGGGAGAAGGGCCCAGGAACGAAAGATCAACAGGACAAGAGGTGGACAAATGTATAAGGGTAGTGGGGAGCCGGGTACACATCAGACATAACCCAAAGCATGATAAAACATACCAGTTTGACTTATGCAAAGCAATAAACTGTGGCCACAATCCAGGGAGCTGGAGAGGGTATGATGTATACCTTTGCGTGCATACCAATTACTATAGATGGTGCCCGACGTGGAATCATGTACTAACATGGACTGGGGTAAGATGGACACCCAAGAAGTCACCATCCTCAGATAATAGATGGAAGGCTCGAGACCATGTGAGCCTGACTAGGGGGCAACTCGATCATTCCTCAGAGATAAAAAATCCACTCTTGTTAACCCTGACAGGATTCAACATCAACCCTGGTCCCGAAGAAGTACGGAATCAGTGCGAAATCGATGATAAAAGCTTTTACTTTGTAATAGGTGTAGATCAATCAGGAAAGGATACCATGGGACTAGTGAAGGTAACCTTGGTGGATCCTCCTATACACCAGCCAAAAACCGAAAACACAACAAGCATGGAGTTAGAACAAAGTTCAGGAGTTGTGGTGATAGCTTGCAACAACGTTACGAGAGATGACATTATTTGACTAGCCACCGGATACGGGATAGGAACATGTGGCTGGACTGGATGACAGCTACCGCAACCTCAATGAATATGAGAAATTGCGTCGCATGTTCCTCGGCTAGGCCAACTCTATTTACTACCCCAGCCCCAATGTTCCCTAGTACAGACCCAGCAGGATTTTACTGCATGATGGCACTCACCATGCAGGCAGACCCTCCTAATTGTACCACCCTAAATGCTATTTTTCCACCTGTAAAGAATTCCACGTTGTCCCCAGTGTTTATCCCTAAGGCCGACAATTACACTTGTTTCACTCGAAGTTCTCACATAATCTTGGGAGACAAGCCTGTTGAATGGTGTAAGGACACGATTAATGTAAACGGCTGGCAGAATGCTAGTACAATGATTTGGGGTAGAGCTGATCTGTTCTGGTACTGTGGTGATAGAACGCTGCACGTTAGTCTACCTCCAGATTGGTCTGGAACCTGTGCAATGGTCAGGCTAGGGTTACCCTTATTCCTATTAGGAGAACGACAACAGGGAATAAATCCACATGTACGAAAACGCAGGGATTTGTTTGCTATCACTTCCAGCTCAACCACTTACATAGATGCAATAGGTGTCCCCCGAGGTGTACCTGATGAATATAAATTAGTAGACCAGGGAGCAGCAGGATTTGAGAATCTCCCAATTATCGGTGCTCTATTCCCAATCACGCAGAATAAAAACATCGACCGAATCAATTATATACATTACAATGTACTCAGGCTAGCCAACAAAACCAGAGACGCGGTGGCAGGACTCTCTGAACAATTAGCAGCGACCTCATTAATGACAGTACAAAATAGAATGGCCTTGGATATGTTGTTAGCAGAAAAGAGGGGAGTGTGCTTTATGTTCGGAGATCAATGTTGTATGTTCATCCCCAATAATACAGCACCTGATGGCTCGGTAACTAGAGCCCTGGAAGGATTAAAAACCTTGTCTGAAGAAATGCATGAACATTCAGGTATTGACAACTCTCTGGGGGGCATTTTCAACTCATGGTTTGGGAAATGGAAAGGATTGGTTGTGTCTGTATTTCTGTTCCTCGCTGGTATGATGACTGCGTTAGTGTGGTGTGGATGTTGTTGAATCCCCTGTATTAGATCTCTGTATAACAGGGTAATCATCACAGCAATTGAAGGGAAGGCTCCCCCGCCCTACCAGATGGCACAGATGGAAACGGAAACAATGGCTCTGGCGGGAAGGGAAGACTACGCGTCGGAGAGCGAATGTGATGGATAAACCTGTTTGGTTGGTCTCATTTTCATGAGACCAAAAGGGGGACTTGTAAATATATGCCTTAGTACGAAGAACTCAGAAGCATTTAAATGATATATTTGTTTCAGTTACTTATAATATAATGCTCTGCTTAACCATTAACTAACACAGTGGGTTGTGTAACCCTTGTGGGGACGAACAGACAGTGGAAAAGTACTGAGTACATCTGACTTGTAAAGATATGCTGATGTAACCACACAATAGGAATGACTTTTAACAAAGAGCAGTGTGTCCTGGCGGCCATGGCGGCGGTTGGGAGAGCGAGGCAGACAGCGGGGGTGTTGCAGCCCTGTGAGTGCAGATGCAGGACATGTTGTAATCTGTGGTTTTAAAAAAACAAGAACTATTTCGCACCACCACCTGCACAAGGAGGTCACATGGGGTCAGATATCCAGGAACGCGAGAAGGCGGAGAATGGAGTCAGGTCAACAGCCAATCAGAAGACAACCACACCTCAATGCGTACACAATGTTCTGTGATTACATGACGTTTTGTACTGTATAAAAGACTGGGTCAGGGGCAGGATAGGGGTCGGACTTCGTGAACTGACACACTTTGCTGTTTGTCAGGGACGGGAAGGTCAAGACCCAGAGCTCTGTATACTTTATCCACTCACTGCTAAAATAAAGTAAGAGTTTGAGACTGAATATCTTCTCCTATTGCTTCATTAAAAGAACACGCAGGACTCGGCTCACACATAAGGGAAAGTAAGCTGGTAGATTGAGCTCGAGTCCAACAATATTGATATCCCTCTCCCTCAAGCCATTGAGCTATAGTGCAAGCTCCTCTCACTGGATGAGCTGTGCCTGGAGAGCTCCCTGTAAATTCAGGTCCTGCTCCCAACACCCCACTCAATTACATTAAAGTCAGTGGTACATGAGAGTATGAGTGACTGCGGTAGAAGAGTCTTGATCCTGATCTGGGTGTGTGAATGACCTGAGTTAATACAAGTTAGCTGATCTATTCATGGTTTTCTTTCTTCAAATGTTCTCCTTCTTTCCTTTGAATCTGTTGTTATCATTCCTCCCTTCAAAATTGAAAATTTGGTGCTTTCTATCTTTGGGAACTAAGCTCTGATCACCACCAACCTTCCTGTGTTTCTCTCTAAAGTTCCAGAACTAGTTGTCATCTCCCAAACCCTGGTCAGGGACATAAGGTCAGTCAAACGGTGTTTCATTAGGTGAGGTGAGAGACCAACAGGGACATCTGTGGAGGAGTGAGGGATCAGTCACCCAAGTAACATAACCAATCTTCAAAGGACACTGTCCAAGCACAGGTACAAAGTAACACTCTTCTAGTGACCCTCTCTTCTGCACTTGCTGATCTCATCCCTGCCTTGGATGCTGTGGGTCTTCCTCTTCTGATCTGCTGTCAAACACATACAGGGTACACATCCCACACTGATGTCAGTTTAAAACCATCCAACGATGAAGAATGCTATCCCCACATGAGAAAGCTCTGTCAAACATTTACCAGGGCAACTAAGACAGCAGCTGCAACAGATTTGATTTGATTTATTGTTGTCACATGTTCTAAGATTTAGTGAAAGTTATTGTTTTGTGTGCTCTACAGGCAGATCTTACCGAAGAAAGTTCATCAGGAAGTAGAACAGAGTCCAAAATCCAGTGTTACAGCCGCAGAAAAGGTGCAAAAAGAGAGATCAACATTAACATTTGAGAGGTCTATTCAGAGTTCTGATTGCAAATACATTCGATTTTGTTGAAAAATCACACAATCTGCAGGCAGTCAATACAAGCATTCAATCCATGTAACATTTGGTAAATTCCTACTTTGGAAACAGAACTAGTCTGGCTCAAGATTGGGATACAGACAGACTCTAACCTCACACCTTTAATGCATTGTCTGAGCGAAGATGTCACCTTTTTTTATAAAACCTTAAGTTATCTTGAGAACGCGACTGGAAAGAAGTTCTTGGATTTGCATATTAATGAACCGAAACTTGCAACCCAGTCGAAACGATAAGAGACTTAACAGCAATCTCGGTTTGTTCAATATATTGTTTCAGTTGCAAGACACTGAGATCTTTTGCTATAAGTTCTGTGTCTTATGATCCTGTCCCACCAGTTACCTGATGAAGGAGCAGCACTCCGAAAGCAAGTATTTCCAAATAAACCTATAAGACTAAAACTTAGTGTTGTGTGATTTTTAACTTTGTCCACCCCAGTCCAACGCTGGCACCTCCACATCGAAACTTTGATAACAGTCAGGAATCTGTTTGTACTTGTATTCAAAGTTTTATATCTTCTACCCAATGGAAGAGTGTGGAGATGAGTACATGCAGGGGCCATTGATTATTTAGATTGCTTTCCAGAGACAGCAGGAAGTATAGATGAAGTCAATGGATGAGAAACTGGTTTGCATGTTTGACTGGGCTGTGTTCATGTGTTTCTGCGGTTTCTTGCAGTCTTGGGAAGTGCACTCACCACAGTATGACATGATGCATCTACAAAGAAAGGTAAGCATCTTTGTGGACGTATCGAATGTTCTTAGTCTTCTGAAGAAATTGTTGTGCTTCCTTGACTGTCGTGACAGATTGTTGGTGATCATCACTCCCAGGAACTTGACACTCTATGACCATTTCCACCTCCGCACCATTGATGTAGACAGGTCATGAATATACAGCATGGAAACAGACCCTTCGGTCCAACCCGTCCATGCTGACCAGGTATCCCAACCCAATCTAGTCCCACCTGCCAGCAGCCGGCCCATATCCCTCCAAACTCTTCCTATTCATGTACCCATCCAAATGCCTTTTAAATGTTGCAATTGTATCAGCCTCCACAACTTCCTCTGGCAGCTCATTCCATACACGTACCACCCTCTTTGTGAAAACGTTCTCCCTTAGGTCTCTTTTATATCTTTCTCCTCTCACCCTAAACCTATGCCCTCTAGTTCAGGACTCCCCGACCCCAGGGAAAAGACTTTGCCTATTTATCCTATCCATGCCCCTCATAATTTTGTAAACCTCTATAAGGTCACCCCTCAGCCTCCGACGCTCCAGGGAAAACAGCCCCAGCCTGTTCAGCCTCTCCCCATAGCTCAAAACCTCCAACCCTGGCAATATCCTTGTACATCTTTTCTGAACCCTATCAAGTTTCACATCTTTCCGATAGGAAGGCGACCAGAATTGCACGCAATATTCCAACAGTGGCCTATCAAAGTCCTGTACAGCCGCAACATGACCTCCCAACTCCTGTACTCAGAACTCTGACCAATAAAAGAAATCATACCAAACGCCTTCTTCACTATCCTATCTACCTGTGACTCCACTTTCAAGGAGCTATGAACCTGCACTCCAAGGTCTCTGTTCAGCAACACTCCCCAGGACCTTACCATAAAGTGTATAAGTCCTGCTAAGATTTGCTTTCCCAAAATTCAGCATTGCGCATTTATCTGAATTAAACTCCATCTGCCACTTCTCAGCCCATTGGCGCATCTGGTCAAGATCCTCTTGTATTCTGAGATAACCTTCTTCGCTGTCCACAACACCTCCAATTTTGGTGTCATCTGCAAACTTACTAACTGTACAGTTGTGCTCTCCAATCTGCTTCCAGAAGATAGAAGACGTTTTACTCAGATCGGACAGTGACAGGTTTAAATCCCCACCTGATCTGCTGCTCAAAGTCACCTCCATTTCCCCGGTCAGTTTCCCAAGTTTCGGGAAACTCATGTTGCTCCAGAAATATTTGGGGAGAAAGTGAGGTCTGCAGATGCTGGAGATCAAAGTTGAAACTTTATTGCTGGAACAGCACAGCAGGTCAGGCAGCATCCAGGGAACAGGAGATTCGACGTTTCGGGCACAGGCCCTTCTTCAGGAATGAGCAGAGAGTGTTCAGCAGGAGAAGATAAAAGGTAGGGAGGAGGGACTTGGAGGAGGGGCGTTGGAAATGTGATAGGTGGAAAGAGGTCAAGGTGAGGGTGATAGGTCGGAGTAGGATGGAGGCGGAGAGGTCAAGAAGAAGACTGCAGGTCAGGAAGGCGGTGCCAGGCTGGAGGGATTCGGCTGAGACAAGGTGGGGGGAGGGGGGATGAAGAAACTGGTGAAGTCCAAGTTCATCCCCTGTGGTTGGAGGGTTCCCAGTCGGAAGATAAGACGCTCCTCCTCCGACCGTCGCGTTGTTGTGGTTTGGCGGTGGATGAGTCCAATGACCTGCATATCCTCGGTGGAGTGGGAGGGGGAGTTGAAATGCTGTGCTACAGGGTGGTTGGGTTGGTTCGTCCGGGTGGCCCAGAGGTGCTCTCTGAATCGCTCCGCAAGTAGGCGGCCTGTCTCCCCAATATAGAGGAGGCCACACCGGCTGCAGCGGATGCAGTAGATGATGTGGGTGGAGGTGCAGGTGAATCTGTGGCGGATATGGAAGTTTCCTTTGGGGCCTTGGAGAGAAGTGAGGGGGGAGGTGTGGGCGCAAGTGTTGCACCTCCTGCGGTTGCAAGGGAAGGTGCCGGGAGTGGAGGTTGGGTCGGTGGGGGGTGTGGATCTGACAAGGGAGTCGCGGAGGGAGTGGTCTCTACGGAAAGCTGACAGGGGAGGGGAGGGAAATATATCCTTGGTGCTGGGGTCTGTTTGGAGGTGGCGGAAGTGACGGCGGATGATGCGCTGTACATGGAGGTTGGTGGGGTGGTAGGTGAGGACCAGTGGGGTTCTGTCCTGGTGGCGGTTGGAGGGGCGGGACTCAAGGGCAGAGGAGCGGGAAGTGGAGGAGATGCGGTGGAGGGCACCGTCGACCACGTCGGGGGGGAAATTGCGGTCCTTGAAGAAGGAGGCCATCTGTGTTGTACGTATTTTGAACTGGTCCTCCTGGGAGCAGATGCGGCGGAGACGAAGGAATTGGGAGAATGGGATGGCGTTTTTACAGGGGGCAGGATGGGAGGAGGTGTAGTCCAGGTAGCTGTGGGAGTCGGTTGGTTTGTAGTAGATGTCCGTGTTGATTCGGTCGCCTGAGATAGAAACAGAAAGGTCTAGGAAGGGGAGGGAGGAGTCCGAGACTGTCCAGGTGAATTTGAGGTCGGGTAGGAAGGTGTTAGTGTAGTGGATGAACTGTTCAACCTCCTCGTGGGAGCACGAGGTAGCGCCGATACAGTCATCAATGTAGCAAAGGAAAAGATGGGGGGTGGGGCCAGTGTAGTTGCGGAAGATGGATTGATCCACATACCCTACGAAGAGGCAGGCATAGCTGGGGCCCATGTGGGTGCCCATGGCTACTCCTTTTGTTTGGAGAAAGTGGGAGGATTGGAAAGAAAAGTTGTTCAGGGTGAGGACCATTTCGGTCAGTCGAAGGAGGGTGTCGGTGTAAGGGTACTGGGTGGTACGGCGGGAAAGGAAGAAGCGGAGTGCTTTGAGTCCTTTGTGATGGGGGATGGAGGTGTACAGGGACTGGATGTCCATGGTGAAAATAAGGCGTTGGGGACCGGGGAAGCGGAAATCCTGGAGGAGGTGGAGGGCGTGGGTGGTGTCACGAACGTAGGTGGGGAGTTCTTGGACTAATGGGGACAGGACGGTGTCGAGGTATGCGGAGATGAGTTCGGTTGGGCAGGAGCAGGCTGAGACGATGGGTCGTCCGGGGCAGTCAGGTTTGTGGATTTTGGGCAGGAGGCAGGTAGGAGGTCTTCTTCAACCAAGACTCCCGCCCACCCTCTGACGACCCCTTCTCCCACCTCCAACACACCCCGTCCACCTGGACACCCCGTGCTGGCCTCCTACCTGCCCTCGACCTCTTCATAGCAAACTGCTGCCGCGATATGAACCGCTACCTGAACTCCCCCACCCCTCCCACCCACTCCAACCTCTCACCCTCGGAACGCGCAGCCCTCCACTCCCTCCGTTCCAACCCCAACCTCACCATCAAACCAGCTGACAAGGGAGGCGCAGTAGTAGTTTGGCGCACCGACCTCTACACCGCTGAGGCCAAACGCCAGCTCGCAGATACCTCCTCCTACCGTCCCCTTGACCATGACCCCACCCCCCACCACCAAACCATCGTCTCCCAGACCATCCACAACCTCATCACCTCAGGGGACCTCCCATCCACCGCCTCCAACCTCATAGTCCCACAACCCCGCACCGCCCATTTCTACCTCCTGCCCAAAATCCACAAATCTGACTGCCCCGGACGACCCATCGTCTCAGCCTGCTCCTGCCCAACCGAACTCATCTCGGCATACCTCGACACGGTCCTGTCCCCATTAGTCCAAGAACTCCCCACCTACGTTCGTGACACCACCCACGCCCTCCACCTCCTCCAGGATTTCCGCTTCCCCGGTCCCCAACGCCTCATCTTCACCATGGACATCCAGTCCCTGTACACCTCCATCCCCCATCACGAAGGACTCAAAGCACTCCGCTTCTTCCTTTCCCGCCGTACCACCCAGTACCCTTCCACCGACACCCTCCTTCGACTGACCGAACTGGTCCTCACCCTGAACAACTTTTCTTTCCAATCCTCCCACTTTCTCCAAACAAAAGGAGTAGCCATGGGCACCCGCATGGGCCCCAGCTATGCCTGCCTCTTCGTAGGGTATGTGGAACAATCCATCTTCCGCAACTACACTGGCCTCACCCCCCATCTTTTCCTTTGCTACATTGATGACTGTATCGGCGCTACCTCGTGCTCCCACGAGGAGGTTGAACAGTTCATCCACTACACTAACACCTTCCTACCCGACCTCAAATTCACCTGGACAGTCTCGGACTCCTCCCTCCCCTTCCTAGACCTTTCTGTTTCTATCTCAGGCGACCGAATCAACACGGACATCTACTACAAACCAACCGACTCCCACAGCTACCTGGACTACACCTCCTCCCATCCTGCCCCCTGTAAAAACGCCATCCCATTCTCCCAATTTCTTCGTCTCCGCCGCATCTGCTCCCAGGAGGACCAGTTCAAAATACGTACAACACAGATGGCCTCCTTCTTCAAGGACCGCAATTTCCCCCCCGACGTGGTCGACGGTGCCCTCCACCGCATCTCCTCCACTTCCCGCTCCTCCGCCCTTGAGCCCCGCCCCTCCAACCGCCACCAGGACAGAACCCCACTGGTCCTCACCTACCACCCCACCAATCTCCATGTACAGCGCATCATCCGCCGTCACTTCCGCCACCTCCAAACAGACCCCAGCACCAAGGATATATTTCCCTCCCCTCCCCTATCAGCTTTCCGTAGAGACCACTCCCTCCGCGACTCCCTTGTCAGATCCACACCCCCCACCGACCCAACCTCCACTCCTGGCACCTTCCCTTGCAACCGCAGGAGGTGCAACACTTGCGCCCACACCTCCCCCCTCACTTCTCTCCAAGACCCCAAAGGAAACTTCCATATCCGCCACAGATTCACCTGCACCTCCACCCACATCATCTACTGCATCCGCTGCAGCCGGTGTGGCCTCCTTTATATTGGGGAGACAGGCCGCCTACTTGCGGAGCGATTCAGAGAGCACCTCTGGGCCACCCGGACGAACCAACCCAACCACCCTGTAGCACAGCATTTCAACTCCCCCTCCCACTCCACCGAGGATATGCAGGTCATTGGACTCATCCACCGCCAAACCACAACAACGCGACGGTCGGAGGAGGAGCGTCTTATCTTCCGACTGGGAACCCTCCAACCACAGGGGATGAACTTGGACTTCACCAGTTTCTTCATCCCCCCACCTTGTCTCAGCCGAATCCCTCCAGCCCGGCACCGCCTTCCTGACCTGCAGTCTTCTTCTTGACCTCTCCGCCTCCATCCTACTCCGACCTATCACCCTCACCTTGACCTCTTTCCACCTATCACATTTCCAACTCCCCTCCTCCAAGTCCCTCCTCCCTACCTTTTATCTTCTCCTGCTGAACACTCTCTGCTCATTCCTGAGGAAGGGCCTGTGCCCGAAACGTAGAATCTCCTGTTCCCTGGATGCTGCCTGACCTGCTGTGCTGTTCCAGCAATAAAGTTTCAACCAGAAATATTTGGATTGACTGTGAGAGACGTCAATCAGAGAGCCCACCCACTCTGCACATTGTCTCCTCTTCCTCTTCCAGAGCTGGTTCACTTCCTATAGGGACTGAAAACCAAGTGAGGAGATGGTGAGTGAAGGAGCAGCTTTTATACAAATTGTATCCCATAATATCCACACCAATCTTCAGGCAGTCTGACTATCCTGTGGGCAGTCAGGGGTGGAAATGTCCCTTATGCTGTGTGAGAAGATCCAGCTGAGAGAGCTGTTTACTCGGTGCTTTGTGCTGAACTGTGTGACTGGAGCTGTGTGTTGGATATTGAGTGTGTTTATTGGAAGCATTTCCCTCTGATTTCCAGACTGAGTTTTGTTGATGGCTCATTCCTGAATATGGGAAGGTGAGGTGTAATTATCTGGGAGGTGCAGAGTGTCTGAGGATTCTTACTGATTTCCTATTGTTGAATTCTGTATGTGTTGGGAGCTGGTTATTATCCTGTGAACTGGAATTAATTCAGTTCCTCTGAGGGAATGTTGCCCTGTCAGAGGGGAGCTACTGAGAGAATGTTGCCTCTTTGGCAGACTGTACACAAGAACAGGAATCAGCCATTTAATGTCTCAAGTGTGTCCTACATTCACTGGGATCACAGCGCATCTGTAAAAGAACCTTAGATACTTGCTGTTTCCCCAAATCCCCTCAAACCTTCAGTGAACAGAAATCTAAGATTTAATATTACCAATCAATTTAGTGTTTATTGTCAAATTGCCTGGTTCCAAGCTTCTCCCACTCTTTGTGTGCCAGTGTTTTCCAGGGTGGGGTTTTGCAGGTCCACCTGGAGGTATGAGAAGGCCGATTTCCAGTTTCCTGACACCAGGTTAAACATTTGCTGCTTTCTCATTAGGGTCAGATTTTGTAACTGCTATCTTGGGGACCAGTTTGACATTTATTAACATGTCATGAATACTCCTTAGTTCCCCAGGACAGTGGGATTTTTGGCTGATCTTTTCAGAAGCCTGGCGACACAAAGGAGGTACATATCCAGTGGCGGAGAATGCATCCTCCAGGCTCTGGTGGCTACACCTTCACATATGCGGTTCCTTCAGAAGCAAGCTGGATGTTAATGCGAAGTCTCGGTGTCACAGTTGAAGTATCTATGTGTTGGTCAGCCTTGTGACAATTCTGTCACTTATAGTCTGGCTTGTTGTTGTCAAACGGTATTTACTATAAAGACTGCCAGGGCCTTCCTGATGCCTTGGGGACAGGCAAGTGGGGCTGACCACAAACAGCCATCCTTTCCCCATGCAATAGTTTGTTCAGAAACTATCAGGGGTGTACGTTCTCCTATTTGTAATGAAAGGTCAGTGACCTCTTATGTTTTTAAGTGCGAACCTTCATGTTTGAAGTGTGAAAAGTGTTGAAGTGTGAAGTTTAAAGGTAGATTTGCGAGGGGCAGTACCATTGTGGTGCCAGAAGCGTTCCATTGCTAACTACACGGACAGCACACAAGGTATCTGATGGAGGTGCCAGACACAAACCTCCTGTGTCAGTTCTCTGCACTGACAATCTAACAAATGCTAACTCGCTTTTATAGGGCCATGAAGTATTGAGTAGGCAAGAGCATGTATCCTCGCGGAGTGTAGCAGTTGATTTGTCCTCGTGCGGCACTGGAGCTGCAGCCACCCATATCCAGACTCTGAATGGCCTCTCATTGCCATCCACAGTGAAAGGAACTCCTCGTCTCTTATGGACAGCCTTCAGGAAGACCACGTTTTTGCCCTCTCTCAGTTGCCTTCAGGGACTGTTAGGGCTGATGAGCAGAGAGACAGAGAGAGGTAGGAGCCATCAGTGTGTATTTTAAACAGGGCCCAGAAAGTCCTCATGAGGCAGACCTTCCTTAAGCCGACTGTTACAATTTAACATTTATCTGTTTCTGAACATTGGGCAAAGCAGATGTTAGATATGTGGGGTAACCAAGCCTAGCCCAATCAGAGGGCCCTTCCACTGTTCAGCCTGTTTCTCTACTTAATCACAGAATTGAAAATTCCCTTCCACATTTCATTCCTGATTGGTCTGTCTCTAAGTTTTAGACATTGTTCTTGTCCTAGACTTCTCAACCACTGAAAATAATTTCAGCACTGTCTTCATCACCCTCTCCCAGTGACCAGCGCTGTCTGCACCACCCTCTCCCAGTGACCAGCGCTGTCTGCACTGCCCTCTCCCAGTGACCAGCGCTGTCTGCACCGCCCTCTCCCAGTGACCAGCGCTGTCTGCACTGCCCTCTCTTAGTGACCAGCGCTGTCCGCACTGCCCTCTCTTAGTGACCAGCGCTGTCTGCACCGCCCTCTCCCAGTGACCAGCGCTGTCTGCACCGCCCTCTCCCAGTGACCAGCACTGTCTGCACCGCCCTCTCCCAGTGACCAGCACTGTCTGCACCGCCCTCTCCCAGTGACCAGTGCTGTCTGCACCACCCTCTCCCAGTGACCAGTGCTGTCTGCACCGCCCTCTCCCAGTGACCAGCACTGTCTGCACCGCCCTCTCCCAGTGACCAGCACTGTCTGCACCGCCCTCTCCCAGTGACCAGTGCTGTCTGCACCACCCTCTCCCAGTGACCAGTGCTGTCTGCACCACCCTCTCCCAGTGACCAGCACTGTCTGCACCGCCCTCTCCCAGTGACCAGCACTGTCTGCACCGCCCTCTCCCAGTGACCAGTGCTGTCTGCACCACCCTCTCCCAGTGACCAGTGCTGTCTGCACCACCCTCTCCCAGTGACCAGCACTGTCTGCACCGCCCTCTCCCAGTGACCAGCACTGTCTGCACCACCCTCTCCCAGTGACCAGTGCTGTCTGCACCACCCTCTCCCAGTGACCAGCGCTGTCTGCACTGCCCTCTCCCAGTGACCAGCGCTGTCTGCACCGCCCTCTCCCAGTGACCAGCGCTGTCTGCACTGCCCTCTCTTAGTGACCAGCGCTGTCTGCACTGCCCTCTCTTAGTGACCAGCGCTGTCTGCACCACCCTCTCCCAGTGACCAGCGCTGTCTGCACCACCCTCTCCAAGTGACCAGCGCTGTCTGCACTGCCCTCTCTTAGTGACCAGCGCTGTCTGCACTGCCCTCTCTTAGTGACCAGCGCTGTCTGCACCACCCTCTCCCAGTGACCAGTGCTGTCTGCACCGCCCTCTCCCAGTGACCAGTGCTGTCTGCACCGCCCTCTCCCAGTGACCAGCGCTGTCTGCACCACCCTCTCCAAGTGACCAGCGCTGTCTGCACCACCCTCTCCCAGTGACCAGCGCTGTCTGCACCACCCTCTCCCAGTGACCAGTGCTGTCTGCACCGCCCTCTCCAAGTGACCAGCGCTGTCTGCACCGCCCTCTCCCAGTGACCAGTGCTGTCTGCACCACCCTCTCCCAGTGACCAGCGCTGTCTGCACCACCCTCTCCCAGTGACCAGTGCTGTCTGCACCACCCTCTCCCAGTGACCAGTGCTGTCTGCACCACCCTCTCCCAGTGACCAGCGCTGTCTGCACCACCCTCTCCCAGTGACCAGCGCTGTCTGCACCACCCTCTCCCAGTGACCAGCGCTGTCTGCACCACCCTCTCCCAGTGACCAGTGCTGTCTGCACCGCCCTCTCCCAGTGACCAGCGCTGTCTGCACCACCCTCTCCCAGTGACCAGCGCTGTCTGCACCACCCTCTCCCAGTGACCAGCGCTGTCTGCACCACCCTCTCCCAGTGACCAGCGCTGTCTGCACCACCCTCTCCCAGTGACCAGTGCTGTCTGCACCGCCCTCTCCAAGTGACCAGCGCTGTCTGCACCACCCTCTCCCAGTGACCAGCGCTGTCTGCACCACCCTCTCCCAGTGACCAGCGCTGTCTGCACCGCCCTCTCCCAGTGACCAGCGCTGTCTGCACCGCCCTCTCCCAGTGACCAGTGCTGTCTGCACCACCCTCTCCAAGTGACCAGCGCTGTCTGCACCACCCTCTCCCAGTGACCAGTGCTGTCTGCACCGCCCTCTCCCAGTGACCAGCGCTGTCTGCACCACCCTCTCCCAGTGACCAGTGCTGTCTGCACCGCCCTCTCCCAGTGACCAGCACTGTCTGCACCGCCCTCTCCCAGTGACCAGTGCTGTCTGCACCACCCTCTCCCAGTGACCAGCGCTGTCTGCACCACCCTCTCCCAGTGACCAGTGCTGTCTGCACCACCCTCTCCCAGTGACCAGCGCTGTCTGCACCACCCTCTCCCAGTGACCAGCGCTGTCTGCACCACCCTCTCCCAGTGACCAGCGCTGTCTGCACCACCCTCTCCCAGTGACCAGCGCTGTCTGCACCACCCTCTCCCAGTGACCAGCGCTGTCTGCACCACCCTCTCCCAGTGACCAGTGCTGTCTGCACCGCCCTCTCCCAGTGACCAGTGCTGTCTGCACCGCCCTCTCCCAGTGACCAGTGCTGTCTGCACCGCCCTCTCCCAGTGACCAGCGCTGTCTGCACCGCCCTCTCCCAGTGACCAGCGCTGTCTGCACCACCCTCTCCCAGTGACCAGCGCTGTCTGCACTGCCCTCTCCAAGTGACCAGCGCTGTCTGCACCACCCTCTCCCAGTGACCAGCGCTGTCTGCACCACCCTCTCCCAGTGACCAGCGCTGTCTGCACTGCCCTCTCCTAGTGACCAGCGCTGTCTGCACCACCCTCTCCCAGTGACCAGCGCTGTCTGCACCACCCTCTCCCAGTGACCAGCGCTGTCTGCACCACCCTCTCCCAGTGACCAGCACTGTCTGCACCGCCCTCTCCCAGTGACCAGCGCTGTCTGCACCGCCCTCTCTTAGTGACCAGCGCTGTCTGCACTGCCCTCTCTTAGTGACCAGCGCTGTCTGCACCGCCCTCTCCCAGTGACCAGCGCTGTCTGCACCGCCCTCTCCCAGTGACCAGCGCTGTCTGCACCGCCCTCTCCCAGTGACCAGCGCTGTCTGCACCACCCTCTCCCAGTGACCAGCGCTGTCTGCACTGCCCTCTCCAAGTGACCAGCGCTGTCTGCACCACCCTCTCTTAGTGACCAGCGCTGTCTGCACCGCCCTCTCCCAGTGACCAGCGCTGTCTGCACCGCCCTCTCTTAGTGACCAGCGCTGTCTGCACTGCCCTCTCTTAGTGACCAGCGCTGTCTGCACCGCCCTCTCCCAGTGACCAGCGCTGTCTGCACCGCCCTCTCCCAGTGACCAGCGCTGTCTGCACCGCCCTCTCCCAGTGACCAGCGCTGTCTGCACCACCCTCTCCCAGTGACCAGCGCTGTCTGCACCACCCTCTCCCAGTGACCAGCGCTGTCTGCACCACCCTCTCCCAGTGATCAGCGCTGTCTGCACCACCCTCTCCCAGTGATCAGCGCTGTCTGCACCACCCTCTCCCAGTGACCAGCGCTGTCTGCACCACCCTCTCCCAGTGACCAGCGCTGTCTGCACCACCCTCTCCCAGTGACCAGCGCTGTCTGCACCGCCCACTCCCAGTGACCAGCGCTGTCTGCACTGCCCTCTCCCAGTGACCAGCGCTGTCTGCACCACCCTCTCCCAGTGACCAGCGCTGTCTGCACCACCCTCTCCCAGTGACCAGCGCTGTCTGCACCGCCCTCTCCCAGTGACCAGCGCTGTCTGCACCGCCCTCTCCCAGTGACCAGCGCTGTCTGCACCGCCCTCTCCCAGTGACCAGCGCTGTCTGCACCGCGCTCTCCCAGTGACCAGCGCTGTCTGCACTGCCCTCTCTTAGTGACCAGCGCTGTCTGCACCGCCCTCTCCCAGTGACCAGCGCTGTCTGCACTGCCCTCTCTTAGTGACCAGCGCTGTCTGCACCGCCCTCTCCCAGTGACCAGCGCTGTCTGCACCGCCCTCTCCCAGTGATCAGCGCTGTCTGCACCGCCCTCTCCCAGTGACCAGCGCTGTCTGCACCGCCCTCTCCCAGTGACCAGCGCTGTCTGCACCGCCCTCTCCCAGTGACCAGCGCTGTCTGCACCGCCCTCTCCCAGTGACCAGCGCTGTCTGCACCGCCCTCTCCCAGTGACCAGCGCTGTCTGCACCGCCCTCTCCCAGTGACCAGCGCTGTCTGCACCGCCCTCTCCCAGTGACCAGCGCTGTCTGCACCGCCCTCTCCCAGTGACTAGCGCTGTCTGCACCGCCCTCTCCCAGTGACCAGCGCTGTCTGCACCGCCCTCTCCCAGTGATCAGCGCTGTCTGCACCGCCCTCTCCCAGTGATCAGCGCTGTCTGCACCGCCCTCTCCCAGTGATCAGCGCTGTCTGCACCGCCCTCTCCCAGTGATCAGCGCTGTCTGCACCGCCCTCTCCCAGTGATCAGCGCTGTCTGCACCGCCCTCTCCCAGTGATCAGCGCTGTCTGCACCGCCCTCTCCCAGTGATCAGCGCTGTCTGCACCGCCCTCTCCCAGTGACCAGCGCTGTCTGCACCGCCCTCTCCCAGTGACCAGCGCTGTCTGCACCGCCCTCTCCCAGTGACCAGCGCTGTCTGCACCGCCCTCTCCCAGTGACCAGCGCTGTCTGCACCGCCCTCTCCCAGTGACCAGTGCTGTCTGCACCGCCCTCTCCCAGTGACCAGCGCTGTCTGCACCGCCCTCTCCTAGTGACCAGCGCTGTCTGCACCGCCCTCTCCCAGTGACCAGCGCTGTCTGCACCGCCCTCTCCCAGTGACCAGCGCTGTCTGCACCGCCCTCTCCCAGTGACCAGTGCTGTCTGCACCGCCCTCTCCTAGTGACCAGCGCTGTCTGCACCGCCCTCTCCCTGTGATCAGCGCTGTCTGCACCGCCCTCTCCTAGTGACCAGCGCTGTCTGCATTGCCCTCTCCTAGTGACCAGCGCTGTCTGCACTGCCCTCTCCCAGTGACCAGCGCTGTCTGCACTGCCCTCTCCCAGTGACCAGCGCTGTCTGCACTGCCCTCTCCCAGTGACCAGCGCTGTCTGCACTGCCCTCTCCCAGTGACCAGCGCTGTCTGCACTGCCCTCTCCCAGTGACCAGCGCTGTCTGCACTGCCCTCTCCCAGTGACCAGTGCTGTCTGCACCGCCCTCTCCTAGTGACCAGCGCTGTCTGCACCGCCCTCTCCCTGTGATCAGTGCTGTCTGCACCGCCCTCTCCTAGTGACCAGCGCTGTCTGCATTGCCCTCTCCTAGTGACCAGCGCTGTCTGCACTGCCCTCTCCCAGTGACCAGCGCTGTCTGCACTGCCCTCTCCCAGTGACCAGCGCTGTCTGCACCGCCCTCTCCCAGTGACCAGTGCTGTCTGCACCGCCCTCTCCTAGTGACCAGCGCTGTCTGCACCGCCCTCTCCCTGTGATCAGTGCTGTCTGCACCGCCCTCTCCCTGTGATCAGTGCTGTCTGCACCGCCCTCTCCTAGTGACCAGCGCTGTCTGCATTGCCCTCTCCTAGTGACCAGCGCTGTCTGCACTGCCCTCTCCCAGTGACCAGCGCTGTCTGCACTGCCCTCTCCCAGTGACCAGCGCTGTCTGCACTGCCCTCTCCCAGTGACCAGCGCTGTCTGCACTGCCCTCTCCCAGTGACCAGCGCTGTCTGCACTGCCCTCTCCCAGTGACCAGCGCTGTCTGCACTGCCCTCTCCCAGTGACCAGCGCTGTCTGCACTGCCCTCTCCCAGTGACCAGTGCTGTCTGCACCGCCCTCTCCCAGTGACCAGCAATTGTCTATACCTCTCTATCCCAGTGATCACTGTTGTCTACGCTACAATCTCCATTTCCTGGTGACCAGCACCTTCTGCACCTCTAGTCTTCCCCTCCATCCCTCACCTGGACTAGCCATACAAAAACAGTGGCTACAAGAGCAGGTCAGAGACATAGAACATAGAACATAGAAGAATACAGCGCAGTACAGCCCTTCGGCCCTCGATCCAAGCCCACCTAACCTACACTAGCCAACTATCCTCCATATGCCTATCCAATGCCCGCTTAAATGCCCATAAAGAGGGAGAGTCCACCACTGCTACTGGCAGGGCATTCCATGAACTCACGACTCGCTGAGTAAAGAACCTACCCCTAACATCTGTCCTATACCTACCCCCCCTTAATCCTTCCCCTAACATCTGTCCTATACCTACCCCCCTGGAATCCTTCAGCAAATAACTCACCTCCTGACTCCCCAAAGCCTGTCCACAAGGCATTAGTCAGGAGTGTGATGGAATACTCCCACTTGCCTGGATGAGTACAGCCCCACCAACACGCAAGAAGCTTGACAACATCCAAGACCAAGCATCTACTTGATTGGCACCACATGCACAAACATCCACTCTCTCCACCACCGACACTCAGTAATAGCAGTGTGTACTATCTACAAGATGCACTGCAGAAATTCATCAAACATTCTTAGATAGCACCTTTGAAAGCCACGACTACTTCCATCTAGAAGGACAAAGTCAATAGATATATGAGAACACCACCACCACCTGTAAGTTCCTCTCCAAGCCACTCACCATCCTGACTTGGAAATATATCTCCATTCCTTCACTGTCACTGTGACAAAATTCTGGAGTTCTCTCCCTCACTCCACAAATTGCACTGGCTTAAGAGGATAGTTCACCACCATCCCTCCAGGGTAATAAATGTTGGTTCAGCCAGTACTACCCATCACCTCCTGTTATAGTTTAAGGAAGTAAATACAGGGGTCCATCCTTTCAGCAAATTAGGAGAGAGAGTTGATGGAAATCATGTGTCCCTTTCCTATTTTACAGAAGGATTGTACCGTACTAGACCAGCGAAGGATAGACATCAAAGATGGAACCTGCCCATCCCCCAAGGAAATGTTGCAATCAGCCAGTCCCTTCACAGCATTGCTGAACACACAGAAGGTTGGGTGAAACCATCATTTGGAAATTGGTCGAGTCAGGGGAGCTTTGACACATCATCAAATCTGAAACTAGTCAGTGGTGTGGGCCTTCCATCAGAACCAATCTTTCTGAAGGTTCGGCTGTGGGTGATGGGTCAGGGTGAGTGGCTCCAAGTGTGGTGAGAGTTTCAATCATTCACCGAGGCTCGTGAACAATTGACTCATTCCTGCAGAGGAGAGGCTGCTTACAGTGCATCTGTTGTAGATCTGTTAACATAAGAGTAGCTTCATGGAAGAGAATCCCTTCAAGTGTGAAGTCTGCAACCGAACATTTGCACGGCCATCAACACTTGTGAATCACCGACGCATTCACACTGGGGAGAAGCCGTTTAAGTGTGAGCTGTGCAACCGAGCCTTTGCACAGTCATCAACACTTGTGAATCACCGACGTATTCACACTGGGGAGAAACCATTCAAATGTGAGGTGTGCAACCAAACATTTGCAAAGTCATCCACACTAGTGAATCACCGACGCATCCATACTGGTGAGAGGCCATTTTCATGTGATTTCTGTAACAAAACATTCTCGCAGCCATCAAACCTCCGTGTACACCAACACATTCATACAAAAGAGAAACTATTTACATGCGATGTATGTGATAAATCATTTTCAATGTTAGCGAATCTCCGTGTGCACCAACGCATTCACACCGGGGAGAAACCATTCACGTGTAAAATATGCATCAAATCATTTTTGAACTCAGTACATCTCCGCGTACACCAACGTACACACACAGGGGAGAAACCATTCACGTGCAAGGTATGTGAGAAATCATTCTCCCAGTCATCAAGCCTTTGTGTACATCAACGTATTCACACAGGAGAGAAACCATTTACATGTGAGGTGTGTGACAAATCATTCTCACAGTCGTCACACTTCCTCGTGCACCAACGCATTCACACAGGGGAGAAGCCATTCACATGTCAGATATGCAGCAAATCATTCTGTGACTCATCAAAACTCCTGCTCCATCAGAGGATTCACACAGGGGAGAAACCATTCACATGTGATGTATGCAACAAATCATTCTCAGATTCATCAACTCTCCGCAAACACCAACGCACTCACACAGGGGAGAAACCATTCAAATGCGAAGTTTGCAACAAATCATTCTCGAGGTCATCAAAGCTCCTGGTTCATCTGAGAATCCACACAGGGGAGAAACCCTTCACATGTGAGGTTTGTGAGAAATCTTTTTCAGAGTCATCAAAACTCCTGCTGCATCAGAGGATTCACACAGGGGAGAAACCATTCAGGTGTGAGGCTTGTGACAAATCGTTCTCCCAGTCATCGATCCTCCGTGTTCACCAACGTATCCACACAGGGGAGAGACCATTTACATGTGAGATATGTGACAAATCTTTCTCACAGTCCTCAACCCTGTACACACACCAGTGCATCCACACGGGGGAGAAACCATTCGCGTGTGAGGTGTGTGACAAATCATTCTCACGGTCATCGAACCTCCTGCTCCATCAGAGGATCCACACAGGGAAGTAACTCTTTAACTGTGAGGTTTGTGATGAACCTTTTGTCATGTCTTTGACTATCTGGGTCGCCACAGGATTCAGATACAGGAAGAACACTCTTCAGTTGCAACATTTCTGACAAGGTTTTCACACAGTCAGTGGATGTTGTAGCCAATCAATACACTCAAAGAGGGATGAAGCTCTATCCGTGTGAGTTCTGTATTACATACTTGACACAGTTGTTGGACCTCATAATACATCAGTGAACTCATATGAGGACTGCCTGACAAAGTTCTTCACTGTCTGTCCTCAGAGTGTTTACCTGTACACAGTCTCACTGTGCAGGGTGTTCAGTGGGACTGGGACACAGAACAAGAAGCAGCTTTCACTCCCATCAAACAACTAGTGATGACATCATCAGTGCTGAGGGATTATGATGTAACAATGGAGTGACCCTGCAGTGTGATGTCAGTGAAACAGGACTTGGAGTAACCCCCAGGCAGTGAGGACAACCCGTTGTGTTTGTATCCAGAGGGTTTACACAAACTGAACAACACTGTGCACAGATTGAGAAACAGAGACTGGATACTGTTTTTGCTTCTGAAGGAAGTTGACAATTGCTGAAAAAGAATACTTGTTTTAAAGCTACCCATCTTGAACCCATCACGATAATTTGCAAGATATTCAAAACAGAAAAAACATTTATACTGTATGATAAAAGAGTAGTGATTGGCAGAGAATTGTCATGAAGAATACACCGGCTAATGACTGACGGTTAATTGCAGAGCTTTTGTTAGAAACGAAAATCGCTTCTCAATAATCGCTCTAGACAAATTCAGGAAAACAAAGTTTTATTAACAAGTCAAGTCTGCAGAGTCGGGCACCCTTAAAGAAAAGGCGCGCTGAGGCTTACAAAGTCTCCCATTATATACAGCACAAGTCCCTCCTCTCCTTGGCTCCAACAAGCCATGAGGTTCACATTCTTAAAAACATCATTATTTTTATCACAAAGTCTGCAACAAAAGGCTCCAGAGTCTCCAAAGTTTGTTGTTTTTCTCACCCTGTAGTCTTATCAGTCAAAGGCTTTAATCTGAAACAGATGTCTCAAGTCGTTCCCCCATCCTGGAGTCTTATCAGTCAAGGACTCATCCTTCCCTCCTGTGTCAATGGTTTCATCAATCAAGGGCTTGTTTGTTTTACTCTGCTCACAAATTGTCAGCATTCTGCACAATTTAAACTAGCCTGCTTGTTTTTACTCTGCTCACAAATTGTCAGCATTCTGCACAATTTAAACTATTCTACTTTTGAGTATATAAAATGTTCTAGAAAAGAAACAAAAGTTTTGTCTTTTATTATAGACCAGTCCGTGGTCCAGGCACATCTTAAAGTTTAAACCGAAATTACCTCTCACAGCTTTGTTTATATTTTAAATCAGGCAGACTGATTCTGGTGGGTCAAGGCATTGTCCTGAGAAAATTAGGTGTGGCTAACAGCAGCTCTTTGATAATGTGCAGACACCAGATGAATAACCAACAACTTGCACATCTACCAGAAGAAGAGTTGAACACTTCAGAGATTAAATACGCAACGTGTGTGTGGGACAGAAACAATTGTAACAGACGAGAGAGAACAAGTAGTGTTTTTTGCAATATTTTGGCTTGCTATACTATTGTGACCTCTGATGTCATTAGATTTCAATACAGGTCTCAGGGCAGTAGACATTTTACACACCATATGGAAAGCTGTTTAAAATGACAAAGGCTCCAACTACTTCTGAAAAGCAGATCAAGGTTTAAACTTGGTTTTGTCTCATCTGAATAAAATCTCACTTATTGCAGCTGCTGTCTCAGTTTCCCTGGTAAATGTTTGACAGAGATTTCCAGTGTGGAAAAAGCATTCTTCATCTTTGGAGTGTTTCAAACTGACAGCATCAGTGTGGGATGTTGTATCCTTGGATGTGTTTGACAGAAGATCAGCAAAGGAAGACCCATAGCATCCAAGGCAGTGGATAGGATGGTTACAAGAACAGGAGGGAGGGGGGCATGAGCAATTATTTCTCCTCCTCCTCTTACACCTTCTTATCTATCCCTTTTCAAAACCCTTCCTTCTTTCTCTCTCTGATCTTTCCACCTGTTTCCTATGCTTACCTTTCAGTCCCTTCCTCCATCGCTCCTCTGATATTATAAAGGTGAGAGGGATAGACAGTATGTGTGGCATTTTAAACTCGTATCGTAAAGGGAAAAAATTAGGAACTCTCTGCAGCATTATTGAGGTAATAATATCGTTATGGCTATATTAAAGTATTTTAACTATTTCTCCTGTTTATGTAATATAACAGAAATAAACAGAACATCCAAAAACCAAATGTAATTTGAGGAGCCACCTCAAAACAGGGGCAGTCAACAGAAACTCACCACTCTCATTATTCCCATTCGGGCCTGTGGTCATTTCTGTGGTTCCTAGCTGATGTTTCATAAACGTGTTAAAGATTACAATAATGTAATTTACGTTTGTCAAAATGTACATCTGAAACTCCTGACATGATCAATTTCAGGCCATGTATTATGATAAAGCTAATAGAGGCTGTGTAAACTTTAACATGCAACTGATGTGCTTGTGGCTATTGCATATTTGCAAAAGAATTTTACAAACCAAGTGGTCAAAACAAAACTCTGTGAGACCAATGGCAGCAGTTTTATTTAAGGTTGGTACATTGTGATCTCAGACGCTTCATGTGTAGATTAGATTAGATTACTTTTTAGATTAGATTAGATTACTTACAGTGTGGAAACAGGCCCTTCGGCCCAACAAGTCCACACCGACCCGCCGAAGCGCAACCCACCCATACCCCTACATTTACCCCTTTAACCTAACACTACGGGCAATTTAGCATGGCCAATTCACCTGACCCGCACATTTTTTTCTTTGGATTGTGGGAGGAAACCGGAGCACCCAGAGGAAACCCACGCAGACACGGGGAGAATGTGCAAACTCCACACAGTCAGTCGCCTGAGTTGGGAATTGAACCCGGGTCTCTGGCGCGGTGAGGCAGCAGTGCTAACCACTGTGCCACCATGCCGCCCACAAGATATCTACAAGATAATGTTTTAAGACTTTAGATATATTTTAACCCCCTCTATAGTTTATAGTCTGTGTAATTCTTGGTCATTATAATTAGTGCGCTAATTTTTTTTTAGTGCTTTAATCTGGTTTTTGTATTTAGATATCAATGATTGACAGCTATCTAGAATCCCATGGGTGGGAAATGGACAAAAGGGTGGTTGAAGAGAGGAAGGCAGCAATGAAAAAAATCTACAATGGACATCCTTGTGATCTCCATTTAGTGGACAAGAGTCAAAAGGTGTGTTTTTCTTCTCCTAACAACTGCAAGAACTTATTATTTTCCAACTGAGCCTGACAAGCTGAGACCTGAGAGTATTTACTTTTAAGAAGGCCTTGGATAATAAATGCCCAAGTTGTTTGTTCCAACTAAAGATAAAACTCTGATGAATCTACACAAACTGGTTTAATATGGGAGAAAGCTACAAGCTAGGCAGGGGCAAAAGTGAACATATTTGCTTGACAACAACTGCAGATCAGAGGGGATTGGATAATTATTTGTACCAGTATTTCTGACATCCCAAAAGAAATATAAGCATCACAAGGGGAAGATATATTTTCTTGGAGAAACTACATTATATATCAGATTAAAAACATTGATACATGACACACTTGTTTTGCATTGTTGTGTAACCAGAGGAAGACCAGAGTCTAGAAGTGGACAGTCCAAGTAAAAGATGAGGTGTCTACAATTTCTTCAATTTTGTACAATGTGGCTGTGTTGAATAACTGGTGGTCAGGAGCAAGGACTGTTTGTACCAGTACCTCAGAGTGGCCTGCTATCAGCTTTAATCCATGTTTATAGAATAATCCAGATCGAGTTGGACTTGAACCCACAGCCTTATTCTGAGTCGGAGGGTTGTGGGTTCAAATCCGAATCCATAACTTGAGCACAAAAAGTCCCAAATGACACTCCAGTGCAAGACTGAGAGATAGAAAAGATTAGAGATAGGGAGGAGCAAGGCCAGGGAGGGATTTGAAAGGAAGTTCAAAGTCCTCACTAAAACTAACACTGCACTTTCCTGGGAAGAGTAGACTGTTCCTCAAATTTTATTCCTGTCACACTGATTGAATAGTGTCTAAACTATGGAATTTTCCTGTGTGAATGAAAGCAGAATGGTCCATCAGCAGCACTGATTAAAGAGAATCCCTTAATGTTATGAACCAGACCAAATTCCCTCAAAATATTAAGAAGATAGCTTAGACGCTAAGCAATTTTTTCTTAATCTAAAGACAAGCGCCAGGCGTTGCATTTTGGATGCAATTCAGGTGGTCAAACTATCAGTTTTGAAGCAAAATACACTCGCTAGTTAAAAGACAACAAAGGAAAGAAGAAATTGGAATACTTAAATCTATTGGAAAACCTAACAGAATAATAGATTATTGAACTCCTAAACAGTAACTGTTCGAATATAGTAACATCCTATAAACACACCCTTGCAGCAGGAAGAGAACCCCAGCTTTTAGCTGCCTGAGAGAGAGGGAAAACAGCATCCACATCCAGTTTCAAGACCCCACCAACCACTACTGAAGGTTAAAACTAAAACCTCCTGGTTCTGTGGGAGCTTGACCCCGCCCATTGTATTTCTATTGTTCCAACTTAAAAATAACCCAAGGCCTCACAAGCAGTTTACTTATGCGCTTTGGAGCAACCTCTCTTTAAAAAAAACTGGACAAGAAAAACTTTTTAAATCCATAGTATTGTCACAGTTAAGATATCCATTCCAGCTGACATTAGAGACTACACCTTTCACAGCTTCAGGAACCCAGACACAAAGGCAACGCTGACACCTGCAGCTCAAGTTAGTTGCTACTTTTAATCAAAATCAAACTTTTTGGCTGCGATTTTGCAGGGGGAAAAGCATTCTGTTTATAGACTGGGGACGAAAGCCCTGAGAAACTGAATCTAGACCCTGATATAGGAAAAATGTTGTTAAACTTGAAAGGAGTCAGAAATGATTTACAAGGAAGTTGCTGGAACTGGAGGGTTTGAGTTACAGGGAGAACCTGAATAGGCTGGGGCTTTTTTCCCTGGAGCGTTGGAGGGTGAGGGGTGACCAATTCGAGTGTTATAAAATCATGAGGGGCATGGATAAGATGAATAGCCAAGGTCTTTATCCAGGGTAGAGAAGTCCAATACTAGAGGATGTAGGTTTCAGGTGATAGGGGATAGATTTTAAAGGAAACTGAGGGGCAACATTTTCACGCAGAGTGTGGTGTGTGAATGGAATGAGCTGCTGGAGGAAGTGGTGGAGACTGGTAAAATTACAACATTTGAAAGGTATCTAGATGGGTACATAAATAGGAATGGTTTAGAAGGATATGGGCCAAATTCTGGCAAATGGGTCGAGATCACAATAGACTATCTGGTCAGTATGGGTGAGTTGGACTGAAGGGTCTATTTCTGTGCTGTATAACACTATGATTATGACTGTAAGAGAAATATAATCAATTGACATCCATGGTTTAGTCAGTACTCTCGTCTCTGAGTGAGATGATTGTGGATTCAAGCCTCACTCCAGAGTCTTGAGCATTGAGGCTGATATTCCAGTGTATGACAGAGAAACTTAAATTCAACTGAGGGGGCAGATGGAGCCTTGCATTAACTTCTCAAGAAGATGGTATCTCTGGCGGTTTCACTAAGACTGCGTTGTGGAAAAACAGGGGCGTTCTCCCTGATGTCCTGACAAATACCGACATCGCAATCAACTTCACCAACCATAGTTCCAATGATGGAGAGAGCATCCCAGCCCACACTGACATTGACTAATATATTGTGGACAGGACTCTTACTGTAGCATCCTGAGTGCTTCAGTGAATAGGTTTTCAGTAAATTGAACCAAATGAATTATGGGTTAGACATCTATGTAGATGAATGATGCAGCATTAGACAAACAAAAACACAATATTTAGCTGAAATTAGTCAACCAAATTAACAAAGCATTTGAAAATGACTCAAATTCTTTCCCAGAACGTGAAACAAATCTTGGAAGTGTTAGGTAAACATATCATTATTATTACATTGAGGTATGATGAGCTGAGGGAACTCAGGTCTGTAAAAGCTCACTCCCACTCCCTCACCATACTCAAGATAGTCATCCTCCCAGACAGGACAGTACAAACATTCTCCGTGGTATAAAACACCCATCACCTGAAGAGGATCTGCCTATAATTCACATTCCCAATTAAAGCAGAGTCTGATTCTGCCCTATACCCAGTCCTGAGAGTTGGCTCACTTTACTAACACACACACATACACACACATACATCAGGGGAAACTCTCTCAGAATACTACAGACAAAAATTTATTTAAAATCCCTGTGCTCTTGTCTTGTTCCCAATTTTGATGGTCAGAAATATAACCAAACTTTAGTGACACAGGATGTAGCTGATTTCCAACATTCAAACTCACCAAAGGTTATAGAGATCCAGCGATCACATTGGTCCATGGACCAATCAGTTTCCATTCCTGAAAGACCCTCTTTCCCCAAGGGAGTTGGAAAGTGCTATCTAATTCACAACCCTCTGCTCTTTGGTCTTACATTTAATGCAATGCTTCTGTGGCACAAATTGGTTTCATAACTCCCTCATATCTACCCTCTACACTCGTTTCCAAAATGCCCTTTACTCCCTTCCACATCAATATCCCTGCTTCTCAAGTTCAAGACATGAAAATCTGTTTAATCCATCCATGATCAGACCTGACTGGACCACACCAAGGACTAGTGGTCCCGCTTTCTTCTGTCAAAACTACTCGTTAGTCCAGGGCCCACATGAGGAGAAAAGATAACCCATAACTTCTCCTCCCCAAAACCAACTGTGTCCTTGTGGAAATTACGTTCCTGTTTTACAGAGCTCTATTTAGACCCTATCTGGAGAACTGTGTTCATTTTTGGGCACTGCTCCTCAGAAAGGTGACAATTGGCTTTGGAGGGAGTGCAGAGTAGATTCCCCAGAATGTTCCTGGGGATAAAAGTGTTAAATCATTCTGAGCCTGTATACACTTAAATGTAGAAAATTAAGTAATAATCTAATTGAAGTGTTTAAGATGATTAAACAAGTTAACCAAGCAGTTTCCTCTGAAAGGAAAGTCCAGAACAAGGGACAGAGCATTAAAATTAAGAGCGAGGCTGTTCAGAGTGATGTTGGCAAACAGTTTTTCACACAAAGGGGACTGGAAATCTGGAACTCTCCCCACAAAAATCTGTTGAAACTGGAGGTCATTTGAAAACTTCAAAACTAAGATTGATAGGTTTACTGTTATGAAAGGAGGTTAAGGGCTACAGAATCAAGGCAGTTAGATAGAGTTAAGATATAAGATCCAACTGAATGTTGCGATGGCTCAAGGGATTACTCCAATTGCTACACTCTCCCTTTCCCTGTTCACTCTCATCTCCAACAACAATTTAGTCAGTGTTGCTGGATTCAACCTTTGGCTGAGATTCCAACACCATACCCTCTCCATCACAAAGATCACCGACTTTCCCCTGTGTGAGTCCACTAATTGACCCAAAGAATCGCTGTCAATGTGAAATTGTTGTCATGCCTGAATTATTTGTTTACAAATATTTAACCTATTTTTCTAATCAACATGTTCAGAGCTGTTATAGCATGTCTCTGGAGCAGGTAGGACTTGAACCTGGGATTCCCAGTTCGGTGTCGGGATACTATCACTGTACCACAAGAGGGCCCCACTGAAATGTTTATTCTAACTGAACCTATTATTCTAATCCAACTTTTCATAGATGTTATTGCACACCTCAGGAGCAGGTATAACTTGAATGCAGGACTCCAGTGTTCGGTTGGGACGCTACACTTTGCCACAAGAGGTCTCCGTTGAATTACTTTTGGGTTAACCAGTTTTTCCATTCACCTGTTCAGAGATATTTGTACATACATCTGGAGCAGGTGGGATTTGAATTCAATGTTGTGATTGCAACAAGGTCAGCCAGTTGGACGTGCATTGGTGCAAATGGAGGTTCCCTGACTTCATGAAGCCTTTGTCATACACACTGCGTTTAAATAATTTCCCTTCAATTGTGGCTGCCCTTGTGCTATAACGGTGGTGCACCTTGGGTGTCAGGAGCACATATGTGGAAAAGGACTCACACACTCACAACTGCCAGGCAGCTGCAATAAGTGAGGTTTTATTCAGATGGGACAATGACAAGTTTAAATCCCCACCTGATCTGCTGCTCAAAGTCACCTCCATTTCCCCGGTCAGTTTCCCAGGTTTCAGGAAACTCATGTTGCTCCAGAAATATTTGGATTGACTGTGAGAGACGTCAATCAGAGAGCCCACCCACTCTGCCCATTGTCTCCTCTTCCTCTTCCAGAGCTGGTTCACTTCCTATAGGGACAGAAAACCAAGTGAGGAGATGGTGAGTGAAGGAGCAGCTTTTATACAAATTGTATCCCATAATATCCACACCAGTCTTCAGGCAGTCTGACTATCCTGTGGGCAGTCAGGGGTGGAAATGTCCCTTATGCTGTGTGAGAAGATCCAGCTGAGAGAGCTGTTTACTCGGTGCTTTGTGCTGAACTGTGTGACTGGAGCTGTGTGTTGGATATTGAGTGTGTTTATTGGAAGCATTTCCCTCTGATTTCCATCAGGCTGTTGATGGCTCATTCCTGAATATGGGAAGGTGGGATGTCATTACCTGTGAGGTGCAGAGTGTCTGAGGATTCTTACTGATTTCCTGCTATTGAGTTCTATGTGTGTTTTGAGAGCTAATTATTATCCTGTGGACTGGGAATGGTCAGTGCTCTGAGTGATGGGATCTGGATGCTGGATGTCTTTTCAATCTCTCCAGGTTTCCTAATGCCCTATCACTGTGGATCTCATCAGAAAACATAAGGAATAGATGGACATGTATTTATATAGAACCTTTGAGAAACACGAGATGTCCCAGCGTGCTTTACTTGTAGTGAAGTACATTTTAAGTGTGGTCACTGTTGGATATGGGTACCTAAATGTGTGCACAGCAAGTTCCCACATATTTTAAGGTGAGAGGAGCAAGATTTTAAAAAGAGATGGGGGCAATTTGTTTGCACAGGGAATGGTTTGTGTGTGAAATGAATGCTCTGAGGAAGTGGTGTTTGTAGGTGCAGTTTCAATGTTTAAAAGACATTTAGATAAGTGCATGAATCAGGAATGTTTGGAGGGAAATGGGCCAAGTGCGGGCATATGGATTATGTTTAGTTTGGGATTATGGTCCTCTTGGACTGAAAGGTCTGTTTCTATGATGTCTAACTCTATGACTTTAAGTGATCATGACCACAAAAGATGATGTGATGTGATGTGACGAGATCTCTCATTGAGCCGTTTGTGGTTTTCATACGATCCCCAAGGAGACTGATAACTTTTGAACGGGTTTTGAATTCCCAGTAACGAAATTGAAATTGCATTATAATTATGAAAGTTAAGATTTTTACTTTGGCAACAAAGAGCAACATAGATTAGATAATAATCAATAGGCAATTATTATATTAAAGGACAGCAAAAATATCTCCTGTTAATGTTTCACGTGAATATATGCTGAATGTCACAATTATATTTTACATTCAAAGTTTGTGAGAAGATTTGTAGCTCGGGTGCTCGGATGTCACCTAGACAGGGGACGAAACGTTTGCAACAAAAACTTCCAGCTCGGCGAACAGAGCCACAGTATATTTTACATTTCAGTCTCGGCATTATTAGAGGTTTTACAGATACCAGTCCACCCTGCCCCTCAGCTTCTGATAGGCTCACTCCTCCCTGCTTACTGAATTGTAACTTTGAGTCACTGTCAAAAGCTTTTTTCTGAGTTTCCAAAGATATCTGAACCCACTGCCAACAATGAGGCCTCCTCCAGTGACTCCTCCTCTGGCCTCACAAGGACAAATCTAGTGGAGTCTTTAGATTGTCACAGAATGTATCTGTTTAACTGGAGACTGTGTTCATTCTCATATTCTGTTAATACTTAGTCCACAGAAAGTACTCCCTCTCCTCTATACTGACTCTCTCTCTCTCTGTCTGCCTCTCTGTCTCTTTATCTCTCTCTCTCTCTCATAACTGCCCTTGTCTCTGTCAATAATCTCAGAGTTGGAAAATCTGTCTAGTCAGCCCCAGGTACTCTGGCCTTTGTTTTTGGTTGTGATAACTTTGCATCTTGCTCAGCAAGTTCAAAAGTATCACTATAGTAACAAATCCACCTGACTTTTCGCCTGGCATAATAATATAATGGTCGAAGAGTGTGGTGCTGGAAAAGCACAGCCGGCTAGGCAGCATCTAAGGAGCAGGAGAGTTCACGTTTCGAGCATAAGCCTTTTATCCTGATGAAGAGCTTATGCTTGGAATGTCGACTGTCCTGCTCCTCGGATGTTGCCTGACCAGCTGTGCTTTTCCAGCACCACACTCTTCAACTCTGATCTCCAACATCTGCAGTCCTCACTTCCTCCATAATAATATAATGTCCCAGCAACATCATTTCTGAGAAATTCCATTTTTTTAAAGTATAAAGATAGTTTAAAATATGATAATCTTCTGGATTTCACATTCATAACACACTTAGGCTTTCTCGATTGCGGGGAGGATTGGAGTAGCCTGGAGGGGAGTTCGAGGTAAAAACAATGACTGCAGATGCTGGAAACCAGATTCTGGATCAGTGGTGCTGGAAGAGCACAGCAATTCAGGCAGCATCCGAGGACAGGCAAAATCGACGTTTCGGGCAAAAGCCCTTCATCCTGCTTTATTCCTGATGAAGGGCTTTTGGAGGGGAGTTCCCCCAGCTCCTCAGCAAGAGGCTGGGTTTGATCATCCACTCAATATTTCTGCCTCAAGAACGTTAACATTGCGTCTTGTTCCCGTGTGCTGGGCTCTAGCATGGCTGTGAATGGTGGTGTCATGGAACTACCTTCTCCTGTTACTCAACTAGTTGTCCACAATTCTCAAGAAGGTGTGGTAGGACTACAGAGCTTTGTTCTAACCTGTTGGTTGTGGGGCTGTTTAGTTCTATTTATTTATTACTTGTTACTATTGGTGTCCAGGTTCCACTTCGTCTTCTGCAGTATGTTCACTGGGTTAGAAAGCAACCTGCAGAGTTTGTTCTGTGCTGTTCCAGTCATGCCTATCGACTGGTTTGATAATACAAACATGGAAAAACAAGAAAGATAGAAACAAGTAATAGGAGCAGACCATTTGGCCCATCAAGTCCAATCTGCTATTCAACATGATGCTGGCTGATCATCTGTCTCAATGCCGTACTCCCCGCCCCCCTCCTCCCCATACACTTCGACACATTTAATCTCTACAAATCCATCCATTTGTTTCTTAAATATATTCATTGTTAAGGCCTGCAAAGCATTTTGTGACAGAAAATTCCACAGGTTTGCCACCCTCTGAGTGAAGAATGTTTCATCATCTCAGTCTAAAATGGCCTACCCTACATTCTGAGACTGTGATCCTTTGTCGTGGAGTCTCCAACCATCATCCCGGCATTGAATATATCCAGCCCAGTCAGAGTTTTATATGTTTCAGTGAGGTCCTGTCTTCTAAACTCCAATGAATACAGGCCCAGCTGATCCAAACTTTCCGAATATGACAAACCTGCCTTTCTAGGAATCAGCCTGGTGAACCTTTGCTATATTCATTCGATGGCAAGTATATCTTTTCTGTTTCTCTTAGCAAAGTGGACAGCTTCACAGTTATCCACGTTACACTGCATCTGTCATATATTTTCCCATTCATTCAATGAGGTTAAATCACCCTGAATCCACTTTACATCTTCCTTACCACTGACAATCCCAATTAATTTCATGCCATCAACAAACTTGGAAATAGTACATCTAAATACCTCATCAAAATTATTAATATATATGGTCATTGTTGCAATGCATGCATTCACTCCTAAAATATTAACCATTGCCTATTCACTGTCATGAATTTTAATGGAATCATCCAGTCAATTGTAGACAACACACTTATATCATTGTAGTTTCTTTTGTTCAGATTTAGGAGCCTAGTTTTAGATTGGACTACTTCAGTTTCTATCCATATGAGAAATTCTGTCACTTTCTTTGAAGGGATCGCTCACAACAAGAAATTAACTCTTTCTCATTGCACAAAACTAGATCTAGGATTGTCTTTCCTGAGTTGGTTCCTCAAAGTACTTGTCTGAAAAAATTTTTGTACACACTCTCAGAATTTACTGAACACAGTATTGTTTATGAATGTGGTTTGCCTAGTCTATACACAGATTAAGGTCACCCATGAATATTGTAGCACCCTTACTGTGAGTGTCTCTAATTTTGTGTAGAAAGCCATCCTCTGCCTCATCACTACTGTTTGGAGGCCTGTGAGATTTGGGTGGAAAATAATCCTGATGCTGCTGATGGCTCACTGCGCCTCTAAGACACCCAGTTTTGGGACCTGTCCTGAGTCTACTTCTTTCGTGATGATGAACATGGTGAAGGACTCATTTATCATTTGGGAGGGGATTGGTAGTTTTCCTTGAATTTGTTTGACCTGAAGGCATTAGACCTTATGGAACCAATATTAAAGACCTTCCTGTCCTGCCAGTGGAATGGACAATCCCAGGGATGGAGACAAAGGAGTCTGGGATGTTTTCAGATTGATACGATTCAGTCATATTAGCTCACAGTGATTGAGAACCCATTTCAAACTCCACCCAGAAGGTGTTTATCTTTTTCAATGTCCTTGCAATGCCTGGGAAGATGGTCTGGGGAAGGAAAGAAAGCAGCCATATTGTCTGCTCCTAGGTGTGACAGTCAAGTGAGGAAAAAAAAATCAATTTGTATCTGATTTCCCCAAACAGGGGAATAGCAGACTGGCACTCACTGTGGAACAGTCTCTCACCGAGGAGTCAGTCTCTTTAGCAAAGGAGGAGAGGGATTTGGAGGAACTCATGATTTCTTTTCCTGTTTTACAGAAGGATTGCACTGTACTACACCAGAGAGGATAGACACTGCAGATAGATCCTGAACATCACCCAAGGAATGACTGCACAACCGTGGGAAGACATCCAGACCCTTCACAGCATTGCTCAACACAGAGAAGGTTGGGCAGTGAAACCATCATCTGGAAATTGGTTGGGACAGGGGAACTTTGACACATCATCAGATCTGAAACTGGTCAGTGGGGTGGAGCCTTCCATCAGAACCAACCTTTCTGAAGGTTCGGCTGTGGTGATCAGTCAGGGTGAGGCTGGGAAGAAGTGTGAGTGGCTTCAAGTGTGATGAGAGCTTCAATCGTTCATGAAGCCTCATGAACCACTGATTCATTCCTACAGGAGAGAGGCTGTTCAAGTAGGGAGAGGGCTCCACACAACATTTCCAAATACGAAAGGTGCATTTGATGTATTACTGTTAAAAAAAGGACAGGTTCATGGAAGAGAAACAATTCAAGTGTGAGGTCTGCAAACGAGCTTTTGCAAAGTCATCAACATTGGTGAATCATCGACGCATTCACACAGGAGAGAAGCCTTACAAATGTGAGGTTTGTGACAAGGCCTTTGCACAATTATCAGCCCTAGTGAATCACCGGCGCACTCACACAAGGGAGAAACCATTCACGTGTGAAGTGTGTAACAATTCATTCTCAGAATCATCGACTCTTCGCAAACACCAACGCGTTCACACAGGGGAGAGACCTTTCGTGTGTGAAGTGTGCGACAAATCATTCTCACAGTCATCGACCCTTCATAGGCACCAACGCATTCACACGGGGGAGAAACCATTCATATGTGAGGTGTGTGACAAATCATTCTCAAATTCATCACATCTCCGCCGACACCAACCCGTACACACAGGTGACAAGCCATTCACGTGCAATGTGTGTGACAAATCCTTCTCAGATTCATCAAGTGTCCTACTCCATCAGAGGATTCACACAGGGGAAAAACCATTTACATGTGATGTGTGTGACAAATCATTCTCAGTCGTATCTTCCCTTTGTAAGCACCAACGCATTCACACAGGAGAAAAGCCTTTCACATGTGAGGTATGTAACAGGTCATTCTCAGTGTTATCAAACTTCCGCAGACACCAACGCATTCACACAGGGGAGAAACCATTCACGTGTGAGGTTTGTGACAAATCCTTTTCAGTGTCGTGGAATCTCCTGCTCCATCAAAGGAATCACACAGGGGAGTAATCCTTCATATGTGAGATTGCGGAGAACTTTTCAGGGTCTTTTCGACCATTTGGAATGCACCAGGATTCACACAGGGGAGAAACTCTTCAGGTTGATGTTTGTGACAAGTCTTTCACAGTGTCAGTGAAGCTCCTGGTCCATCAATGTATTTACATTGGGAAGAATTCTATCAGTGGGAGTTCTGTCATAAAGCCATCATATAAATGTTGGACTTCCTGAATCATCAGCAAACCCACACAGGAACTACCCAACCATGCTCTTAGCTGGTTTTCACTCAGTTATATCACTGCAACAGACTTGGAGCAACCCCCATGCAGTGAGGCCAACCCATTGTGATTTGTGATATTACAGACTTCAGAACTTTAATAATTGTTTATGGATTGAGTGAATCAACAAAGATAAACAGTTACACACAGAAAGCAGCAGCAATAGCTGTCTGAAGTAAACTGTTAAGGGACAAAGACAAGCTGAGATTAAAGGCAATCAACAATGTCTGGGAAAATAAGGAGTCGAGATTACATAAACCAAACAGGTTGGATACCTGCTTGATAGCTGGATGCCTCACGCCACAAGGATGAATGACTGATCTGTTGAAGAATTTAAGGAGTAATTCCAAGACAGGATGTGTCTTTCAGCAAACAGTTAAGGCCAAATGTCACAAGGAACAAAGAAGTTACTTCTGGTAAGGAAGCAAGCTGCAGTCTCAGAGACTCTAAATGAGTAATCAATATTTTCAATAAAAGGATTCTAAAAAATCATCAATTATATTGCATCATGGAACTGAAAGACATAAAAAAGTTCTTTTAGAATCGAACACCAGAACTCTGGAGAACAACATTGCATAAGGATCAAACCAAGGACACACGCAGGGAAAGACACTGTATATGGAATCAAGGCCAGCATTAATTGGGTAATAGCCAAGTTGGGTTGTGAGGCTTAACTTGCTCATTCGAGGGGTCTTATTTTAGTTGCTAAATTCAATAAATTTTCAATCACTGTTTCAGTACTTGGTTGTATGTGAGATTTCTTAACAAGTAGCTGAACTAAAGTAGCTTGTGGTGATTTGTCCACAACAAATTAGCGTCCCTGGGTGGTCTTTGATAAGGAATTACTTTAAGTTGCTCCGAAGTTGAACCTACTAGCCTTTTATTCTCAGAAATCCTGCCTGAGCCTGATTTAAGAGGCAGCTGCCCATTGTATGGCCGGGACTCAAGTGGGTGGATAAGAATAGAGGCAAAAATTTTCAGATTTCATTTTGTATTTGGCATTGGAACTTAGCTTTGAAATCATGGCAGAGAATCGATCTGAATGGAGGGGCAGCCCAGTGGCTCAGTGGTTAGCACTGCTGCCTCACAGCACCAGGGATCTGGGTTCGATTCCAGCCTCAGATGACTGTCTGTGTGGAGTTTGCACATTCTCCCTGTATATGCATGGGGTTTCTTCTGGGTGCTCTGGTTTCCTCCCATAATCCAAAGGTGTGCTGTTAGGTGAATTGGTCATGCTAATTTGCCCATATGTGTATGTTAGGTGCATTAATAGGATAGTGCAGTGGAGGAGTGGGTCTGGGTGGGTTACTCTTGTTGGGCCGTAGGGCCTGTTTTCCACACTGTAGCGATTCTGTGATGACAGAGAGCTTGGTTAAGGCATATTTGAATAAGGAATTGCTGAAGTGGACAGAGTATTGGAAAGCTTATGATGCTATGAGTCCCAAGGCATTGGATCATTGACAGTCAGTTAGGAAGTCTGTGGGAAGGAATTTGTTGTTTATTCGCAGAAACTTGATACATGACACAGGTGTTAAAGTGGAGAAATGCTGAGATAAGTGAGTTAAAGTCAGAAAGTTGATGCCTTAGAGGCCGTCAGGCAGAAAAGGACTGTTTACCAGTTGGAAAACACAGTATTCAAGGGAAAGGTTAAATCCCTAGAGATTGCTAATCAAGTGAAGGTAATTTACCTCTCAACTTATCAATGTCAATGTAAGACAGCAAACAGAAATGCTGAGAAGGCACATAGGCAGGTACAGGAGTCAGAAATTAAGACTAAAGAACTGGAAAGTCATAATTTGGAGATGCCGGTGTTGGACTGGGGTGTACAAAGTTAAAGATCACACAACACCAGGTTATAGTCCAACAGGTTTAATTGGAAGCACTAGCTTTCGGAGCGACGCTCCTTCATCAGGTGATTGTGGAGGGCTCGATCGAGCGTGTGTTACGATCGAGCCCTCCACAATCACCTGATGAAGGAGCGTCGCTCCGAAAGCTAGTGTGCTTCCAATTAAACCTGTTGGACTATAACCTGGTGTTGTGTGATTTGGAACTGGAAAATAAATGTAAACATCTCCAGGCAACACTTACAAAGTACTGCATCAAGCACAACCTGAGCAACAAGTGCAGCGTGCTGATCATTCTAAATACCAACAAGCAATTCAAGTTTTCCAGTCAGAGAGGGTTTCACTGCACTTTAGGACCCAGACAAACATTAGGGAATGGAAAGAGTAATGGAAAGAGGATTGGTTGAGAGTGAAATTATATACTATTCAGAGTAGAGCAGGGAATACAATTATAATCCCGATCAGTGTGCCCCTCTGCCACCCTGGAATAAAGGTTCTCTTTATCTCCCTGTATCAGCTATATCATCCGAGTCACTGCCCCTGTCCACTGTGCCCTAAGGCATCTCAGCCTTTGGGGCAGGAAGTTAAGAAGGAGTCTGTCAATCCTTTCGAGATCAGAGAGTAAAGCGCAAAAGTAGCCTCCTCTGGTAAATCCAACAAATCCCATTTAAAAAGTCTGAATAGGATTTCAAGATGGGAATATTCAGTACAATACCTCTTATTCTGTCACACAATTACAAGATAATGCTTGGAGCATGCCCACTCTTTCACCAGGCAATGACCTGTTTAATGCCTCTCATGATCTGAGAAGGTTACACAACCTCGATAAAACAGAGGAGGTGAAACTTCCACTTGCCTGCTTAGTGATTCAATATGAGATGCACTTCCTGATCCACAAAGCATGGCAGGGGAGCGGGGGGAAAGGATCCCTGGCTGACACGGAGAAGACAATCTTGATACCAATAGATTATAGTGGAAGGGATAAAATAGAGAGGATGCTGTAGATGGACTGAAAAATGTAAACAAAGGAAAGAACATTCAATGGTGTTTGCCTCTCATCTCTGAAACTAGTTTATTACTGTATTTGGGACTCAGCAGGGAAATAATCTTGATGACAGACAGCGCAGCTTTTGATTGTGAACCTGAATAGAACATTCCACTGAGGCATCTGGGAAAGCTTGTAAAGCCTTTGACCACAAGGAGAAAACATACTCGGATGTGTGGGCGGTACAGTGGCTCAGTGGTTAGCACTGCTGCCTCAAAATGCCAGGCACTGGTTTCGATTCCACCCTCGGGCAACTGTCTGTGTGCAGTTTGCATGTTCTCCCCAGTTTCGTCCGGGTGCTCTGGTTTCCTCGCACAGTCCAAAGATGTGCAAGTTAGGTGGATTGGCCGTGCTAAATTGTCCATAATGTTCATGGATGTGCAGGTTAGATGAGTTAGCCATGGGAAATGCAGTGTTACATCAAACAGGAATACCTGGTCCTACTACATGAGCTTTTACCTCTGCTCACAGATGTGCGGTTGAAGGTTAACCCTAAGAAAGTGCAGATCTTGAAGCAGAAAGTCTCTTTTTTGGGTATGGTGATGGCACCTGATAAATTGGAAATAGATACGAAATGGATTGATGTGATCTGTAATCAGTCTTTACCTAAAAGTGTGGGTGTTTTGAGATCGTTCTTAGGGTGATTGGGGTGCCGTAGAAATCATATTGACGGCTTTGCTACTAAAGGAGCACCACTGGCAGATTTACTAAAGAAACACAGTCCTTAGCACTGCTGCCTCACAGCACAAGGGTCCCAGGTTCGATTCCAGCCTCGGGTGACTGTCTGTGTGGAGTTTGCACATTCTCCCCGTGTCTGTGTGGGTTTCCTCTGGGTGCTCCGGTTTCCTCCCACAGTCCAAGGATGTGCAGGTTAGGTGAATTGGCTATGCTAAATTGTCCATAGTGCTAGGTGCATTAGTCAGAGGGAAATGGGTCTGGGTGGGTCACTCTTCGGAGGGTCGATGTGGACTGGTTGGGCCGAAGGGACTGTTTCCATACTGTAGGGAATCTAATCTCTGTGGGAATGGACAGAATAACATACACAAACAATCAGTGAATTGAAACAAGTGTTTATTCAAGCCGCAGCACTCCGAGTTACCTTTTGGAGTTGAAGCAGCAGTCACCACACTAGTAGCTGTACTGTTAGAAAACAGACATTAGCATTTAGGTCCTGTCTCTGACACCTCCAGGCTATTACAATATGTAGAACCAGGTCTCATGTTCCATTAAAAAGCAATGGCTTGCTTTTAGGACAAATAGGACAGAGTGTATGGAAAGGGTTAGCCTCAAATTTCAAGTACACTGGACAAACAAATGACAATGAGAAGAGGGACAGTTAATACAGGACTGAATGCACACAGTATGGGAAATAAGGTAAATGAGCTTGTGGTACAGATCAAAATTGACAGGTACGATGTGGTGGGCATAACACAGACGTGGCTGCAAGGGGATCAGGACTGGGAGCTGAATATTCAAGAATATACATCCTATCAAAGTTAGGCAGATGGGCAGAGGGGGAGCAGTTGTCTTATTAGTAAGAAATGAAATTAAAATAATAGTAAGAAATTAAGTAGGGTCAGATGGTGTAGAATCTGTGTGGGTAGAATTGAGGAACCGCAATGTTAAAAAAAAACAAGTTGGAGTTCTGTACAGGCCTCCAAACAGTAGTCAGGATCTGGGGTGCAAGATACACCAGGAGGTAGAAAAGATGTGTAGGAAAGGCAAAGTTACAGTGATCATGGGGGCTTTCAATGTGCAGGTTTGTAGTGGATTGAAAGTAAAGGAATTTGTGGAATGTCTACAAGATGGCCTTTTGGAGCAGCTTGTAGTGATGTCTACTAGGGAACAGGCAATACTGGATTTAGTATTGTGCAATGAAGCAGACTTGATAATGGAGCTTAAGGTGAAGGAACCCTAAGGAGGCAGTGATCATAATATGATTGAATTTACTCTGCAATTTGAGAGGGAGAACATAGAATCAGAGGTAACAGTATTACCGCTAAATAAAGTCAACTACAGAGTCATGAGGGTGGAGCTGGTTAGAATTGACTGGGAGAGGAGCCTAGCCAGAAAGACAGTGGAACAGCAATGGCAGGAATTTCTGGACGTAATTCAGGAGACACAGCAGAGATTCATCCTGACGGAAAAGAAGCATGGTGAGAATGTGTATAAGGTATAAGCAGGTAGGGAAAGAGTTAAGTTCTGAGTTTTGTGAAACCAGAGGTTCAGCTGAGCATGAATCAGATCAGATAAGAACTTATAGTTAACAATGGGGTGCTGAAGGCAAGGGTAATGGGTTAACAAGGTGGAAAAGCACTCATTATGTAGAACCATTTAACAAGATGAGGTTGCATTCAGTATGTAACATCAGTTAACAAGGTGAAAACTATTCACAATGTGAAGCCAGTTAACAAGGTTAAGAACATTCATTGTTTAACAGCAGACGGCTTAATCTTTACTGTTGACACTCACTGATTGTAACGGTCACCCAATTAATTTGTCTCACCTAGGACATTGCTAGTGAGGGATTCAATAATGGCAACGCTATCAACTGTCATAGACAATAGACAATAGGTGCAGGAGTAGGCCATTCTGCCCTTCGAATGACGGCAAGTGATAGAGCTAAGCAATTCCACAATCAACGGATCAGATAAGCTATGCAGTCCTGTCATGGGGCGGTAGTTAAATTGTTTCTTATTAGTGAAGGTCATTGCCTGGCCTTTTTGTGGTGCAAATGCTACTGCCACTTTTCAGTCCAAGCCTGGATCTTGCTGCATTAGGACATGGACTGCTTCAGGTTCTGAAGAGTTATGAATGGTACTGAACATTGTGTAACTAGTGGCAAAGATCTCCACCTCTGACCTTGGGATGGAAGGAAGGTCATTGATGAAGCTGAGAATGGTTGAGTCTCAGACATTAACTTAAGGAACTCCTGCAGTCATGGACAAGTGGAGTGAAGGGTCTGTTTCTGTGCTGTACATCTCTATGACTCTAAGATAATTGATCTCCAACAACCACAACCATCTTCCTATGTGTCAAGTATGACTCTAACCAGTGGAGAGTTTGCCCCTGCTTTCCATTGACTCCAATTTTGCTGGGTGTCCTCAATGCCATAGTCAATAGAATATGGCCTTGATGTTAAGGGCTGTCACTCTCACCTCACCTCTTAAATTCAGCTTTTTTGTCAATGTTTAAAGCAAGGCTGTAATGAGGTCAGGAGCTGAGTGGCCCTGGCAGAACCCAAACTGGGCATCACTGAGCAGGTTATTGCTGAGTAGGTACTACTTGATAGCCCTTGAGGACGCCTTCCACCATTTTACTGATGATCAAGGGTAGACCAATGTAGCGGTAACCAGCCCAGTTGGATACATTCTGCTTTTTATGTATAGGACATAACTGGGCAAGTTTCCATGTTGCCAGGTAATACCAGTGTTATGAGCTGAAAATGTGTTGCTGGAAAAGCGCAGCAGGTCAGGCAGCATCCAGGGAATAGGAGAATCGACGTTTCGGGCATAAGCCCTTCTTCAGGAATGAGGCTTGCTGCATTAGGACATGGACTGCTTCAGGTTCTGAAGAGTTATAACTATACTGGAACAGCTTGGCTAGGTATGCAACTAGTTCTGCAGCACAAGTCTTTTGTACTATGGCTAGAATGTTATGTGGGCCCATAACCTTTGCTGTATCCAGTGCCTCTTACCACTTCTTGATATCACATAGAATGAATCAAACTAGCTGGAGGCTGGCATCTATGATGGTGGAGGCCACTGGAGGAGGCCGAGATGATTCATCGACTTGGCCTTTCTGCTGAAAATTGTTGTGAATGCTTGAGCTTTGTCTTTTGTACTGATGTTGAGCACTTCCATCAGTGTGGATGGGGATATTTGTGGAGATTTCTCCTCCAGTGAGTTATGTAATTCACTTTTGGACATGGCAGGACTACATAACTTATCTGATCTGTTGATTGTGGAATTGCTTAGCTCTATCACTTGCTGTTATGCAGTTTGCCACACATGTAGTCTGCCACAACACCTAATGGATGCCTGGTCTTGAATTGCTTGATCTCTTCAAAGTCTGTCATATTTAGCATCATGATAGTGCCACACAACATGACGGAGGATATTCTCAATGTGAAAATGGTATGCCTGTGAAGTACTTGTTGTCACCCTGAGTTTGTGGAAGTTTACAAGAGTCTTTATTTCTTTAGGAAACATACAGCTTCCTGTTGATGGAGAAATTGTCCCATTCCACAAAGACACTGACCAATATATTGTGTACAGGAGTCTTACTGTAGGATCCTAAGTATTTCAGTGAATAGAAACACTACACTGACAAATCAGGTTTTGCCAAAATATGATTTATTATGTGTTATAAATCTATGCAGAAGATTGAAAGGAGGAAAGGAAGGCAAAATTCAATTTACGCCAAAATAACAGTCTTTCAAAGTGACTTATGATCTATCCCAGAAAGTTGAAATGAATCTTGGAAGAGTGTAAGGTGAACATATCACACTTTTATTATACTATACTGAGGGAACTCACCCCACTCCCTCACTATACTCAGGATAGTAGTCCTCCCAGACAAAGATCAATCTGGAGAACTGTATTCAGTTCTGCGGGCCACTCCTCAGGAGAATATATTTTTCTTGGAGGGAGTCCAGCGTAGATTCACTGGAATGTTTCTGAGGTTAAATGATGAGAACAGGTTTCACAGACTGAGCTTGTATGTATTCTGTAGAGTACAGAAAAATTAAGGGATAATCCAATTGAGGTAACAGTGGCTGAAGGACCTGAACTTAAGGGAATTTATATTTGCCAGGATTTGGTGTTGGAGAGACTGTTAGGTCTGAAGGTTGATAAGTCTCCGGGGCCTGATGGTCTGCATCCCAGGGTACTGAAGGAGGTGGCTCGGGAAATCGTGGATGCATTGGTGATTATTTTCCAGAGTTCGATAGGTTCGGGGTCGGTTCCTGAGGATTGGAGGGCGGCTAATGTTATACCACTTTTTAAGAAAGGTGGGAGAGAGAAAGCAGGAAATTATAAACCAGTTAATCTGACCTCAGTGGTGGGAAAGATGCTGGAGTCTATTATAAAGGATGAAATTACGGCACATCTGGATAGTAGTAACAGGATAGGACAGAGTCAGCATGGATTTATGAAGGGAAATCATGCTTGACAAATCTCCTTGAATTTTTCGAGGATGTAACTCTGAAGATGGACAAGGGAGATCCAGTAGATGTAGTGTACCTGGACTTTCAGAAAGCTTTTGATAAAGTCCCACACAGGAGGTTAGTGAGTAAAATTAGGGCGCATTGGTATGGGGGGCAAAGTACTAGATTGGATTGAAAATTGGTTGGCTGATAGGAAACAAAGGGTAGTGATAAACGGCTCCATTTCAGAATGGCAGGCAGTGACCAGTAGGGTACCGCAGGGATCCTTGCTGGGACCGCAGCTTTTTACAATATATAATGATATAGAAGATGGTATCAGCAATAACATTAGCAAATTTGCTGATAATGCAAAGCTGGGTGGCAGGGTGAAATGTGATGAGGATGTTAGGAGATTACAGGGTGACCTGGACAAGTTAGGTGAGTGGGCAGATGCAGTTTAATGTGGATAAATGTATGGTTATCCACTTTGGTGGCAAGAACAGGAAGGCAGATTACTACCTCAATGGAATCAATTTAGGTAAAGGGGCAGTACAGAGAGATCTGGGTGTTCTTGTACACCAGTCAATGAAGGTAAGCATGCAGGTACAGCAGGTAGTGAAGAAGGCTAATAGCATGCTGGCCTTCATAACAAGAGGAATTGAGTATAGAAGCAAAGAGGTGCTTCTGCAGCTGTACAGGGCCCTGGTGAGACCACACCTGGAGTACTGTGTGCAGTTCTGGTCTCCAAATTTGAGGAAAGACATTCTGGCTATTGAGGGAGTGCAGCGTAGGTTCATGAGGTCAATTCCTGGAATGGCGGGATTACCTTACACTGAAAGACTGAAGCGACTGGGCTTGTATACCCTTGAGTTTAGAAGACTGAGAGGGGATCTGATTGAGACGTATAGGATTATGAAAGGATTGGACACTCTGGCAGCAGGAAACATGTTTCCGCTGATGGGTGAGTGCCGAACCAGAGGACACAGTTTAAAAATACAGGGTAGACCATTTAGGACAGAGATGAGGAGAAACTCCTTCACCCAGAGAGTGGTGGCTGTGTGGAATGCTCTGCCCCAGAGGGCAGTGGAGGCCCAGTCTCTGGATTCATTTAAGAAAGAGTTGGATAGAGCTCTCAAGGATAGTGGAATCACGGGTTATGGAGATAAGGCAGGAACAGGATACTGATTAAGGATGATCAGCCATGATTATATTGAATGGCGGTGCAGGCTCGAAGGGCAGAATGGCCTATTCCTGCACCTCTTGTCTATTGTTTTGAAGATGAGTAGACAAGCTGATCGAATAGTTTGAGAGAATAGTTCCTCGGAGAGTCTAGAACAAGGGACTGAGCATTAAAATTAAAGTGAGGCTGTTCAGGGTGATGTCAACAAACATTTCTTCACAAAAATGGGACTGGAAATCTCAAACTCTGTACCCACAAAAATCTGTTGAAGCTGGGGGTCAATTGAAAAATTCAAAACTGTGATTGATAGATTTTCTGTTAGGCAACAGGATTAAAGGTTAGAGAATCGAGACAGGTAAGAGCTAAGATACAGATCAGCCATGATGTACCAGGCTCAATGAATCAATGCATGCTAGAGGATCCAATTTAACTCTTGAGGTGTGACAACTGTGTCAGGGATTTCGAACAGATTCAAACCCATTCTGTTGGGGTTTCTCCCAGGGGTCTGTGTACCTGTGTTGATGGATCAAGAGCTACACTGGCCGTGTGAAAGACTTGTCACACATCTCATATCTGAAAGGTTTCTCACAATGTGGATTCGCTGGTGCTTCAGAAGTTTGGAGGAGTGGGTAAAAGCCTCGTCACAAACATTTCACCTGAAGGGTTCTCCCCAAGTGAGTCCTCAGATATTCGAGGAGGGTGAAGTTGTTATGAATGCTTTACCACCTATAAGACCATAAGGCACAGGAACAGAAGTTAGGCCATTCGGCCCTTCGAGTCCACTCTGCCATTCACTCATAGCTGATAGGTTTCTCAACCCCATTCTCCCGCTTTCTCCCTGTCACCCTCAATCCCCTTCACAATCAGAACTTTTCCACCTCTGTTTTAAATATACTCAATGACCTGGCCTCCACAGCCTTCTGTGGCAATGAATTCCATAGATTCACCATTCCCTGGCTGGAGAACTTTCTCCTTATCTCCGTTCTAAAAAGTCTTCCCTTTACTCTAAGGCTGTGCCCTCAGGTCCTAGTCTCTCCTACCAATGGAAACATCTTCCCAACATCCACTCTGTCCAGGCCATTCAGCATCCTGTAAGTTTCAATCAGATATCCCCTCATCCTTCTAAATTCCATCAACTTCTAAATTCCCAGAGTCCTCAAACGTTCCTTTCATTCCTGGGATCATTCTCGTGAACCTCCTTTGGACCTGCTCCAGGGCCAACACATCCTTCCTGAGGTATGGGGCCCAAAATCACTCCAAATGGGATCTCTACAGAGTCTACTACTGACTCAACTTGCAAGTTTATCTTAAGAGAAACCTGGACTAGGACTCCCAAGTCATTTTGCACGTTAGATTTCTGAATTTTCTCCCCATTCAGAAAAATATTGTATTTTATCTGCCACTCTTTTTACCTGTCCAAATCCTTCTGCAGCCTCCCTGCCTCCTCAGTACTATCTGCCCTTGAACTATATTTGTATCATCTGCAAACAAAGTTGTGGTCCCAACACCAACCCTTCTGGAACACCACTTGTCACTAGTTTCCATCCTGAGAAAGACCTTGTTATCCCCACACTCTGCTTTCTGCCAGACAGCCAAGCTTCTATCCATGTTGCCTCTAACACCATGGACCCTTATCTTACTCAGCAGCCTCCTGTGCAGCACCTTATCTAAGGCCTTCTGGAAGTCTAGATAGATAATATCCATTAGCTCTCCTTGGTCCAACCTGCTCATTACCTCCTCAAAAGAATTCCAACAGATCTGTCAGGCATGACCTCCCCTTGATGAAACCATGTTGACTTTGCCCTATTTTACTATGCACTTCCAAGTATTTACCCACCTAGCATGTTAATGATCACTGCCTTGTGTGAATGATCTGGTGTCATACCAGGCTCTATGATTGTTCAAAGTCCTTGTTACACACCTCACACTTGAATAAACTGTGCTCTTTGTGAAACCTTTGGTGCCTCAGGAGAGGACTGGTTGGAAGCCTCTTCAGTAAATTCATACCTGTAGGGTTTGTCCTGTGTGGACTCTCTGATGTCTCAGGAGGCTCGTAGACTGTGTGAAACGTTTATCACAAACCTCACATTTGAAGGGTTTCTCCCCTGTATGGACTGTTTGATGAACTAGGAGGCTTGATGAACACGCAAAGGCTTTGTTACACACTCCACACACGAATGGCTTCTCCCCTGTGTGAATGCGGTAATGTACACGGAGACTCACTGAATGCGAGAATGATTTGTCACACACCTCGCATGTAAACGGCTTCTCCCCTGTGTGAACAAGTTGGTGGGAACGAAGTTTTGAGGAGCGGGAGAATGATTTGTTACATACGTCACACGTGAAAGGTTTCTCTCCTGTGTGAATACGTTGATGTATGCGGAGTGTTGATGACTCTGAGAATGATTTGTCACACACATCACACATGAATGGTTTCTCTCCTGTGTGAATACGTTGATGTGCATGGAGATTGGATGACTTTGAGAAGGATTTATTGCACACCTCACATTGGAAGGGTTTCTCTCCTGTGTGAACACTCTGGTGCATCAGAAGCCTGGTAGATGTTGTGAAAGCTTTATCGCAAACCTCACATTTGAAGGGTTTTTCTCCTGTGTGGATTGACTGATGGACCAGGAGGTGTGATAACTGTGTGAAAGCTTTGTCACACACCTCACAGGTGAACGGTTTCTCTCCTGTGTGAATGCGATGGTGCACATGGAGGGTCACTAAAGATGAGAATGACTTGTTACATACCTCACATGTGAATGGTTTGTCCCCTGTGTGACTATGTTGGTGTATGTGAAGATTCGATAACTGTGAAAAGGATTTGTCACACACCTTGCACTTGAATGGTTTTTCCCCAGTGTGAATACGTTGATGTCTGCGGAGATTTGATAACTGTGAGAAGGATTTCTCACACACCTCACACTTGAAGGGTTTTTCCCCTGTATGAATGCGTTGATGTACGCGGAAATTCATTGAGTGTGAGAATGATTTGTTGCACACCTCGCATGTGAAGAGTTTCCCCCGTGTGTGAATAAATTGGTGTTTGTGAAGACTTGATGAGAATACAAATGATTGATTGCATTCCTTACGTGTGAATGGCTTCTCCACAGTGTGATTGCTCTGGTGCATGTGAAAATTTGAGGAATCTGGGAAATCCTGATCATACAGCCCAGACTTGACTGGATTCTCCTCCATGGGGAAGATCAATAGATGCACTTTACACGTCTTATGACATGATGGGCCCAACTCAAACTTGAACAGTCTCTCTTATGTAAGAATCAGTCAGTAGTTCATGAGGCTTGATGAATGATTGAAGCTCTCACCACACTTGGAGCCAATCATACTTCTTCCCAGCCGCACCTTGACCGATCACCCACAGCCGAACCTTCAGAAAGGTTGGTTCTGATGGAAGGCTCCACACCACTGACCAGTTTCAGATCTGATGACGAGTCGAAGCGCCCCCCGACCTGACCGATTTCCAGATGATGGTTTCACTGCCAAACCTTCTCTGTGTTGGGACTGGATGTCTTCGCACAGTTGTGCAGCTGGTCCTTGGGTGATGATCAGGATCTGTCTGCAGTGTCTATCCTCGCTGTATTCTCTGGTGTAGTTCATTGCAATCTTTCTGTAAAACACAAAAAGGAAAAATTATTTCCTTCAACGCCCTCTCTTCCTTTGCTGAAGAGGCTGAATGCTCAGTTTACAGACTGTTCCACAGTGAGTGCCAGTCTGCTATTCTCCTGTGTGGTGGAATTAGATACAAATTATTTATATTTCCTCACTTGACTGTCACATATCCTCTGTTTCTAGCAGGGACACTGGATAGTGACGAAGAGCAGACAATGTGGCTCCTTTCTTTCTTCCACCCAGATCTCCATCTTCCCAGATACCATTAAAGTAATGGAAAAGACAGTTGGGCTGAGTGTAAAATGGGTTATCGATTGACCTTGAATTTGTGTTGTGCTAGCGTGAACCAGTTTTACCCTTCAGGATTGTGTGTCATACAAAAACACTCAAGAAAAATATGTTAATTCAGTGGAGGTCTAAAAGGCTAGTTTTTGAAGAAAATTATTTGAAGAAAGCACACTGAGCAGGAAGTGCAAGAAGCTGAGGAAAACATTGTTTCAGTTAGCTGATGGAAGGGTTCTGGTTTATAGTGGGAAATTAGATATAAATGCATTGCATTCACTCAGACGGCACGTCCCAAGTTCAGTCATCAGCCACAGCACTGGGCCAAACGATCAAATCCAAACCCAGGCTTTTGGGAAAGATTTTCAGGAAAACTCTTTAAGGAAGATATTAGAAGATGTTGCAATCAGTGTGTCTCCAGGTATGGCAGTTGAAATGCTATGGTGCTGGATTAACAATCACAGAAAGTTACACACATATAATTATGGTGAGAAACAGGCCATTTGGCCCAATTCGATATGCTTCACATGAGCCTCCTCTCAATCTCTTCATCACACCCCATCAGCAGATCCTTCTGATCCTTTCTCTCTCATGTGCACCGGGGGTTCAATTCCCATCATCGGTATGAGGTTATCATGAAGGACTCTCCTTCTCAACCTCTTCCCTCACCCAAGTTCTGGTAGCCCTCAGGTTAAATCACCACCAATTGCTCCTCTCTAATAAGAGAGTAGCCCCTATGGTCTGGTAAGACTATGGTGACACAACAGCTTATCTAGTTTTTTTTTAGATTACCTACAGTGTGGAAACAGGCCCTTCAGCCCAACAAGTCCACATCAACCCTCCGAAGAGAAACCCACTCCCCTATATTTACCCTTGACTAATCCACCTAACATTACGGGCAATTTAGCACGGCCAATTCACCTGACCTGCACAGCTTTGGACTGTGGGAGGAAACCGGAGCACCCGGAGGAAACCCACGCAGACACAGGGAGAATATGCAATGTCCACACACAGATGCCTGAGGCGGGAATTGAACCCAGGTCCCTGGTGCTGTGAGGCAGCTGTGCTAACCACTGAGCCACCGTGCCTTAAAGGTATCTCTGCTCTTCAGATTGTGAAAGTGAACTTAATCAATATTAGAATTTGTGGAATAGAATCAAAACAAAAACACAAACACTTTCAGCTTATCCTAAATATCCAAATACTGATCTTCACAAAAGTGAACCTTCTACAACTGCATGGTCTGGTTTCATGTGACTCTAGTCCTGTGCAACGTAGTTACGTTTGAACTGACCTCTGAAGAGGTTAACCAAACACTGTAAATAATCACTACAAAGTCCAATAACAAGAGGAAAATCACTGAAGCTTGGACATTCCTGACATGTTGTAAGAATAAGATGAAGGTGATGTTTGCACAGTGAAATCACTTACCAAGAGCTGAGGACACGTGCCTAAGTGAGGAGGCCCCCAGACTGGTCAATGAGCAGTGACACTCGCTGAATCGTATCGATGTGGAAAAGTCCCAGACTCGTCCATCACCCTCAATGAGCAGAACACTGCAGATGCGGGTAATATGAAATAAAGATAGAAAATACTTTTAAATGTCAGCAGGTCAGGCTGGATCAATGGAGAAACGGACAAATGGATGTTACATTTCATGTCTATAACCTTTCATCAGTATTGTGAGAAGTTGGAAATGGAATAGGTTTTGAATGAGCTGTGGATGGGACAAGGAGAAAGACAGAAATCTGTTGCGAGAAAAGGCAGAGATATAGAATTACAAAAATGGAATGCTCCAAGGTCAAAGGCAATGGAGATTGGGCAAGAGATAAATAAATACACACTATTACAAACTACTTAAATACACACTATGAAGTGACCACTCACAGTGCACAGGATAACAAACAGCTTCCAATACACACACAGAACACAGGAAATTAGTAAGAATCTTCAGACACTCTGCACCTCCCACATATTGACACCTCACCTCCTCATATTCAGGAATAATCCATCAACAAATCTCAGCCTGGAAATCAGAGGGAAATGCTTCCAATAAACACACTCAATATCCAACACACAGCTCCAGTCACACAGTTCAGCACAAAGCACCGAGTAAACAGCTCTCTCAGCTGGATCTTCTCACACAGCATAAGGGACATTTCCACCCCTGACTGCCCACAGGATAGTCAGACTGCCTGAAGATTGGTGTGGATATTATGGGATACAATTTGTATAAAAGCTGCTCCTTCACTCACCATCTCCTCACTTGGTTTTCAGTCCCTATAGGAAGTGAACCAGCTCTGGAAGAGGAAGAGGAGACAATGGGCAGAGTGGGTGGGCTCTCTGATTGACGTCTCTCACAGTCAATCCAAATATTTCTGATTTATCATGGTATTCAATTAGATGAAAGACTTAACAGACAATCAATTCTTTAATGTATAATTTCAGTTACATCACATTAATTTTTGCTGTAAATTCTGTTAGGATCGAGCCCTCCACTATCACCTGATGAAGGAGCGACGCTCCGAAAGCTAGTGCTTCCAATTAAACCTGTTGGACTATAACCTGGTGTTGTGTGATTTTTAACCAAATATTTCTGGAGTAACATGAGTTTCCAGAAACTTGGGAAACTGACTGGGGAAATGGAGGTGACTTTGAGCAACAGATCAGGTGGGGATTTAAACTTGTCATTGTCCCATCTGAATAAAACCTCACTTATTGCAGCTGCTGTCTCAGTTCCTCTGGTAAATGTTTGACAGAGATTTCTAGTGTGAGAAGAGCATTCTTCACACTAAGAGGCTTTCAAACTGACAACATCAGTGTGGGATCAGTATCCTCAGTTGTGTTTGATAGAAAATCAACACAGGAAGACCCACAACCATTACAGCTGGTTTCACACAAAATAATCCAACATTTCAACACTTCCTCACAAAATGTTCCTGTAATTTGTGATAAAAATGTTTTATATTGAGACTGTAATATCTCTAATAGAAGAATAGATGTGAACATTTATCAGTTTTGTCCCAAAATCTTGTGAAACTCAACTTCTCCAGAAATACCTCGGTCATTGCAACAATAGCTCACATTTGGTGAGAAAATGTTGAAGAGATTTTCTCTGGAAGTGTCTACCTGTATTTGTTGGAGAGAGGGACAGGCCATCTCCTCAAACATGACTGAATTGCAGTCCCAAGCCCAGAAAGCTTCCCCTTCACTGAGATTCTTCCACAGGAACTCAGCTCAATTCGAACCGCTCACAATCCCGCTTCGAACTACATTACCCATGCTGCATGTGGGACCCCACGCCTGAGCAGTGAGAGGCGGCCGCATGAAATCTGGGGAGAGCCAGTCCGCGGTGCCTGACGGGGGTTGTAGTTCTGATCCACGCAACGGCGATGGGCGCCCAGCGATCGGGAATTTGAGGTCAACCCCTGTACATGGCTAAAAGTCACACAACACCAGGTTATACCAGGTGCCCACAACCACCTGATGAAGGAGCAGCGCTCCGAAAACTAGTGCTTCCAATTAAACCTGTTGGACTGTAACCTGGTGTTGTGTGATTTTTAACTTTGTACACCCCAGTCCAACACCGGCATCTCCAAATCCTGTAAATGGCGGCCTCTGGTGGTTGGAGTCGCGATCGCACCCTGTTCCCCTCCTCGGGAGTTCCCCATGTCCGTTCAGGCCCTCGTCCCTCCTTCAATGTAACCCCAATGCCTCCTCTTTCTCTTTCTTAAGCTAATTTCTAACGCTCTGAAGACCTGTGCAGTGGAACTATCTGTGCTCTTAGCCAAGCAGTTCTAGTTCAGCTGCAATATCTATGTGACAATGTGAAAAATTGCCAAGGTGTGTCTTCAAATTTGCATGACGTTGACTGTCCTCCACTCCTCCAGGTGGGAAATAGACTGATTAGTAAAGTTAGATCACATGGGAAAAATGGACAGCTTATCAATTGGATACAAAATTGGCTTGACTGGAGGAGACAGACTGTGGTCATGAAGGGTTGTTGTTCAGACTAGAGGCCTGTGACTGGTGGTGTTCCACAGGGATCAATGCTGGGTCCACTGTTTTTTTGTTATTTACATGAACAATTTAGATGAAAATATAGAAGGCATGATTATTAAATTTGTGGATGATATGAAAATTGGTGGCATCGTGGACAGTGAAGAAGGTTATCTAAGAGTACAATAGTACCTTGATTAGATAGACCAAGGGGGACTAGGAATGGCAAATGGAATTTAATTTGGATAAATGTGAGGTGTTGCATTTTGATAAGATAAACAAATGCAGAGTTTACACAGTTTAGGGTTGTCAGTGCAGGCATCACAGGTAGATAGGACAGTGAAGAAGAAGATGTTTGGTACACTTGGTCAGAACATTGTATGTTGCAGCTAAACAAGATGTTGGTGAGGCCATTTTTGGAGTACAGTGTGTAGTTCTGGTCACCCTGCTTTGAAAGGGGCAGCACAGTGGCTCAGTAGTTAGCACTGCTGCCTCACAACACCAGGGTCCCAGGTTTGATTCCAGCCTTGGGCGACTGTCTGTGTGGAGTTTGCACATTCTCCCCGTGTCTGTGTGGGTTTCCTCTGGGTACTCTGGTTCCCTCCCACAGTCCAAAGATGTGCAGGTTAGGTGAATTGGCCATGCTAAATTGCCCAAAGTGTTAGGTGCGTTAGTCAGAGGGAAATGGGACTGGGTGGGTTACTCTTCGGAGGGTTGGTGTGGACTTGTTGGGCCGAAGGGCCTGTTTCCACACCATCCCACTAAGTGTGGGATGAGGAGCCCTAGAAAAATTTGAATTAATGGGCTGGTTGGGCTCATATGTGGCACATAGAAAGATCGCTCTTTGTTGTAGGTCAGTCACCTCAACTCCAGGACATCTCTGCATGAATTTCTCAGGGTAGTGTCCTACACCAAATAATCTTCAGCTGCTTAATCAATGACCGTCCCTCTATCATAAGGTCAGAAGTGGGGATGAAGGAACGTATGTGCCACCCAAATACCAAGCAAAGATCAGCAAGAGAAACTCCAACCATGGTCTGTTGATACTCTTCATATCACTGAATTCCACCACCATCAACATCCCAGGGGTAATCATTGACCAGAAACTGAACTGGACTAGCCATGTAAATACAGTAGCAAGAAGAGCAAGTCAGAGGCCAGGAATCCTGCAGGGAATAACTCACCTCCTGACTCCCCAAAACCTGTTCAGCATCTGCAAGTATGATCGAATACTCCCCACTGGCCTAGAGAAGTGCAGCTCCAACAACACTCATGAACATTAACACCATCCAGGACTCAGCAACCCATTTCTTTGGAAATCCATACACCACCAACACTCAGCGTTTGCATCATGTACAAGAAGCACTGCAGAAATTCATCAAGGACCTTGACCAACTAGAAGGACAAAGCCAGCAGATACATACAAATTTCACCACTAAAAGTTGCCCCCAAAGGATCAATTCATTCATACTTGGCACTTCTCACTGCTTTTTAAACTGTCACTAGCTCAAAATCTGGGAACTCCCGAACAGGACTGCGGTTGCACCGGTATCATACAGACTCCAACAATTCAAGAAGTCAGGTCATCACCTCTTACTCCAGAGTAATTAGGAATACTCTATAAATGCTGACAGTCAGTGAAGCCCACTTCCAGTGAATGAAAGAAACCTCCCTCAATCTGGGTAAATGTCTGAGGTAAAATCACTTGCTGAATTACATTGTTATCGGGAGTTCTGAGCAAGGGTCACTGGACACGAAATGATGACTCTGATTTCTCTCCAAAGATGCTGCCAGACCTGATAAGCTTTTCCAGCAATTTCTGTTTTTGTTGCTCCAGAAATATTTGGATTGACTGTGAGAGACGTCAATCAGAGAGCCCACCCACTCTGCCCATTGTCTCCTCTTCCTCTTCCAGAGCTGGTTCACTTCCTATAGGGACTGAAAACCAAGTGAGGAGATGGTGAGTGAAGGAGCAGCTTTTATACAAATTGTATCCCATAATATCCACACCAATCTTCAGGCAGTCTGACTATCCTGTGGGCAGTCAGGGGTGCAAATGTCCCTTATGCTGTGTGAGAAGGTCCAGCTGAGAGAGCTGTTTACTCGGTGCTTTGTGCTGAACTGTTTGACTGGAGCTGTGTGTTGGATATTGAGTGTGTTTATTGGAAGCATTTCCCTCTGATTTCCAGACTGAGTTTGTGATGGCTCATTCCTGAATATAAGAAGGTGAGATGTCATTATCTGGTAATTGCAGAGAATCTGAAGATTCTTACTAATTTCCTGGTGTTGAGTTCTATGTGTGTTGGGAGCTGGGTATTTTCTGTCTTTTCAAATTTGTCCAAGACCTCCCACCATTCTCTTGCTATAAGAAATGAAAAGTTGTATTTATATCGAGGCTTTCACGACTACAAGAAATTTGAAAATGCTTTACCATTAATGAAATATTTTTGAAGGTGGTCACTGTTGTAATGTAGGAGATGTGACAGTTCATGTGCAAATAGCAAGATCCCAAATGTGTTAACACTCTCACAATTTACCATGGATCATTGAACTGTGTTTAAGGTCCTGTATAAATGCAAATTATTGTTTATTGTGTAAAATGTCAGATTGTGACCAGGCATTCAGTTATAGCAGCGTAATTTCCCTTATACTTCACCATCCAACTGAACCTTTGCTGTGAAGCAGTTTCCCAGACTCCCAGTAAAAGAAGATATAGTTATAACCTCAGATCTTCAGCACTGCAGGGTAGGAATGGATGAACACGGGTTCAAACTCGATGTGTTAAGGAGCATTGCAAGATGACCACTTGGGCTGTGGTTGCTCTCCCAGTGTGACTGGCAGGGATTTGGTTCCTGCTATTAATCTAGGTAGACAGAGAAAGAAATAGTTAGAGGGACAGCAGTAAAGGGAGAGCCATTACTCCTGTTGACATGTCTATTTACTCGTTTAATGATAATCATGAAATGAGGGCTGCGCTGGGCTGTGAGATTGTGGTGGAGTCCAATCCTGCTGCTGCTGATGGCTCACTGCACCTCAAGGACATCTAGTCTACATCCCTTTTAATGATGAACATGATGAAGGACTCATTTATCAGTTGGGCAGAGAGCAATAGATTTCCTTGAAATTTGCTCGACCTGAAGCTGTAGGTTGGATGCCTTGGGTTTGTGACAGGGGTCAGTCAGTCATGTCAGGTGAGGATAATGTTTGCGAGGTAACGAGGGCAGTTGGGTGGATTGGGATTTTGTGTGGGTTGGCAAAGGTCAGTGTAAGTGATTGCTGTGTTTGTTCTGGAATTGTCCAGATGTTGGACTAAGAAATTTTATTTCTACCTAAAATTTCTTGGTTAACTATTGGTTAAGTACTGTACCATATAAATGTCCAAAGTCTCTAACTCTGAATCAAAATCAAAGACATTTATGTTCAAGGGAGCAGGCAAATTGTCCATCTTCTGATGTATTCTGGGGTATTCCGGTCAATGAGTCAGGACTTCGACAGGGTCCTGAAGTACACATTAGGTCATCTATCTGGCCTCTGAACATCTCAACATTTGGTCCACTGGTTGAAAAGTCCATTTTTTTCCAGAACGCTTCATTATTTCCCAAACGCATGGGCTTGGATTTGATCATTTTTGCCCAGAGCTGTGGCTGAAAACTGAATTTGGGATGTGCAATCTGAGTGAGTGCAATTGATCTAAATTGGTAGATTAAACGGTACCCTTCAGTCAGCTACACTGAAACAGTATTTTCCTTAGCTTCTAGAACTTCCTCCTCAGTGTGTTTTCCTCAAATAAGTTTGGAAAACAAAGGGAGAACTTTCAAAATCTTTATTGAATTAATATTTCTCCAGAATGTTTTTACATTAAGCAAAGACTCTAAGGTCTTCATCAGGAAGAGTCAAGCTCACAGTGGACTGACAGCCAGTGTTACATTCTACCCAACTGTTTTTTCCATTGTCCTCACAATGCCTGGAAAGATGAGGTTCTTGGAGGTGGGAACAATGTGGCCATGTTGTCTGCTCCTGGCCACTATGCAGTGTTCCTGCTGGAAACAGGGATACATAGCAGTCAAGTGAGGGAAACGAAAATACTTTATCTGACACCTCCCCCCCCCCCCCTCCGTGCCCACCACCACCACCAAAGAAAAGCCCCCCACATAGGGAATAGCAAACTCACTGTGGAGTCAGCCCCTTCAGTAAAAGAGAGGAAGTTGGAGGAAATCATACTTCCTTTTCCTGTTTTACAGAAGGATTGCCCCGTACTACAGCAGAGAATGCAGGGAGGACAGACACTGCAGAGAGATCCTGACCATCACTGAAGGAACAACTTCACAACTGTGGGAAGACATCCAGTCCCTTTGCAGGATTGCTCAACACAGAGAAGGTTGAGCAGTCTAGCCATCATCTAGGAATCAGTCAAGTCAGGGGAACTTTGACACATCATCAGATCTGAAACTGGTCAGTGGTGTGGAGCCTTCCATCAGAACCAGCCTTTCTGAAGGTTCGGCTGTGGGTGATCGATCAGGGTGAGGCTGGGAAGAAGTGTGAGTGGCTCCAAGTGTGGCGAGAGCTTCAATCATTCATTGAGCCGCATTAACCAGTGACTAATTCCTTACAGGGGAGAGGCTGTTTGAGTGTGAGGTGTGAGAGGAGGGCTTTACAGCCTCATAAGATCCTTCAACACACAAGGTGCATCGGTTTTATAACTGTTAACACATCAACATGGAGGAGAAGCTGTTCAGGTGTGAGGTTTGTGAGGTGCGTTTTACTCGATCCTCTGATCTCCTGAGGCACCAGAGGATCCACACAGGGGAGAAACCCTTCCAGTGTGAGGTGTGTGACCGAGCCTTCGCACATTCATCAACACTAATGAATCACCGGCTCATCCATACTGGGGAGAAACCATTCAAGTGTGAGGTTTGTGATCAGGCCTTCACACGGTTATCGACTCTCATGAATCACCGATTCACCCACACAGGGGAGAAGCCGTTCAAGTGTGAGGTGTGTGAGCAAGCCTTTACTTGGCCAACCACTCTCATGAAACACCGACGTGTTCACACTGGGGAGAAACCATTCAAGTGCGAGGTGTGTGACAAGAACTTTGCGCAGTCATCAGCCTTGGTGGATCACCGACACATTCACACAGGGGAGAGGCCTTTCATGTGCGAGGTTTGCACCAAATCATTCTCGCAGTTATCATCCCTCCGCGTACACCAGCGCATTCACACAAGGCAGAAGCTGTTCAAGTGCGAGGTATGTGACAAATCCTTCTTGCACTCATCTCATTTTCGTGTACACCAGCGCATTCATGCAGGGGAGAAGCCATTCAGTTGCGAGGTATGTGACAAATCGTTCTCACATTCATCGACCCTCCGTGCACATCAACGTATTCACACAGGAGAGAAGCCATTCAGGTGCGAGGTTTGTATGAAGGCTTTCAGCTACTCCTCAAATCTGCTGAGGCATCAGAGGATTCACACAGGGGAGAAACGCTTTAAGTGTGAGATGTGTGACCGAGCATTCACACATGCAGCAACTCTCGTAAATCATCGACGTGTGCACACCGGGGAGAAGCCATTCACGTGTGAGGTATGTAACGAGGGCTTTGCAGGATCGTCAGGCCTGGTGAATCACCAGCGCATTCACACAGGGGAGAAACCGTTCACTTGTGAGGTGTGTGGCAAATCATTCTCACGGACTTCGACTCTTCGTGAACACCAACGCATTCATACAGGGGAGAAGCCATTCGCGTGCGAGGTATGTGAGAAAACTTTCTCAAATTCGTCCCACTTTCGCGTGCATCAACGTATTCACACGGGAGAGAAACCCTTCACCTGTGAGGTGTGTGACAAAGCTTACAGAACCTCCTCGAATCTCCTAATTCATCAGAGAATCCACACTGGGGGAGAAACCCTTCAAGTGAGAAATTTATGATAAAACTCTGAATATTTCAAACCTCCTGAGATCCCAGGGGCTGCATTCTGGTCAGAAATTATTCAGATGTGAGTTGTGTGACAAGGTTCTCACGTTCTTCTGGTTTCATCCGGTCCATCAATGCACTCATACCAGAAGAAACCCTATCAGTGTGGGTTCTGTGATAAAGTCTTCACAGCGTTGTTTCACCTCCTGGAACATCAGTGAACCTACCTGAGAGACAGACTCTTCCAGTATGACATGTGCCAGGATTGATGCCTGTCACTGTACACTGACATCTGTCTACGTTGTTTACCATCCAATGCTCACACAGGGGGAGCTGACATTCTAAGGGACTGTCTGTCTCAGCTGGGTCTAACTCAAACCACTCCCACCATCAGGTCAATCATTTCAACAAGGTCAATTTCACATTTGTCTAGATCTGCAAACTTCACCAAAAGAGGACATCAATATGAATAGAAGCTCCTGGATAAATTCATCATCCTTTCAGTAGAGGGTCAGGTACAAATCACTCACTGACTCTCACCATGACCAAGAAGACAATCAGATACTCACTGGTTAGAAATGCTTCAAGTTCTCATCATCCAGCACAAGCATCCGGGGAGGGGCCATCCTTGGGTAATAATGGAGGTACCTCAATTACCCTCAGTCTCTCTGGTCTATGGAGGAGGAGAAGAATCAGCCAGGAATCAGCTGGGAAGGCAGAGGGAAGGGCAGGATGTGCCTCGGCTGTGACAGTCTCCATTGTCTCATAACATTCACTGTCTGGCTCTCCACATGCTGAATGGCCACACAAATAGAGCACCAGAGGCCAATCAATGCCCACAGTTTGTAGAGTACAGTCTTCTTCCTCTTGGACTTCAGGTCTTGTGATGTCATTGTGCTGCATGAATGTTCATCACTGATCGAACAATTTGATGATCTGTCTGTCAGAACCAGTTCCCACATGGAGCGAGTGGTATAGTCATTACTTCAAATTTTGACTTGGGTTTAGATTTTCCAGAGGAACCTCTGACATGTTATTTATTACCAGAAAAATGCAAGCAAAATGTCAATGACTACATCAGGAATCCATCAATGCATTCATTGATCTGACCAAATATTTGACTCAGTCAGTCATGGGGCTCTGTGAATTGTGCTCCAATTGTTAGTAGAATTGGGTGTTAAGACTTAATTTCATTGATTAACCAATCTGGTAATAGTGGTAGTCAGTTTTATTTCAAGTGCCTGTATAAATAGAAATCAGTTACAATTAATTCAAAATCTTCATTGAGATCTGCATATATTAATTGAGTTACAGTATTGATTTGTCAGGTTTTGATAAGGTGGAGGTTTGAACACTCAATTTTGGACAATCTTAGACCTCGAACTCCCAGTTACTTGCGATTTTAATTCTCCATCTTGGTCCCATTCTGACCTCTGTCTGCAGTGGTATTCCAGTGAAACTCATCATATTGTACCTTAGCAGCCACTTCTCTCAAAAGTCTGCCATTTGTTTGGAGATCCACCATCTTCTGGAGGGCTCGCTCTGAAAAGAGTACAGAGTTTTAAAAAAAAGAAAGACTTGTGAAGATGTAACACATACGGAAGATGGAATATTGGCTGCAGTTCCTTTACAAGCCAACACAAGTCCTAGTGTACAGAATAGTTGCTGTCACCTTCCTTCTGAAGCCCAGACTGTGTAACAGTATTGCATAACAACACTAGAGAAAATTAATTAGCAAAGCAGTAGCATTCCATTAGCATTCAGAGGACCATTGAACACTCACTGTTGTCCTTCCTGAAGCCAGGTCCACAAGCATTCAAACAAACTATGAGCAAAATCAACTTGGAAATCTGTCCACGTGGCTGAAAATCAAGCCCTGCCCAGATGCCACTCTCTTATATTCCAGATGAGGACAGAAGGCACTGTGAGGCTTTCCCTGAGGAACAGCAGCATTGATCTTAATGACTGGGAGGAGCTTACTACCAATCGCTCAGAGTGGTGACAACTCGTCTATCAAACTGCGTCACACCTTCATGATGAGGCAGAGCCACAGGAGAGAAGGAAAGAAAAGGAAGACAATCCTAGTCTCCAGATCTCACTTCCCATGGGATGGCCCAGCCACATGAAGACCCCATATTGGAAGAAACTCAATGACCCTATAGAGACATCATCCTTCAACTGACAGTCAGCTGATGAGGAGGAGGAGGGGATGATTGAAAGTTTAGTCAAAGAGATGAGATTTGAGAAAGGTTTGAAATGAGAGGAGAGAGAGAAAGATGCAGAGCGATTTAAGGTGGAAATTGAGCAGCACGGATATCTGGATGGCTGAAGAAACAGCCATTAATGGGCAACTGAAGGAAATGGGACAGAATTGGAGGAGCAGTGATCTTGGAGGGAGATGGGGTGGAGGTGACAGAGAGGGAGAGTGTGAGATCCTGGAGAAATTTGTACTGGGGCCAGAGATTTTTAAATTGGAGGTATTGGGGACTGCAAGGTGTAGGTCAGTGAGCACAGGAGTGCTAGCTGTGAAAGTTAGGATAGAGAGCGCTGAGTTTTAGCTGAGATGAAATTTATAGAGGGTGGAAGATGAGGTGGGTGCTGGGCCGGAGAACATTGGAATGGTGTAGTCTAGCCTGGAAACAGCAACAGCATAGATGAGGATTTCAACAGCAGATGGACTAATGTGGTGTTGGAAATGGGTAGTATTACAGAGGGGTAAGCAGGTGATCTGTGTGATGGAATAGTTCATTTTGACTTGATTGGCTTGATTAATCATCTTCAACACCTCAATTAGATTACCCCATCATTTTCTACATTCAAGGGAATACAAGCTCAGTCTGTACAACTTGTTCTCATAATTTAATCCTTTAAACCCTTGGAATATTCTGTGAATATATACTGCACTCCCTCCAAGGCCAGTATATCCTCCCTGAGGTATGGTGCCCAGAACTGGATAGAGTAGCTGGAACATGACTTCCACATTGACACAGGGTCCTGCAGTAATAAGCAATTTTAACAGAGTGAAGCAGGACCTTGGTGCTTGATGTGGCCCAGATTGGGTGATGGACGAATAAACCAGTTGTGCTCTAATCTTCATGTCTTGAACTTGAGAAACAGTGAGATTGACCAGGATAGGATTAAAGGAAAGTTTGGGAACAAGGGTGTAGCAGGTGGATCTGATTGCATGATTAACCAGATTGTTTCTGTAGCTGTCAATGTAGTTAATGGAGGGCCAAGGGGCAGGGAGTTGGGAATTAGATAGCACCATCCAACTCACCTGGGGTAGAGGGTCTTCCAGTGTTGTCCTGTTTCCACCATCTATAGAAGCAAAATGCTCAGCGATACAGTATAGTTTTACCTCCTTCATCTTTATTCCGGGCCCTGGAGGGAGAGAGAATGATCGCTCATGTGCATAGAGACATGAGTTCACGGTCTTTTGTGGAAGAGCAGTTTCTCAATAAACTATATAGTCATTTTACAGGGAGGAGCATCCAGATAAGGCAATGGACATATTAATTGGGTGACCATTACAATCAGCGAGTATCAACAATAAAGATTAAGCCAACTGCTGTTACACAATGAATGTTCTTAACCTTGTTAACTGACATTACATACCGAACACTACCTCATCTTGTTAAATGGTTCTACATAATGACTGCTTTTCCACCTTGTTAACCCATTACCCTTGCCTCCAGCACCCCATTGTTAACTCTTAAGTTCTCATCTGATCTGATTCATGCTTAGCTGAACCTCTTGTTTCACAAAACTCAGAATTTAACTCTTTCTCTGCCTGCTTATACTGTATACACATTCTCATTCCCTCCTTTTATCATTTCGTACCAACCAATGGCATTGCCAGCTTTCATAAGAATCTAATAGCCTGTATTTAGCAAGTTATTAATACACACCATGCAGTGATTATAATAACAAAAATTACTAGTCTATTCCTCTCATGTGAAAAAAAAACACCAGTAAAGTTCTTAAATCCACAGTCCTTAATGACCACTCCATCCCCTCCAAGTCGAGTGGAAATAAGCCAATTCTCCAAAATCTCCTTTAGTAAAGTCCAACCTGAAAACAAAATTCAGTCTGTCCTTGCATCACTCCTTGGAGAAATCTGAATTCTTGGATAAGAGCAATTAAATACTTAACAAAACTGATGAGACTGCTATCCTTGCAGAGATGCTTCAGATGGAGGATACCAGCGCATCTGAGTGTGCAGTGCAGCAGCTGCAGCACCAGGCTAGGTGAATGCAGCATTCTTTGCTGCTTCTGCTCCCACTCTGCTATTAAATGTAACAAAACCAAATGGCTGTTGTGATGTTAGCTTGATCAGTGAACTTCATATCCTTTAAATGATCGAAAGACAAGGTAAAGCTCATGTGGTTTAATGTCCATAGGAAGGCCACTGACAAAAAATGTACCGAACCCCTCTTCACTGTTGTTAGCTTCTTCACTTTCCGTGCTCAAGACTGATGAGCTGCTGTTACGCAATGAATGTTCTTAACCTTTTAAACTGGCTTCACATAATGAATACTTTTCACCTTGTTAACTGATGTTACATACTGAACGCTATCCCATCTTGTTAAATGGTTCTACATAATGACTGCTTTTCCACCTTGTTAACCCATTAACCTTGCCTCCAGCACCCCATTGTTAACTATAAGTTCTTATCTGATCTGATTCATGCTCAGCTGAACATCTTGTTTCATAACACCCTATTTTATCTGAGTCATGTTCAGCTGAAACTCTTTTTCACAAAGCTCAGAACTTAACTCTTTCCCTACCTGCTTATACCCTATACACATTCTCACTAGAAATAGAAACTGATTGGTCCAAGGTCACTGGATCTCTGTAACCATTGGTGGGATCCTCTTCCGATGATGAGTGTTTGACTAATACCATGGGTAATGTTGTACTCTCCTTTCTGGGTGGACTGCTATCCTGAGTATGGGGAGGGAGTAGGGTTGAGTCTCTACAGATCTGAGTTCCCTCAGTCCATTATACTTCAATGTAATAATGGTGTGATATGTTCACCTTACACTCTTCCAAGATTCATTTCATGACCTGGGAAGGATCTTGAATAATTTTGAAATGCTTTGTTATTTTGGTTGATTTAAAATTTGATGCACACTGAATATTCCATTGATTCATGTTATTTAGGACGGTTTTACCAATTTCTGTACAGGTTTATAATTTGATAAATTAATTTATCAGCTGACACAAAGCTCTCTGATCTGTCAGCCTGGTGTGTTCCTATTCAAAATGCTGAATATCCTACAGTAAGAGTTTTGTATGCAATATATTGCTCAATTTCCCTGTGGGATGAGATCCTTTCTCTATCAATAGGTTTATAATTTCTAGTTCCCAGGAAGCAGATCATTTCCAGATGAAAGAAAGATTTGTTTTTATATATCAATTTTCACAACCTTGATCTGTCTGAAAGCACCTCCCTTTTAATAAAGTGCTTTTGAAGAGTAGTTAGTTATGATGAAAGAAACATTGGCAACCATTTTTTGCAAATTGGGTGGCTACAAAATGTGATGCTAACCAGATGATATATTTTTGTGAGAGTGTATTGATATCTACATTGATCAGGGCATGAAGGATAACTCCAGTCTTCCACAGTTATAGCAGGTGGCTTGGAATTTTAATCACTTCAAGTTTATCAATGTATTAAAATAAATAGAAAAGTATCTCTCCTTTGGAAATGGGTTGGACTGAAGAGGTAAAGCACTAGTTTTCTTAGGTTTGCAATGTGTTTATTCAGACCCCCAGCTGTTGTTTCAGTTCAATCTATAAGTAGTTTGTGGATTATGTCTAAAGATCCTCAAATCTATGGTATAAAAGAATAAGAGTATTTATTACTTATTTATCATAATTTCTATTGTTAATAAGCCTATGCTTTGTTTTATTATTAAAATAAAGACTGCAACATTCCGTGCTTATATTTTAGTAGAGGTCCCTTTGGTAATTTTTAAGATGATGACCTATTTGGATTGGTTCATGTTGGAATCTGACTAGTTGGGTGCTAACATCACATGGCATTCCCCAGGACAGTTCAGTGTCAGTATCACACATTTCAATAAAACTCCAATGGGTACAGGCCCAACTTTTCATCCGATGAAATCCATTGTGGGAATTAGTTGAATGAATCTTCTCTGATTTACTTTTAGAATTAGAATTCCTACAGTGTGGAAACAGGCACTTCAGCCCAACAAGTCCACACCGACCCTGCAAAGAGTACCCACCCAGACCCATTCCCCTCCCCTATATTTACCCCTGACTAATGCACCCAACCTACACATCCCTGAACAGTGTGGACAATTTAGCATGGCCAATTCACCTAACATGCACATCTTTGGATTGTGGGAGGAAATCAGACCACCCGGAGGAAACCCATGCAGACATGGGAAGAATGTGCAAACTCCACACAGACAGTCACCCAAGGCTGGAATTGAACCCAGGTCCCTGGTGCTGTGAGGCAGCAGTGCTAACCACTGAGCCACTGTGCCACCCTACTTCTAATGTAGTTTTGAGTTTTCTTTAATTAAGGAGACCAAAACTCTGGCCAGTACTCGAGATGGGGTCACATTTTTGTCACTGGTTTTAGGGCTGGGACTAACTGATGATAACCTAGACAATTCACTGGGGGAAACACACAGCAGTTATTGGAGCAATATAAAGGAGTGAAAACAGCTCTTTGCCAAGTTGTCAAATGCACAAACTCATAAACAGAGGTGCCAGACCAGGCGCAGAGACTGACAAATGTTACCTTTAATGTGTTTTTGCAAGAAACCTTGTCGGACCTTATTAACAACATTCATCATTTGAGATATTCCAAATGTGACAATGTTACTAGCTTATGAGAAAATGACCTGAAAACAAAGGACAAAAATAATTCTCCGGACTGAAAATAACAGAATCTGAATAATACACAACAATAATTCTTCCAGACCTATGTAAGAATGTGTGTACCTTCCACAAGTCCAAGATGTAAAATCCAGGATTGTGGTGCACTTCTTCCTGCCATACTTCATGTCGTACCTGGAGATCTTTTAACCTGGTCGGTTGTATTTCTGATGCATACATTTCAAATTTGTGTGTGTGCAGGAGGGATTATCATTGTTAGCAGTTTGGAACAGGAACACCTGTAAGTCCCAGGAATGTGTGAACCTCCTTCCTGTTCCCGTCTTTCTCCCCTTTCCTGTGCATGTGCCGATCTCATCATTACACAACATCAGTGTTGCTGTGGGTCTACCTCTTCTGAGGAGAAAGTGAGGTCTGCAGATGCTGGAGATCAGAGCTGAAAATGTGTTGCTGGAAAAGCGCAGCAGGTCAGGCAGCATCCAGGGAACAGGAGCTCATTCCTGAAGAAGGGCTTATGCCCGAAACGTCGATTCTCCTGTTCCTTGGATGCTGCCTGACCTGCTGCGCTTTTCCAGCAACACATTTTCAGCTCTACCTCTTCTGACCTGCTTACGAACACACATCCACTGACACTGTTAGTTTGAAACTCTCCGAGGATGAAGGATGCTATTCCCACACTAGAAATCTCTGTCAATCATTTACCAGGGGAACTGAGACAGCAGCTGCAATAAGTGAGGTTTTATTCAGATGGGACAATGACAAGTTTAAATCCCCACCTGATCTGCTGCTCAAAGTCACCTCCATTTTCCCGGTCAGTTTCCCAAGTTTCGGGAAACTCATGTTGCTCCAGAAATATTTGGATTGACTGCGAGAGACGTCAATCAGAGAGCCCACCCACTCTGCACATTGTCTCCTCTTCCTCTTCCAGAGCTGGTTCACTTCCTATAGGGACTGAAAACCAAGTGAGGAGATGGTGAGTGAAGGAGCAGCTTTTATACAAATTGTATCCCATAATATCCACACCAATCTTCAGGCAGTCTGACTATCCTGTGGGCAGTCAGGGGTGGAAATGTCCCTTATGCTGTGTGAGAAGATCCAGCTGAGAGAGCAGTTTACTCGGTGCTTTGTGCTGAACTGTGTGACTGGAGCTGTGTGTTGGATATTGAGTGTGTTTATTGGAAGCATTTCCCTCTGATTTCCAGGCTTGAGTTTTGTTGATGGCTCATTCCTGAAAAAAAGAAGATGAGGTGTCATTATCTGGGAGGTGCAGAGTGTCTGAGGATTCTTACTTATTTCCTGCTGTTGAGTTCTGTGTGCGTTGGGTGTTGGTTATTATCATGAGGTTTGTAATTTGTACAGTTCCTAGGAGAATGTTGCCTCATTGCATGGAATAGGAGTTGGTTGAAGCTCTTATGGTGCAGTGGTTGTGACCATACCTCTGAGTCTGGAGGCCCAAGTACAAGGCCCACATGATCTAGCGGTGTATAATAACATATCTGAAAAGGTTGATTTTAAAAAATGGAGTCAGCCACGTCGTGTCTCGAGTATGCCCCACCATTTACCAAGATCATAGTGTTTCTGTAACCTCCATATTTCTGCTCTTTCCCTAATTCCCTTCAAAACTTTGGTGAAAAAAAAATCCATCTCAGATTTGATAGAAGTTGCAGATTTAGCATTAATTGTCAATTATGGCAATGAGTTCCAATCTTCTCCCACTCTTTGTGTGTCACAGTAGTTCCTTATTTCACTCCAAAAAGATCTGACTGTGTTCTTTGGATAATACCCTGGATCTAGACTCCCCATCCGATAAAAATAAGTTATTTCCATTGGCGTGAATTCTTCACTTTAATATTTCAAAAACGTTCATCAGATCATCTTTTAACCTTCTAAGCACTGAGGAATATAACCCTATTTGTTTAAGCTCTCCTCATTATGTAACCCTTGCAGCTCAGGGATCATTCCAGTACTGTAAATCTGTACTGCATTCCCCCCAAGGCCAATACCTTATGTGTGGTGAGTTATCTAGAATTGTTCTCAGTAGTCTAGTGATAATCAAACCAGGGCTTTGTGTCACTGAAATATGTTGTTTCTGTGTCGCCATAGTCTTATCAGAACGTAGGGACTGCTTTCATATTAGAGAGAGACAGAAGTGACTGTGGTCATTTAACCTGAGGGCCACCAGATCTCAAGCAAGGGAAGAGATTGAGAAGGAGAGTCCTTCATGGTAGCCTCAAACCAGTGATGGGAACTGAACCCACACTGTTGGCATCACACTGCTCTGTAAACCAATGATGCAACCAACTGAGCTAAGCATTCTCACTGAAATATGACTTCTACCCCATAATATTCCTTTTCTCAAGCCATTTCCATTATCCTATACTTTATGTATCTCTTCATGACATTTTAATGATGTCAATACCTTGGTCCCCAGGTCTCTTATTACCTTTTTCAGTATTCTGTTCATTACTATTTATGAAATAACAACCCCTCTACCCTGTTCCACTCCCAATGCCACTGACTCACCACTTCTATCCCACATTTACAGCTGATCGGATCAACAAAGAACTTGAGAAGGCAAATTTGCTGGAGAGATACCGTGTGAGTGGAGTAGCAACTCCTCACACCTTCTATCCATTCTGTTTCTGGGGCCAGCCGTCCTCTGATTGGTCACCCTATTGTTGCATTTCCCTGAGCATCTTGCAGGTTTTTTTGCCATATATGTACCCGTTATCTGCATGTATTTAAGTGCAGATTGTGGGGTTAATATTGACCAGAAGTTGAGCTGGATCAGCCATGTAAACACAGTGGCTGCAAGGGGCTAGGAATCCTGAGTGAGTAACTCACTTCCTGACTCCATAGATCCTGTCCACCATCTATAAGACACAGATCAGGAGTATGATGAAATATTCTCCTCTTGCCTGGAAGTGTACAGCACCAGCAATACTCAGAAAGCTCAACAGCACCACCAGGACAACAAAGCCCACTTGACTGCCACTCCATCCATCACTTGCATTGTTCATTCCCTCCAAACTGTCAGACAGTGGTAGCACTCCTGAAGATGCACTGCAGCAACTCATTAAGATTCCATCCACATCACCATCCATACCCATGATCCCCACCACTTGGAAGGTTAGGACAAAAGGTGTCTTAACAGTAAAACCTGTAAGATCCACCACTGCCACTGCCATTCCCCCCACCCACCCACCGCCAAACTTCACGCCACCATGGCTTGGAACTCTACTTTGATTCCTTCACTGTCACTATTCAAACTCCTGGAACTCGCTTCCAGACAGTACTATGTGTGTCCTGACATCCCAATGGCTACAATGGTTCAAGAAGGCAGCTCATCACTGTTCAAAGGCTGTTAAGAAAGGGTAGTAAATTCTGGCTTAACCTGTCATGCAGTCTTCCTATGAAGGTTTAGGTAAAGAAAACTGTTCACCGAGGGTGGAAAGGGTGATGGAGGAAGTCACGATTCCTCTTCCTGTTTTACACAAGGATTGCACCGTATTGTATCACAGAGGATGGAGGATTTTGCAGATACAAAAAGGATTGATACGATAGATAGATCCTGACAACCCAAGGAATAACCTAAATCAGACAGTACAGAGAAGGTTGGGCAGTGAAACCATTGTCTGGAAATAGATTAGGTCAGGAGAATTTTGACACATCATCAGATTTGAAACTGGTGAGTGGTGTGGAGCCTTCCATCAGAACCAACCTTTCTTTAGTTTGGCTGTGGGTGATCAGTCAAGGTGAGGTTGGGAAGAAGTGTGAGTGGAGTCCAATGTGGTGAGAGCTTCAGTCATTCACCGAGGGTCATGAACCACTGACTCATTCCTACAGTGGAGGAGCCAGTGTTGGACTGGGATGGACAAAGTTCAAAATCACTCTGCAGAAACTTGATGTCTGTGTCACTTCCAAATAAACCTGTTGGACTATAACCTGGTGTTGTGTGTTTTTTAACTCATTACTACAGGTGAGAGGTGTGTGAGGTGACTGATACAGGCTCCCAGGATCTAATATCATTCAGGATGCTTCTGTTACACAACTATTGACTTAAAGACAGCAACATGGAAGAAAAGCCCTTCAAGAGTGAGATATGTGACCGAGCCTTCATGCAGACATCAGCACTCGGGGAACACCAATGGATTCACACTGGGAAGGAGCCGTTCGAATGTGAGGTGTGTAAGCAGAACTTTACAAAGTTATCAGGCCTGGTGAATCATCGCCGTGTTCACACTGAGGAAAAACCATTCACGTGCGAGACTTGTGACAAATCGTTCTCACAGTCATCAAAGCTCCTAATGCATCAACATATTCACACAGGGGAGAAACCCTTCACATGTGAGGTGTGTACCAAATCATTCTCTGATTCTTCGACCCTCTGCAAACACCAACGCATTCACACACAGGAAAAACCATTCACATGTGACACATGTGACAAATCGTTCTCACACTCAGAAAACCTCCGTAGACACCAACGCATTCACACAGGAGAGAAACCATACAATTGTGAGGTTTGTAACAAATCATTCTCACAATCAGTGAACCTCCGTGCACACCAACGTATTCACACGCGGGAAAAACCATTCAAATGCGAGATGTGTGACAAATCATTTTCATCGTCATCGAACCTCCGCACGCACCGACGCATTCACACGCGGGAGAAACCATTTACTTGTAAAGTGTGTGACAAGTCATTCTCGGATTCATCCGCCCTTCGTAGACACCAACATCTTCACACAGGAGAGAAACCATTTGTGTGTGAGGTCTGTGACAAATCGTTTGCAGACTCATCAAGACTTCTGCTCCATCAGAGGATTCACACAGGGGAGAAACCATTCACATGTGAGGTGTGTAACAAAGCATTTTCAGTGTCATCGGCCCTCCACAAGCACCAGGGCATTCATGCAGATGTGAAGCCATTCACATGTGAGGTGTGTGACAAATCATTCTCACAGTCAGAGAACCTCCGCACGCACCAACGTATTCACACAGGGGAGAAACTGTTCATGTGTGAGGTGTGCAACAAATCATTCTCACGGTCGTATAACCTTCGCAGACACCAATATGTTCACACGGGAGAGAAACCATTCACATGCAATGTGTGCAACAAATCATTCTCAAGGTCTTGGGACTTCCTCGTCCATCAGAGGATCCACACAAGGAAATAATTGTTAAAGTCTGAGATTTGTGATGAGCCACCCAGGACACCACAGGATTTAAGAGGGAGAAAGTCTTCAGGTACAATATTTGTGACAAGTCTTTTGAACAGTCAGCATATCTCCTGATCCATTAACATACTCACAAGAAAGAAATTGTACCAAGATGAGTTTTGTAATAAAGCCTTCACACAGTCTCGGACCTCCTGGAACATTAATGATCCCATACAGGCCCACTTGTACCAATCTGCCCTCAGACTGTGAACCTGTACACAATCACACTGTGCAGGATGTTCAGTGGGACTGGGACGCAGAACAAGAAGCAACTAGTGATGACATCACCAGTGCTGAGGGATTATGATGTAACAATGGAGTGACCCTGCAGTGTGATGTCAGTGAAACAGGACTTGGAGTAACCCCCAGGCAGTGAGGACAACCCGCTGTGTTTGTATCCAGAGGATTTACACAAACTGAACAACTCTGTGCACAGATAGAGTGTAAGTGTAAGATTATTGTGCTCTGGTTATTGTGTCCTGTAAAGAATATAACTTCATGTACAGAGATATCACTGGGAAGTGAAGTACAAGCTAGGGAAGTAGGTGTACATCACTGACATGCTGTCAAGCACTGCACTCTCTCTGAAGGAAGTTGATGCTGGTACGCAGTGTGAAATATTCCAGATTCAACAAGAAGCAACAGCATGACATGTCATACTCTGGTACTCATCAAACCAACAGAGACATTAATTCTGACAGATAGGTGTCTTGTTCAGATCAACCAAATTTCACTGAGATGCACTTCTTCAGGTGTTATAGTAAGTTGTGTTGAAAGGATGGTCTGAAACCATCAAGAACGCATGTTGTTGTAAGAGAAGTATTGGACAAGCAGAGGTGAGATCATGATCCAAGGTGACATCTTGTAAAAAAGGAGCAAGATCATTAACCTAAATAGAAGAGTAAAGAGATGCTGAACCATCCTACACAACCCATCAAGGAATTGAATCTAGTCTGAGGTAAGAGTGGTGGTCTACTGGCCAAACGTGAGAAATAAGATGAAGGACACATCAGCCAGTGCAGTGCTTGTAATAAACATCCAAGTAAATAAGATAAAGAGCTGCTCATGACTTGTGACTTACCAGACAGTCCGTAGATGAAACTCCCACTGGAACTGATTCTCTCGTCACAGTTGACTACTGTTTGTCAGCGGGGAGTTCGAGTAGAGATGTCACTGACTGTCAGTGAGATTATAGAATGTCTGAAAGCACACTTCAATCATCATGACATCCCTGACATTGTGTTCAGGGAGAATGACCTTGATTCATGAGTGAAGAATTCAAACACTTTCTGAATGTTTGAGAAATTCAGCATCACACGTCATCTCCATACAACCCAGTCAAATGGAAAGACTGAGGCAAAAGTGAAAATTATCAAAGGGATTGTGAATAAATCAGTTATATCCAACAGAAGCCTGTACAAGGCAATCTTAGAGTAGAGAGACACACTCACTGAAGAAATGGCAAGTTGTCCAGTCCAGCAACTCATGTCACACCCCATCCAAACTATTTTTCCAATAATTGAAAAGCTATTTAGGCTAGAAATAGTGATGTGAGTGCTGGCAGCCAAGTAAAACAACAGATAGATAAATTTCATTTTGATAAAGGTGCCACAAGCATGCAATGCACTCAATAAAAGTTAGTCCACTTGGCAAACTGTTAAATGTGTACTGTATTTGAAACTGAATGACCAGATTTAGTGAAAGCACAGACATGTCTGTGCACATGGAGAAGATGCTCCATCATAGCAGAAGAGGTAGCTCTGACTGTACCGGCAGATCAAGAAAATTAATAACCATCAGTTCTGGAAGTCAGCCATTTCCGAACAAGTGCAATGGTTTGGCACCAGCAATCACACAACAATATCCTTAGAGAGACAAAGTCACCTCCAGAACCAGCAAACATCAGATGAATAACCAACAGAAATTCCTATGCATACCTTAAGGAGACCTGCACTCTTTAAAGATTATATGTGCAATACTTTGTAGAACCAGAGAAAATGTGAACAGTCCAGAAAAATATAACTTTTTACTTATGTGATAACTGTGTTTCTGAAATATGTGTACAGAATAACTTACAAATGATTCTGCATGCAATTTATTTTTCTTGTAAAATGGATGGTTTCTTTTGAAAACTCAATTGTCATCTTGATCTGACTTCTTGTCATCTTAGGGAAATAAAGATTTTGAGCAAAACCATTTTTCACGCAATTATAGTTGACTGTTGTCCAGTGTGAACTAGCTGATTCTGTGCTCGCTATCCAGTTCAGAACGAGCGAGCCCTGTCCTCTGTGTCCAGTTCAGATCGGGAGATTCCTGTGCTCCCTGTCCAGTTCAGACCAGGAGATTCCTGTGCTCCCCGTCCAGTTCAGACTAGGAGATTCCTGTGTTCCCTGTCCAGTTCAGAGCGGGAGATTCCTGTGCTCTCTGTCCAGTTCAGACTGGGAGATTCCTGTGCTCCCCGTCCAGTCCAGACTGGGAAATTCCTGTGTTCCCTGTCCAGTTCAGACCGGCTGATTCCTGTGCCTTTGGAATAGTGTCAAATCTTGACCAAGTCTTTCCATGCCTTAGGACTTTAGAGTTGTGAGTAAGTGCAAGTGAAAGGATTTTTAAAAAGTACTGCAGCTGCATTTTTATTCACTCATAGGAAGTGGGTTGTCCTGCATTTATTACCTGTCTCTAGTTGCCCTTTTGAAGGTAGTGGTGAGGTACATTCTTGAACCTCCACAGTCCACATGCTATGGGTTGGTCCACGATGTGATTTGGGAGTTAATTCCAAGAATTTGACCCAGTAACACTGAAGGAATGGCAATATATTGAGTCAGGATGCTGAGTAGCATGTAAGGGGACTTGCAGTCAATGGTGTTCCCATGTATCTGCTGTCCTTGTCATTCAAGGTGGAAGTGTTACGTGTTTGGAAGGTGCTGATTGAGGATTATTGGTGAATTTCTGCAGTGCATCTTGAAGATAGTACCCACTGCTGCGACTGAGCATTGGTGGTGGAGGAAGTGGATGCTTGTGTGTTTAGTCCCAATCAAGTAGGTTACTCTGTCCTGGATGGTGTCAAGCATCTTAAGTGTTGTTGGAGCTGCACTCATCCAGGCAAGTGTGGAGTATTTCATCACACTCCTGACTTGTGCCTTATAGATGGTGGACCGGTTTTGAGGAGTCATAAGATGAGTTATTCACCACTGCATTCCTCACCTCCAACCTGCTCTTGTAGATATTGTGGCTATGTGGTGAGTCCAGTTGAGTTTCTAGTTAATGGTAACCTCAAGGATGCTGATAGTCAGTGGGGAGGTTGGGGGGGTGAAGCTGGGGAGGGTGGGGGTTGTTCAGTGACAGTAACACCATTGAATGTTAAGGTCTGTTGGTTAGATTGTCTCTTATTGAAGATGTTCATTGTCTGGCCTTTGTGTGGTGCAAATGTTACTTGCCACTTATCAGCACAAGCCTGGATAATGTCCAGATCTTGTTGCATTTGAACATGCTTCAGCGTCTGAGGAGTCATGAATGGGGCAGAACATTAAGCAATCATCAGAGAAGATTCCCACTTCTGACTTTATGAGAGAGGGAAAGTCATTAATTAAGCAGCTGAAGATGGTTGGGCCTGAGGAACTCCTGCAGAGATGTTCTGGAGCTAAGATGACAACTACAACCATCTTCCTCTGTGCCAGATATAACTCCAAACAGCAGAGAGTTTGTCCCTGCTTCCCACTGATTCCAGTTTTGTTCGGGCTCCTTGGAGCCACAATCAGTCAAAAGCAGCCTTGATATCAAGGACTGTCACTCTCACCTCACCTCTGGAATTCAGCTCTTTTGTCCATGGCTGTAATGAGTTCAGAAGCTGAGCAGCCCTGGTGGTACCCAAACTGGGTGTCACAGAGCAGGTTATTGTTGAGCAAGTGCTGCTTGATAGCAGGGTTGATGACACCTTCCATCATTTTACTGATGATCGAGAGTAGACAGATAGGGCAGTAATTGCCTGGGTTGGATTTGTCTTACTTTTTTGTAAATTTCACGTACCTGGGAAATTGTTCATATTGGGGAGTAGATACCAGTGTTGTAACTATAAAGAAATAGTTTGGTTCTATGTGCAGCAAGTCTTCAGTACTATTGCTGGAATGATGCTGGGATTCATAGCCTTTGCAGTACCCAGTATCTCCAACCGTTTCTTGATATCATGTGGAGTGAATTGAATTAGCTGAAGACTGGTATCTGTAATGCTGGGGACCACTAGAGGAAGCTGAGATGGATCATCCACTTGGTACTTCTGGCTGAAGATTGATGCAATTGTTTCATTCTTGTCTTTTGCACTAATGTGCTGGGCTCTTCTATCGTTGAAGTTGGAGATATAAATAGATTCCCTACAGTGTGTCAACAGACCATTTGGGCCAACAGGTCCACACCGATCCTCCAAAGAGCATCCCACCCAGACCCATCCCCCTGTAAACCTGCAATTCCAAAGGCTAATGAATCTACCATTCCTCAATATTATGGAAAATGTAGCACCTAACTTACACATCTTTGGACTGTGGGAGGAAACCGGAGCACCCGGAGGAAACCCATGTAGACACGGGAAGAACGTGCAAACTCCACACAGACAGTTGCCCAAGGCTGGAATTGAACCTAGGTCCCTGGTGCTTTGAAGCAGCAGTGCTAACCACTGAGCCACCATGCTGCCCACATCTGTGAAGCATTTACCTCCCAGTGGGTTGTTTGATTGTCCACCTCCATTCATGACTGGATGTGGCAGGACTGCAGAGCTTAGATCTGCTCTGTTGATTGTTGGGTCGCTTAGCTCTGTCTGTCACAGATGACATTTGGCATGCAAATTGTCCTGCTTTGTAGCTTTATCAGGTTGACACATCATTTTTAGGTATGCCCTGGTGCTGTCCCCGGTACTAGGAGAGTTCCTATTGGAAAGACATTGTGAAACTTGAAAGGGTTCAGAAAAGATTTACAGGGATGTTGATAGGGTTGGAGGATTTGAGCTACAGGGAGAGATTGAATAGGCTAGGGCTGTTTTCCCTGGAGTGTCGGAGGCTGAGAGGTGACCTTACAGCAGTTTATAAAATCATGAGGGGCATGGATAGGATAAATAGACAAAATCTTTTCCCTGGGGTGGGCGAGTCCAGGACTAGAGGGCATAGGTTTAGGGTGAGAGGGGAAAGATATAAAAGAGACCGAAGGGGCAACTTTTTCACGCAGAGGGTGGTACTATAGAATGAGCTGCCAGAGGAAGTGGTGGAGGCTAGTACAATTGCGACATTTAAAAGGCACCTAGATGTGTATATGAATAGGAAGGTTTGGAGGGATATGGGACAGGTGCTGGCAGGTGGGACTAGATTGGGTTGGGATATCTGGTCGGTATCGACGAGTTGGACCGAAGGGTCTGTTTCCATGCTGTACACCTCTATGACTCTGTGACTCTTAAGTGAGGACTGAAGGTGCTGGAGAGTCAGAGTCGAAAAGGGTGGCACTGGAAAAACACAGCAGGTCAGGCAGCATCCGAGGAGCAGGAGATTTGATGTTTTTGGCATAAGCCCCCATTCCTGGTGAAAGACGTATACCCAAAACGTTGACTCTCCTGCTTCTTGGATGCTGTTAACCTGCTGTACTTTCCAGCACCACCCTTTTCGATGCTGCTCCTGGCACACCCCATTGAATTTCTATCGAATGATCCCCTGGTTTGATGATAACAGTTGAGTAGGGGAGATGCCAGGCCGTGAGGTTGCAGTTTGTATTGGAGTTAATTCTGTTGCTGTTGATGGCCCACAGTACCTCATGCATGCTCAGTTTTGAGTTGCTAGATCTTTTCAATGTCTGTCCTGTTTAGCATGATGATATCAATGTGAAGATGGGGCTTTATCTCCATAAAGACTGTGCAGTGGTCATTCTTACTGCTACTGTCACAGACAGATGCATGTGCAGCCAGAAGATTGGTAAGGATCAGGTCAAGTATGATTTTCCCCCTGTTGGTTCCCTCAGTCGATGCTGTGAACCAGTCTAGCAGCTATGTCTTTTAGGACCTGACCAGTTGGATCAGTAGTACTGCTGCCAGACCATTCTTGATGGTAGACATTGAAATCTCCAATGTGGAGTACCTTTTGCACCCTTGCCACTGAGGGAGGACAGTACCTCATAATCAGCAGGAAGTTTCCTTGTGCATGTTTAGTATGAAACCATGAGACTTCATGAGGTCTGGAGTCATGTTGAGGACTCCCAGGGAAATCCTGACTGTATGTCACTGTGTCATCATCTCTGCTGGGTCTGTCCCGCCAGTGGGACAGGAGATGGTGGTGGTGATGGTGGGAGGTGTAGGATATTGTCTGTTGGGTATGATTCCATGAGTGTGGTTGTCGCTTGACCAGTCTGGTGGCTCTTGCCTCCAAATGTTGGCGATGTGAATTTTGTAGGGTAGACAGGGCTATTTCTGCCATTAACTTTTCCTGTGCCTAGGTTGATGCTGGATGGTCTGTCCAGTTTCATTTCTTTTCAGAGGCTTTGTAGCGATTGATACAATTGAGTGGCTTGCAATTGAGAACCAACCACATTGCTGTGGGTCTGGAGTCACATATAAGCCAGACTTGGTGAGGATGGTCATTATGAAGGCTATTAGTGAGCCAGATGAGTTATTCCTGGCAATTAGCCATTGGATTCTTAAATGGATTTATTTTAATTCAATTCAAATTCCACTGTCTGCTGTTTTGGGATTTGAACCTGAACCCCCAGAAAATTACCTGTGTTTCTAGATTAATACTCTGGCGATAACACCGCGAGGCCATTGCCTCCCATTTGAGAAGCTGGATATCTGAAATGGATACATTTCATGGGGGTGAGATGTTCTTTGGAGAGTTGGGGTAGACTCGATGGGTCAGATGGCCTCTCCTACACTGTCGGGATTCTCTGAAGTTAAAAATCACAGTACCAGGTTATAGTCCAACAGGTTTATTTGGAAGCACTGGCTTCCGGAGCACGCTCATTCGTCAGGTAGCTGGTGGGGCAGGATCATAGGATACAAAATTTATAGTAAAAGATTGAAGTGTTATACAACTGATGCGATGTATTGAACACACTCAGAATGGGGATGTAAATGTAAATTTAATGATTGAGAGGCTGAGATCCCTGGTCCCGCCACCAGGGGCCGCCATTTCCAGGTGCGCGCCTGCAGTTCCAGCACTGTCCACGTGACAGTCGCGCTCTCTCAGGTTCGAATTCCCGAGCGCCGGTTGCCAACTGTCAGTTGTGCGGTTAACAACTACAACTACCGCCAGGCACTGCGGGCTGTGGCTCCCCTAATTCCATACCTTCACCCCTCACTACGCAGGCGTAATGCCCACATGCAGTATGGGTAATGTAGTTCGGAGCGGGATTGTGAGCGGTTTGGATGAATTGAGCTGAGTCCCTGTGGAGATTTTAAATAACCTCAGTGAAGGGGGAGCTTTCTGGGCTTGGGGCTGTAATTCAGTCATGTTTGAGGAGATGGTCTGTCCCTCCCTCCGTCAAACACAGGAAGGCAGTTCCAGAGAAAATCTCTCCAACTTTTTCTCACCAAATGTGAGTTTTTATTGATATGTGTGAGATATTTCTGGAGATGTTGGGTTTTCACAAGATTTTGGGACAGATCTTATAACTGTTGATATCTGATTTTCTAATAGAGACATTACTGTCTCAATATAAAACATTTTAACACTAATTACAGGAACATTTTGTGAGGAAGGAATTGAAATGTTGGATTATTTTGTGTGAAACACGCTGTAATGGTCACTGTGATGCGGAAGTTGTGGACACAGCTCTTATAGAGACATAGTGTCTGTTAGAAACGAAAATCGCTTCTCAATAATCGCTCTAGACAAATTCAGGAAAACAAAGTTTTATTAACAAGTCTGCAGAGTTGGGCACCCTTGAAAAAAAAAGGCGCGCCAGGCTAACAATGTTTCTGATTAAATACAGTACAAGTCCCTCCCCTCTATAGCTCTAAAGAGTCACGAGGTTCACATTCTCACAAAGTCTGCAACAGTTTCCCGAGTTGTTTTTCTACCCTGTAGTCTTATCAGTCAAGGACTTATTCTTCTCTGTCAGAGTTAGTGGTCTTATCAATCAAGGACTTGTTTTTCTACTCTGTAGCAGCAGATGTCTCGTCCTTTATTATAGAGAAGCATGTTTTACCCTACCCCCACGGCTCTATTCCCCTTAGACTCTGAGGTCATGCACATCTTAACTATTTGTACCGAAATCGTCTCTCACAATTCCACTCTTTCTGTTTTTAAGATGTGCATGACAAAGATAAGCGTCCTCCCATCAGGGGCCCGGGAAATCCTTGGTCTTTCGCAGCAACAGCACCTTAAGTTCCTGCGTTCCATGTTGGGGTACCGCCACTGCCTGGAGTTGGGAAATATTTTTCTGGATTAAAGATTGAACACAGGGGATCAGGCAGGGTAAGATGAGTAGAAGCATTACGCCCCCCCCAGCCACCAGTAACGCCGTGCGCCACCAACTACCACCTAGGAGACCATCCCACCATCCGATGCCACCAAGAGGGCGCCAGGATTGAACCGGCACATGGGCAGTTTCCGAATTTCATCGGAAATCTTCAAAACCGCTTTACCATTATCGTCAATTTTCAGACAGCAGTTAGTCAGGTTAAACTTCCGGCACACTCCCCCTTCCGAGGCCAATAGATAATCCAAGGCAAGCCGGTTTTGGTATATAGCAGCCCTCATCTGATCCTGCTGCTTAGCCAGCAACTCCAGGGCCAGGGCGGTCTGATTAGTAATGACCTCTACGACTGCTTGGAGCCTGATAATTCGGTTTAACATATAGATAGGAGTACGGTATCCCCATGATCCATCCTGTGCCCACGTAGCCGGCCCGTAGTATTCAATAATACGGGCCGGTGGCCACTCATCCCCCCAATCACCGACTTGGATATCCCTTGGCGACCTACGCAGGGAGTCAAAGAGTTTAACTCCCAAATCATCGGCTTCCTCCCAGGAAGCATACTCCAGCCCATCCCATGGGCAGTTTGGAATATGCCTGATTACCGCAAATCCAAAATAGGCCATCTGGAGCAGGCCCTCCCTGCCTCACAACGTCATCCCACAACTCCTTTACCCCAGGGACGCCCTCATAAGGACCAGGACCACTGCAATTCCAGTATTCGGATTGTTGGCCCCGTGGCAGAGTCTGGACAGGATTATCCCAGCATTGATTCCCCTGACAACCACCGCTCCACACACTCTTTTCATGCCATCGGAAGGGTCAGCACTTAGCTCGTAAGAGGAGGAATCAGAACGTAACCGAATGCAATTTTGATGATCTCGGTTTGCAATGTACCAAGCAATATTCTCAGGCCACCATACTTGTGTGGTGGCATTCAATACACTCTGACAGGGACTAGTTCCTACCTCCACGGTCCCCTTGCCTTCAACACATAACTGGCCCTCAGGGCTATTTGTCAGTCTCCACCCCTGGCTTTTCCTTTCGTTGACATGTGTCCAATTGTATTGAAGCAATTCCCATATGTCTAAGCTTTGCCCAGTCCACGGCCATTGTTCTGACATATGTGGCCCCCCACAAACCCAGCAATTGCTAACATTTAAAACAGTGGCAATCCTAGAGGTGAGATCAATAAACAGGTTTTGTGTTACATCAGGGAGCTCAATCTGCTCTTCTACCTCTTTGTATATAGATGGCACTTTAGAGACAACGAACGTTCTCTGACGGTCGTTCTCTTTCTCTAACTCCTGTTCAGTGTTCTGAACTCTGGTCTCCTTGACTCTGTCAACCTGCTCTCTGAGCAACACGGAGGGTAGGCCCCACTGCCCATCTTTGTTAACACACACCCAGCGGTCATTTTTAGGGCACCCACGGACTTTGCCACCGTACCCTTTATTATACACTTGATAATAGGGTTTTCCATCCTCCCAACATTCTTGCCGTGCATTCACATCGTAACACTGATCGTTCACATGGGAGTGAGACACAAATGATCCCGAGTAGATCTGACTCCCAAGTCTCACCGTAGTCCGACATTTGTCACATCTCCCCTCGCCCTCCCCCACATACAGGAGTAAACCGATCAATATCCCCATCAATACAGTCCAGGTAGAGTTCATTGTCGCTGTCTTTTCAGCTTTACCACCAATGGCTTGTCCCCTGGCCCGCATGTCCAAGTGCTCTCTCCTTCTGGCGGAACAGGCCCCTTTATCCTCGATGCGTGGGCCCACCCTTTTTCTTTCGTCCGAACAGCGGCTTCAGTTGTTAACAGGACCAGGAACGGTCCTTCCCACTGCGGCTGGAGCTTTTCGGCCCTCCAGGTCTTTACAAGTACCCAATCTCCGGGCTCCACCTTATGTAAGAGGAAGTCGAGCGGCGGAGTTTGAGCCAGGAGACCCTTCCTCCGGAGTTCTGCAAAAGAACGGGATAAGGCCAGTAAATAGTCTCTGACAAATACATCTCCCCCTTGTAGAGTGGGACACCCATCAACCTTACTCCAATATGGTAATCCGAACAGCATCTCATAGGGGGAGACCCCGATATCCCGGCGAGGTGCTGTACGTATTCTCAATAGGGCAATGGGAAGGCACTTTGGCCATGGCAACTTAGTTTCTAACATCAGCTTAGTCAATTGGGTCTTGAGTGTGCCATTCATTCTCTCCACTCGACCCGAGCTCTGGGGATGCCGGGGTGCATGGAATTTCCATTGGATACCCAGGGCAGTACAGATCAAATGGTGTAGCCTAGAAACAAAATGTGTCCCGCAGTCTGAGTCTATAGATTCCATCATGCCATATCTCGGGATTATGTTATCTAACAATAGACGGGCCACGGTTGGTGCATCGGCTTTGGCGGTTGGGAAAGCCTCTACCCAGTGAGTGAAATGGTCTACTATTACTAGCAGATACTTCCATCTCTGTACTGGGGGTAATTCTGTAAAGTCGACTTGGATCCTCTGAAATGGCCTAATCGCTAGGGGCTGACCACCGGGTGGCATAGAACGCATGGCCTTCTGATTAATACGCCGGCAAGTGGGGCATCCAACTACCTCTTGTTGGGCTAATGTGTATATCCCCCTGCATACATAGTCTCTCAGGATCGTGTCACACATGGCTTGCACCCCCCAGTGGGTCTGATGGTGTAATCGGTGCAGAATACTCTGGGTGATCTGTTTGTTTAGTACTTGTCTCCCATCAGGAACCGTCCACTTCCCGTTAGTTTCTAGCCGGGCACCCAATTGATCCATTTTATCAATCTCCCCCTGGGTGAAGACGGGTTGTTTAGCGAGCCCTTCCCTCAACGGTATTAATGTTAATAATTGGACGGATTTTTCAACCGCTGCCCGCTTGGCTTCCTCATCTGCCAGCCGGTTTCCCACCGCTTCCGGTGTCGACCCCTTCTGGTGACCGGGTACATGGACTACTGCAAGTTCCGTAGGTAACGCCAGGGCTTCCAATGTTAGGCTGATCATTTGTTCGTGAGCTAATTCTTTTCCCCGGGAAGTTATCAATCCTCGCTCTTTCCAGATTTTCCCGAAAGTATGAACGATTCCGTATACATACTTTGAGTCAGTATATATGGTCCCCACTTTCTCCTCCAACAACTTCAGGGCCCTCTGGAGGGCGTACAACTCACAGGATTGGGCTGACCACTTCCCGGGCAGTCGTCCGGACTCGATCGTCCGTTTCGTTGCGCCATCTACGACCGCATAGCCACTGTACCGGATTCCATTTATGCTCCGAGAGGGCCCGTCGATGTACAGTTCCTGTCCTTCACCCAGCGGAGCCTCTTGCAGATCCTCTCGGCTTTTGGTCTGTAAGTCTACAAATTCCACACAATCATGCTCCTGTTCCCCATCTGCAGGACGTCCGTACAGAAACTGGGCAGGGTTGCAACTGAGATCTTTTGCAAAATTGAGATCGTCTCCGGTCATCAAAATCGTCTCATACTTCAGGATGCGAGAATCTGTTAACCAGCGGTGAGCCTTTTGAGCCAGTATGGTACTAACCGAATGTGGGGAGTATACTGTGATTCTTCCTCCAAAGGTAAGTTTCCGGGCCTCTTCTACTAACATTGCCGTAGCTGCCACTGCCTGGATACAGGTCGGCCATCCACGTGACACAGGGTCTAACATTTTTGACAAAAATGCAACCGGCTGACGTTTCCCTGCCCGCAGCTGGGTAAGCACACCCTGGGCAATTCCGCCGGCGCTATTAACATATAACTGGAACGGTTCCTTCAGGGTGGGTAAAGCCAATACCGGAGCTCGGATCAGTTTACTTTTAATAATATTAAATTGCTGCTCCTCCTCATCTGACCAGTCCAGTTTTTGTTCTTCTTGTCCCAGTTTGTCGTACAAAAACTTTACTAGAGTGGTGTAACTTTCAATCCATATCCGGCAATACCCTACTAGCCCCAGGAACTGTCTGATTTCCTTCTTCGTCCTGGGTATTGGCATACCCGTAATCCCCGATATTCGTTCTGGCGTGATACGGCGATGCCCCTTACTAACCTGATGGCCCAGATATCTTACTTCTTGCTCCACAAACTGGAGTTTTGTCCTGGAGACGCGTAGGCCCTGTTTCCCCAGGAAGTTCAGCAGGGCAACGGTGTCTGCTCGTACCTCCTCTTCTCTCGGTCCTGAGAGTAAGAGATCATCGACATATTGGAGCAATTGATTCTCCGCGTTACACCGAAATCCTCCTAAGATCTGCTCTAGTATTTGTCCAAACAAGTTGGGTGACTCCGTGAATCCCTGCGGCAAGACTGTCCATCTTAACTGTCGCTTTCGTCCTGAGAAGGGATTCTCCCATTCAAATGCAAAAAGGTTCCGACTTTCTTCGTCAAGGGGGCAACTCCAGAAGGCATCCTTCAGATCTATTACGCTGAACCATTCATGTTCGGGGGGAATTTTACTCATTAACGTGTAGGGATTGGGTACCACCAGGTATCTAGCCTGGACTACTTCATTCAACCCCCGCAAGTCTTGCACCAGCCTATACGTCCCATCCGGCTTCCTCACAGGGAGTATTGGAGTATTGAAAGGGGACATACATTCCTCCAGTAGTCCATCTGTGATTAATCTTTCTATCACAGGTTGTAACCCTTCCCGTCCTTCCATAGCAATCGGATACTGTTTCCTTCTTACCGGGCCTTTTCCTGGTAACATGGTGATTTGGAGAGGTTTGATGTTTAGACCCCCTCTGTTCCCCTCCCGGTACCAAACTCCCGGGTCTATTTGTTGATCATCTTCTTCGGTGAGGGCGAACAACCGTACCACCATTTCCCCGTTACTTGGTACCGTTCTGATCCCTAGTTTGACCTGCAAGTCTCTTCCTAACAAATTAAACCCCGCCGATGGCAGTAGAAGGAGGTCTCGTTTAGTAGTTCTGTTTTCATACCCAATTTCCACGTCCTCCACTACTGGGACTTGCAATGTCTTTCCTCCAATACCAGATACTTCCTCCACCCTTCCTTTGTTCCGGCCCCGGTCCTCTTTTCCTCTGCTCTTGCCACGACTCTCCCCTTTCCGGTTCCTGCCACGGCTCTCCCTTTTCCCTTCTTCCAGCTGTCACTTGTTGCACCGTCTGCATCATTATCTTTGTCGCCTTCTTTTGCATCTCATCGTCCCTTCTCACAAACACCTTTTGCGCCTCCCGTAGTAGTTCACTCAGAGGTTTACTATCCCAATCATCCATTTTCTCTAACTTCTTTCGTATGTCCGGCCAGGCTTTTGACACAAACTCTACCCGTATGAGTTGCTGTCCCACTTCCGTCTCAGGGTCCACCCCAGCGAACTGCTGCAAGTTCTTCCTAATCCTGTCTAGGAAGTCTGTAGGGGTTTCTTCCGGGTTTTGATGATTCCCAAAGGCCTTGGTAAAATTGTGCCCCTTCGGGGCTGCCTGCCTTATTCCTTTTATCCAATATTCCCGCATATCCCTCATGTTGCGTCTTCCTTCTTCCATTTGCTTATCCCACTCGGGGTCGGTGAGGGGAAATTTCTGCTCCCCTCCTGCTCCTCCCTCTCTCTCCCAGAGCAACAGCGCAGCTTGACGTATCATCTGTCGCTCCTGGCTAGAGAACAATGTTCCCATGATGGAATACATCTCATCCCACGTATAAGTATTTGGCCCCAGGAACTGATCTAATTGTTCAGCCAGGCCCATGGGGTCCTCCAGTAGGCCCTTCATCTCCCTCTTGTAATTCCGTACTTCAGTACTCGTTAAGGGGACGTTCACATATCCCGTCCCTCCTTCCGCGCCTCCCATGGGCACTTCCCGGAGAGGATTCATTCTTGCAATCGGGACAGAGTTCCGTCTGTGACTCTTTTCAGCTTGAGATCTAGTCTGTACTCCTGAGGCACCTGGTGGTTCCTCCCCGCTTTCTTCCCCTTCCCCTGAATCGTCGCCACCCGAAGGACCATTTTGCGGGGCCGACGGGGTCACGTAGGGCGGCGGTAAGTGATCTAAAGGTTCCCATTCTTTCTGCCCTTTCGAGTCTTCATTGGTTACCTTCATTTTGCAAGATAGTGTGACTGGCAGCCAACAAAGGGCGTAATCACTTTCCCCCCGAGTAACATTAGGTTTCGAATTGACATATAAAATTAGAGCTTGCCGGACCCAGTCTTCATCAGTGCCGAATTTAGGCCACCACACTGAGTCTCCCTGAATAGGTGTTTGGGACCACGTTTGACAGTATCTCACCATCTTCTTTCTAGATTTTCCTTTTCTCCTCCTCTGATCCCAATTATTTAACATTATTCCTAACGGACTATCGTCAGGTACCCCGGGGTATTTTTCATTGTCTACGCTCAAGCCTACCTTTCCCTTATTCGCCTTGGATCCCTTATTTCCCATTGCCGAGGACTTTGTAAAATCGGAGATTCCTGTATTATCCCGTGATAATCTATCACTATTTAGCCAATTCCCGGACCTTCAGTCCCGTGGTCGCCCAGGTCCCTTTGCAGGCACTCCCGGTCTTTGGATTCCTGTGTCCTACGTCTCTGTGAAACAGATCACAGGCACCCCGTAGGTCCACGTTCCTCCGCAAACACGGTCTCTGCAAAATCCCGCACAGACGAGCCCCGGTCTCTAGATTCCTGAGTCCCACGTCTCTGTAGAAAAATCTGCAGGCACTCCGCAGGTCCCCAGTCCTCCGGAAAGACGGTTCCCGCAAGTCTGTTCTTACCTGGGTTCGGTGCACTGAAATTACTCGATCGTTAACCGTCCCCACTGCCTCGGCCACACCCCTCCTTTGTTCTCCTGAGCCTTCCGGATATCACTCGCTCAAGCCGCGCGGGGCAACAAGCAAGGAATCAGGGACTGCCGAACTCGGCAGGGTGCACCTTCTCTGATGTCCTTCCTCAGCCCCCCCTCGCGGCCGGAGTGTTGATCGGACGAGCCCCCAAGTTTGTTAGAAACGAAAATCGCTTCTCAATAATCGCTCTAGACAAATTCAGGAAACAAAGTTTTATTAACAAGTCTGCAGAGTTGGGCACCCTTGAAAAAAAAAGGCGCGCCAGGCTAACAATGTTTCTGATTAAATACAGTACAAGTCCCTCCACTCTATAGCTTTAAAGAGTCAGGAGGTTCACATTCTCACAAAGTCTGCAACAGTTTCCCGAGTTGTTTTTCTACCCTGTAGTCTTATCAGTCAAGGACTTATTCTTCTCTGTCAGAGTTAGTGGTCTTATCAATCAAGGACTTGTTTTTCTACTCTGTAGCAGCAGATGTCTCATCCTTTATTATAGAGAAGCATGTTTTACCCTACCCCCACGGCTCTATTCCCCTTAGACTCTGAGGTCATGCACATCTTAACTATTTGTACCGAAATCGTCTCTCACAGTGTCCAATGTCTATTGTTGTCCCACCAGATAAATTACATCCCTATGCTAGTGGCTCAATAAAAACCAACAACTTGTTGATGAGGTTTTATGCTCAATGTGTCTTTTTAACTTTCTTGTGGAGGGTTTGCACACAGATCACAGAGAACTATTGTTATGTATTATTCAGAGTTTGCTAAGTTCAGTCAGGGTGATTTTTTTTGGTTCTGATGTTTTTAGGTTGATTTCTCAGAATCCAGAAACGTTTTTACATTTGGAGTATCAGAAATGGTGAGTCTGTTGTTAATCGATTCTGAAGGTTTATTCACAATGTCATTCAGAGGGTAAGGTTTGCCAGTCTCTGCTTCTGAAATGTTTATGGGATTGTGTATTGAGAACTTGATGGAAGTCTGTTTTCATTCCTATAGATAACCCTCAGTGTCTCATAGATTAACTCTAGTGGTTCCTATCAATTACAATTAATGTTTCCAACAGACTATCATCAGTGGCTCCTATAGATTCTCACTCTGAGTTCCCATACCGATTATACCCAGTAGTTTCTATAGATTTATCTCCGTGTCTCATGCAGATTTCCACAAATGGGCCCTAGATTACCCACAGCGGTTTCTATTGACTGAAGTTGTGGGCACAGCTTTTATCGAGACATGGTCAATGTCTAATATCTGTTGTTGCCCCACCAGATAAATTTTGACCTTTGGTGTTGATGACACCTTCTATCACTTTGCTGATGATCAAGAGTAGAGTGTTGGGGTGATAATTGGCCATTTTGGATAGATCCTGCTTTTTTCATGTGGACATTCTGGGCAATTTTCTACATTGTCAGATAGATGCCAGTGCTGTACTGTGCTTGGTATGAGCTTTGGAGCATAAAAGTCTTCAGTACTATTTCCAGCATGTTGTCAGGGCCCATAGCCTTTGCAGTATCCAGTCCCTCCAACCGTTTCCAATTGTAGGCATGCCTGGTGCTGCACTCCTCATTCAACCATGTCTGATCTCCTGGGCTTCCTGATAATAGTACAATTGGAGACATATAGAGACAGAAGGTTATAGGTTGTAATTGGATGTAATTTTGCTGCTGCTGATGGTCCACAATCTTGAGCTGCTAGAACTGTCTGAAATCTGTCCAGTTAAGCATGGTGTTGGTCAATGAGTGTCCTTTTAGTGAGTGCAGACATTGACGAAATTCAGCATTGCCACAGTCTGTTAGCACAGTCTTTGGCCATTTGAGGAACAGGATATTTGATGATAAAGATAACTGGTCTAACACCATGTTCACAGTTTGCAGGGCAGCTTTCCCTTGGTAAATACCCCCAGTGATGCCTTCACAACAGTGTCAATCTACTGGTAAGAAAGGTGCTCTAATGTCAGTGTCCCCTCAGGGTTCCTAGCATCAACATACTGGTTGCAGTCAATCAGTGTCATTAGGTGGGCCACATCATCTGTTTGCCAGACACAAGGCTCCCAAAACAGGCTTTCTACTCTAAGCTTTGTCACCTCAAGCAGTTACCAGAGTCATAGAGTCGTACAGCACGCAGCTAGGCTCTTTGGCACAAATTGGTCCATGCCGACCAAAATGTCCATCCATGCTAACCCCAGTTCCCTGCACTTGGCCCATATCCTTCTAAGGAGAAAGTGAGGACTACAGATGCTGGAGATCAGAGTCGAAGAATGTGGAAAAGCACAGCAGGTCAGGCAGCATCCAAGGAGCAGGAGAATCAATGTTTTGGGCATAAGCCCTTCATTCTTGTTGAAGGGCTTAGTCCTGAAACGTCCATTCTCCTGCTGCTCAGATGCTACCTGACCTGTTGTGCTTTTTCAGTGCCGCACTTTTCGACCCCCATAACCTCTAATCCTTTCCTATCCATGTATTTGTCCAAATACCTTTTAAATGTTATTAATGTACCCACCTCAACCACTTCCACTGGCAGCTCATTCCACATGCATACCACTCTGTGTAAAAAAAGTTGCTCGTCAGGTTCCCTTTTTTGTCCCTTCTAACCTTAATTCCTTGTCCTTGATTCCTCAACCCTGGGAAAAAGACTCAGTGCATTCACCCTATCCATGCCTCTCATGCTCTTATACACCCATGTAAGTATCCCCATCAATCTCCTACACTGTAAAGTAAAAAGAGCTAGCTTGTCCAACCTTTGCCTATAACTCAGACCATTGAGTCCAGGCAACATATTTGTAAATTTCTTCTGCACTCTTTGCAGTTTAATAAAATCCTTCCTATAACAAGGTGACCAAAAATGAATACTATACTCCAAGTGCAGCCTCACCAACGTCCTGTATAACTGTAATGTAACTTCCCAACTTCTGTACTCAGTGCCCTGACTGATGAAGGCCAGTGTGCCAAAAGCCTTCTTTATTGACCTGTCTACCTGTGACTCCACTTTCAGGAGGGCAGATGAAACACTTCAAGGACATTCAGATAGCCCATCTAAAAAAAACCCAACATCTCCACCAAGTTCTTGGAACCTCTAAAATTGCTCAAACTGAAAAAGAAGCATCTGTAAAGGTGCAAACCTTTTTGAGCTTCTCCAACAGGCCCAGAGGCCAAGTGTGAACATTAGAAGAAAAAGGTGAAAATCCAATCATCCACCCACCTTTAGCAAATGCCTTCAGTAGTATCTGTAGAAAGAAATCATCCTCAATCCGGAAATGCCGAAGAAGAATGATCTTAGAAAGAGACACTTCACAGATGTTGCTGGCTGAATTCACCTTCATGTCATCCTGATCAATGCCAGCATTTTTTAGTATTTGCTCTGGGACATGGGCCAGAACTTGTTGTTAATTTCCAATTGCCCTGGATGGTGGTGAGCTGCCTCCTTGAACTGCTGCAGTCCTTGGAATGTAGGACCCCCCACAATGCTGTTAGGGAAAGGCTTCCAGGATATTAACTCAGCAACACTGAAGGAAAAGCAATATATTGCCAAGTCAAGATGATGAATGAATTGGAGGTGAACTTTCAGGTAGTGGTATGTCTGCTGCCCTTGTCCTTCTAGATGATAGAGGTCACAGATTTAGAAGATTATGCTGAAGGAGCCTTGCTGCAGTGCACCTGTAGATGATGCACACTGCGGTTACTATGTGTTGGTGGTGAAAGGAGTGAATATTGAAGGTGATGGATGAAGTGCCAAAGAAGCAGGCTGTTTTATCCTGATTGTGTCAAGCATCTTGAGTCCTGTTGGAACAGCACTTGTCCAGGAAAGTGGAAGGTATTCCATTACACTCTGGCTTGTGTCTTATAATTGGGAAGTTAGTTGCTCACTGCAGAATTCTTAGTTTCTGATTTGTGCCGTAGCACTCAATTTTAGCTCAGTTCTACTTCTGAACAATGGTAACCCATAGGATATAGAAAATGGGGGAATTCAGCAATGGTAATACCATTGAATTTCAGAGATGATGGTTAGATTCTCTCTTGCTGGTGATGGCCATTTCCTTGCACTTGTGTGGCACAGATGTCACTTGCCACTTGTCAGTGCAAACCTGGATATTGTCTTGGTCTTGCTGCATATGGACACTGACTGCTTCAGTACCTGATTCTCTAGACCTGCATCATATTCCTGTTTTTAATTGGCTTTATAGCAACTGTTGATAAATGTTTGGTTGAGGGTAGTTGAGAGTCAACTATGTTCTGCATTAGACTCGAGTTGCATGTGGACCAGGTTCCCTTCACTGAAGTGGAACTTACATGTTTTGAAGATAATCTAAAAGTCTTCATAGAGCCATAGAGTCATACAGCTTGGAAACAGACCCTTCAGTCCAGCTAGTCCATGCTTTTATTTGAACCTATTCCATTGATTCCAAATGTGTTGAGTTTATTGTCACAGCATGGAGCAGTTGAGGTGAAGTGCTGAGATGCCTTTAAAGGAAAACTAGATAACCTCATCAAGTAGAAAGGATCAGAAGGATCTACTGTTAGGTTGAAATGAAGAGGGGTGGGAGAAAACTCCTGTGAAGCATAAACACCAGTATACACCATTTGGATCGAATGGTCTGTTTCTTTCTGAGATTCTGTATACCTGTATATAATTTTCAATGTTTGGGTTTGAACTCTCAATCTCTGGATTGTTGACCCAGCAAATCAGCTGCTGTCACACGAGACACATTTATTGAAATGTCTTTAAATGCCTTCTTTAAAGGCTTTGGCCTTTCCCAAAAGTCTGGGTTTAGATTTCATAGTACAGGCATTGCTGTGCATGTTAGCTGAATTCGAAATATGTAGTTTGAATGTATCAAAATTCCCAGGATAAACCAGAACCCTTCAATCAGCTACATTAAGCAATGTTTTCCTTAGCTTCTAGCATTTACTGCCCAATGTGTTTTCTAAAAATAAGTTTGAAAAAGAAGGGAAGAAATTTCACAACCTCCAATGAATTAATTAGCAATTTTTCTGTCTGATATTTTTATATAAAATATGTATCCTGAGGGTAAAAATTGCTGTATTTAAACACGATTCAAGTTCATTGTGAATTGAGAGCCTGTTTTACTCTTCTCCTGACTTTCCTCCTCCTCCTCCTCCTTTCACCACACACCAACAACACCAAATGGACTTGGAGCCAGGTCACCTATTTTCATTGCACTGAGAGTTGTTTGTGTTGTTTCCCCTCCAGTGCTCACAAATGAGGGAGCTGTCAATCCAAAGCACTCTCTGTCTCAACAGTATCGGTCTCAAATTCCTCCCACCACCAGACTAATGATTTCAAAAAAGTCACTTTAACCTTTGTCATTCTGTATGGTCCCTTAAATGTTGTGGGCACTTATGGGCACTAGAGGTTGTGGTGAATTCCTTTGGTTTGTTGCAACATCTGATCGCTGAAGAAACCAACAATCTGGGTACTGTGTAGACGGTTTTGAGAGATTTGATGGTTGACTTGCAAAGTTCCATTCTTTTGCGAGGTTTTCAGGAGATGTGTCAGCATAGTTCAAGATTGGTGAACAGTGGACTTTAGGCATATGGACAGAAGCAGAAAAAGAAGAAGGTTAATACCTTCAAGATGCCCAATAGCCAGATACTTAGGAGCATAGAAAAGAAGCTACATACTGAAAAGGTCCTACTTCTGACTGTTCAGAGGAGCCATGAGATGCAGCTAAATGTTGGGGTTAGGGGTCAGGAAAAGCTCTGGGAGATGGGGCACTCAGAACACACAGTGTTCTATTCAAAGCACAGTACAGCTGAGAGCAAGGATGAAGGAAGCATGAGCTTCTTTGTGCAGAAAGAAATGTGAGAGCTTGGAGAAAAGCAGTTTGATGAAGTTAGTTGTCTGCAAGAAGATTGGAGTTGTGCCCATGAGTAAATTCTGGAGTACAATTTCAAGAAGCTTCATAAGTGTAGCCCGAGGAGGGGAGGGTAAAACACCAGAACATGAGCAGTCACTGGCACAGTCTGTGGTGGAGTTCCAAAGTTAGGTCTTTGTGAAAGGAGAGATTGGAATCCCTTGTAGATTTTGAGGGAGAGTAGCTAAGAAATCTGTGGGATATGTCTTGACTTCATTTGCTGTTTGGTATGCTTTTTATCTGTTACCCTGTATTTACTTCGTGCTAATTTTGGATATTGGAATATAATTTGTGAAGATAGTTTAGATTGTTTCACTTTTCTAATTTTGGACAGTAACGTTTATTGCTGAAGAATTTATGAAGAAGGATCACTTGACCTGAAAGGTTAATTCTGCTTGATCTCCACAGATACTGTCAGATCTGCTGAGTTTTCCCAGCAATTTCAATTTTTTGTTTCTTATTGCCAGCAGTTCTTTTTTTAAAATTTAAAATGCTGTTCATCCATAACCATGGAATCTTGTGGCTTTATTATTTTAGTAAATATCTTGGGTTTCACACTTTGTAAACTTGAAATAAAATTAGTTTAAAGTTAGATTGGAGGGAATGTGAGAGGACAACAACTTGCACTCATACCGTGCTTTAATGTAGTAACACATCTCAGTGTTTCACAGAGACATAAGATAAAATGAACACCGAGACAAAGAAGGAGATATTGGGAGGCTATGGCTGTGACCAGAAATAGGTCAAAGAGTTGAGACTTAAGAATGATATGATAGGAAGGAAGAGAAATAAAAAATAGTGTAGTTTAAGGGGAAAATTGTAAAGTATGGAGCCTAGATGACTGTCAATAATCAGGTGAAGAAATGGGGCTAGAAGGTATGCACTAATGGCCAGAATTGGAGGAATGCAGAGAACTCGGGTGGAGATGGACTTTATCAGGACACATCTTATATTTTCCTTTTATTTTGGACTATTGACCAAAATGGGAAAAGGACTTCACTAACACACAATCAGAGCAGTGCGTAGCACCTACATGATGCTTTGCAGTACCTTACCAATGCTCCTTTGACAGTACCTTACAAATTAGAGAGCTCTAACACCCAGAGAACAGGGCAGCAGCTATATGGAAGATCATCACCTGAAAGTTCCCCTCCAGGATACTCATCATCCTGACTTAGAAATGTGTCGACATTCCTTCACTATCATTGGGACAAAATCCTGGAATTCCCTACCTAAGGGCATTGTGGGTCTACCTATAGTACATGAACTGCAGCGGTTCAAGAAGACAGCTCCCACTAACTCCTTAAGAGCAACTAGGGATGGAGCAATAACAACTGTGCCAGCCAGCGGTGTCCATGCCCCATGATTTTTTTTTAAAAATCCCTTAATCTCCTTGCCTAATAATAAACCTATCAATATCAGTTTTGAAATTTTCAACTGATTCCTAGATTTTTGTGGGGAGATGGTTACAGATTTCCAGTCCTCTCTTTGGGAAGAAACATTTGCTGACATCATCCTGAACAGGCTCACTCTAGTTTTAATGCTCTGCCCTTTGACTGGACTCTCCGAGCAGAGGAATAATTTGCAAATTAATGCTTCTCAAACCTTTTTACTCTGCAATCCTATTTTGAGGTGTGAAAATTGTCATGACCCTCTGAGTTAGACCTGTGAGTGTAGGGAGAGGTGGTGGGCCTGTGAAAAGTGGGAGGTCAGCTGTTATAGCTCAATGAGAGCTTTACAGAGCAATTGCCATCTTGGAGCTTGTGACTCCACATTTTCAACTTGTGATACATAGGGTTCCAACCACGACTTTAGGAAGTCTTGCTGTATCAAGTCAATTGATAATATTCAACATCTCAACTAAATTATCCTTTAATTTCCTACATTCAAGGGAATGCAAGCTCAGTCTATGCAACTTGCACTCATTGTTTAACCCTTTTATTCCCAGGAACGTTCTGGTGAATTCACACTACACTCCCTCCAAGACCAATATATCCCTCCTGAGATGCTGTGCCCAGAACTTAACACAGTTCTCCAGATAGAGTCTAAATAGAACTCTGTACAGCTGGAACATAACTTCCACAAGGACACAGTTGATTGTGGGGAGAAGTTGTGTTTTTTCTTTTCAGGATGGTATTCTTTCTTCATCAATGTGTTTGAAATATCCAGATCTCACAAAGAATAAAATTTTCCTTTGAAAGTCAGAGAAAATTACATTAATATATTAACTTGGACAATGTTTTGAAAATCATTGTACTTTTTCATGTATAGTCACTGTTGTAATTTTGGAAATATGGTAACTAACTTATGCACACCAGACCCTGACAAACAGCAAGTCATGATGATCAGATGATCTGATTTTTTTTATTGGCTTCATACTGACAAGAGCATCAGGCATAATCCCCTTACTCTTCTACATTGTAATGTCATGGGATCTTTTACATTCACCTGAGAGGAAAATAGGCTTTGGTTTAATGAATCAAAATATTGGTATCTCTGACAGTGTAGTAATTTCCCAGTGCTACACTGGACTGTCAGCCTAAACGCTCAAGCGTTTGGAGTGAGACTTGAACTAAAAATCTTCTGTCTCAGCGACATGGATGCTAACTAAACCATGGCTGACAATAGTTTCCATAAATAAAAACAAAAAACGGACCCGAAACGTGTGCTTGATTTCTCTTCATAGATGCTGCCAGACCTGCTGAGCTTTTCCAGCAACTTCTGTTTTTGTTTCTGATTTACAGCATTAGCAGTTCTTTCGGTTTTTCATAGTTTCCATATATTGGTTCTACAGGCAGTCCCCGGATTACAAACGGTTCTTAAATTGAGTTATACGCGAGGTAACACAATGCAAGACAATTTGAAATAGTCTTTCATTAATTCAGTGTTAGTGTTGGACCTATAAAATTACACCCCGTATGGGATTGCAGCCGTAAGTAGGATCGTTTACAAGTCGGACATTGGTAAATTGGGAATCCCCGTGTCAGTTTTCAAGCAGAATTTTAAATATAATTTAAGACAAGTGTATTTTTAACTTTTGTGATCTTTAACAGTTGTTTATTCAACATCAGCCAGGAAGCTGGTATCAATCACAGAAACGAGCACGACTCCAGAGTGGTGTAATGAGTGGTGAGTTTCTGCTGATTGCGCCTGTTTGAGGCGGCTCCGTCAAATTACATTCAGGGGGTTTTGAGGATTCGGGCACCAACTGTCGGTCGTTTTCATGACATAAGTATTGCAGTCGTCAATTATTTCAGCAGACTACAGAGAAGAGTTTATTTCTGTTGTCTCACATAGATCGGAGAAATAGTTACAATTAACATCATAGAATTCCTGCAGTGCAGAAGGAGACCATTCGGCCCATTGAGTCCGTACCGACTCTTCGAAAAAGCAGCCCACGCAGACTCAAGCCCAACCCAAGACCGTATCCCACAACCCCACATTTACCACGACCCATATAGCAAGCTTCCATATGCCTCGATACAACAGAAATTTTCCGCATGGCCAATCCAGCTACCTTGCACGCCTTTGGACTGTGGGGAGAAAGTGGAGCACCCGGAGGAAGTCCGCACAGATACGGAGGACGTGCAGATCTCTCAGACATCTCTCAGGGAATCGAACCCGTGCCTGACGCTGTGAGGCAGCAGTGTTAACCACGGAACCACTATGCAATCCCAAAAACGTATTTATTAGAATTATAATTTTCCGTTTCTTTTACTCGTCTATCTGCCTCTGCTTTATCATCCTGGAGAAGGAGAGACAGAGGGGAATAGTGAGAGAATCAGAAAGAGCAGTTCAAGAGGAGCACAAACAAATTTGGAAAGAGGAAAGTAAAAGGGAAGAGAGGGGAAGGGAGTGAAATAACCAAATATAGAGGAGGAAGGGGAAGTAGAAAGGACAACAATGAGGATACAGATGGTGAAAGGGCAAGTCGAAAATGTAAAAGGTAGACATGTAGAACAAGTAATTCCCTGTCACCAGTGCTATCATCCCCTGTTCCCCCGACCCTGTGCCAATTTCCCCTGAGCACCTGCTTCCCGTGCCCCGCCATCCTGTTAATGTGCTGATACGACTACAGCACATCATTGGATGCTGTGGGTGTTCTTCTTCTCATCAGCTATTAAATACATCTGAGGATTCACAAGCCCACACTGCTGTTGTAAGTTTGAAAGTCTCCGAAGATGAAGAATGCTATTCCCACACGAGAAATCTCTGTCAAACATTTACCAGGGGAACTGAGACAGCAGCTGCAATAAGTGATGTTTTATTCAGATGGGACAGTGACCAGTTTAAATCCTCACCTGATCTGCTGCTCAAAGTCACCTCCGTTTCCCCGGTCAATTTCCCAAGTTTCAGGAAACTCATGTTGCTCCAGAAATATTTGGATTGACTGTGAGAGACGTCAGTTGAAACTTTATTGCTGGAACAGCACAGCAGGTCAGGCAGCATCCAGGGAACAGGAGATTCGACGTTTCGGGCACAGGCTCTCCTGTGAGAGACGTCAATCAGAGAGCCCACCCACTCTGCACATTGTCTCCTCTTCCTCTTCCAGAGCTGGTTCACTTCCTATAGGGACTGAAAACCAAGTGAGGAGATGGTGAGTGAAGGAGCAGCTTTTATACAAATTGTATCCCATAATATCCACACCAATCTTCAGGCAGTCTGACTATCCTGTGGGCAATCAGGGGTGGAAATGTCCCTTATGCTGTGTGAGAAGATCCAGCTGAGAGAGCTGTTTACTCGGTGCTTTGTGCTGAACTGTGTGACTGGAGCTGTGTGTTTTATTGGAAGCATTTCCCTCTGATTTCCAGGCTGAGTTTTGTTAATGGTTCATTCCTGAATATGAGAAAATGAGGTATAATTATCTGGGAGGCGCAGAGTGTCTGAGGATTCTTACTGATTTCCAGTTGCTGCGTTCTGTGTGTGCGCTGGAAGCTTGCCCTTGTCCTGTGGACTGAATGGTCAGTGTGTTGAGATCAGGACTTTGCTTGTCTTTTCAAATCCATCCAAGGTGTATCTGTGACCCTATATTTGTAACTACCTCACCGGATATTCCGGAATACTTTACTTCCAGTTTAGTACTTTTGAAGAATGGTCATCTTTGTTATGGTCAGTGTTGTAATGCAGCATGTACACAGCAAATTCCCACAAACAGCTACTTCAGAGAGAGCAGAAGGGACATTTTTTCAGATCTTCTTTCAAGCTTGGGATCTCTTGAGAGTACAACACTCACTGTTTCATTCTGTCATCCTGTTTCCGTATCAGTCTAAGCAAATGCTCAGAGACACAGTATGGGTCTACCTTCTTCATCTATGTTCCAAGCCCTGGAGAAAGAGTGATCACCGACGTACACAAAGACATGAGTTCTCGGTCTTCTGTTGAACAGCAGATTCTGAAGGAATTATATAGTCACTTACAGGGAGCAGCATCCAAATAAGAAAACATCTATGTTGATTGGGTGACTGTTACAATCAGCAAGCATCAACAGTAAAGATTAAACCATCTGGCATTACACAGTAGATGTTCTTCACCTCATTAAACCATCACCTATGCCTCCAGCACCTCATTGTTTACTGTAAGTTCTCATCTGGTCAAAGTCCTGCTAGTCGAGCCTTTGTCATGGAACCCTAAACTTAACTCCTTCTGTACCTGCTCATGCCTTATAGACTTTCTCATTCCCTCCTTTTACCATTCCATGATAACCCCTAGATGGCACTACTATCTTCTTCATATGAATCTTACTGCCAGTATTTAAGTAAATTATTGACGCACAACATGCAATGATTATAACAACAAAAATTATATGTCCATGCAGTAGATAGGATCTGCAGGATCCTCCCACATTGAAAAAGTTCACTATTAAAGTTCTTAAATCCACAGTACTTAATGACCACTCCGCCCTTTCCAATTTGAATGTAAATGAGCCAGTTATCCAAAATCTCTCTCGGTAAACTCCAACCTGAAAACAAAATCCAGTCTGTCCTTGCACATCACTCCTTGGAGAAATCTGAATTCTTGGATAAGGGCAGTTAAATACTTAACAAAGTTGATGAGACTTCCATCCTTGCGGAGATGCTTCAGATGGAGGATACCAGCGCATCTGAGCATGAAGTGGAGCAGCTGCAGCAGAAGGGTAGGCGAATGCAGCATTCTTTGCTGCTTCAGCTCTCGCTCTGCTGTCAAATGTAACAAAAACATCTGGCTGTTTTGATGTTAGCTTGATCAGTGAACCTTCATATCCCTTAAATGATCGAAAGAGAAGGTAAAGTTCACGTGTTTAATGTCTGTAGGAAAGCCACTGACAAAAAGCATATGGACCTCCTCTTCACCATTGTTAGCTTCTTCACTTTCCGTGCTCATGACTGGGGAGCTGATTGAATCCATTGGATCAGGTTGTGGAGGGGTGGGCGGTGGTCCGAAGGTGTGCTTTACCTGTGAATGGAGAAACTCTAGAGATGATGATAGCTCCTGAAAGTATCTTTGCATTTCCTCTTTCATTCCTTCCTTGCCGAGGTGGGTATCAGTATGGAGACAGTCACACATTTAACCACACTAAATTGTGTCTGCCTATTTCAACATTCTCAGTTGTCTTGAAGTCTCTTACTCGTTCGCTGTTTATGACATTATCAAGTTTTATACAATCCATAAACTTCTAAATTGTACTGCCTAAACAATTCAGTCATTTATAAACAACAATCAATGGTCCTAGAAACAAACCCTCGGGGGACCTCATTCAGGTTATTCAAAAATTATTTTCCTTTAAAAAATGAATACTTGGCTAATGTGCAAGCTGTCAGGAAAATTATTACAAAAATCCAGAGCAGCAAGAGAACAACAAAATGTTTCCTGTGTTTTAACCATTGAAGAGGCAGTTTCAGTTCAGATTTAAATCTTAAATATCTCAAATCAAATTTCAAACAAATGCAGAGTATATTTTAATATGTTCTCCAAATGAAACTTCCCAAATAAGACAGTCAGAATTACAGAGGTTACAGACCAGGAACTGTGTGACTTTGGTAGAGATCAACATTGTTTGAATTTACAATATGAAGGGGGGCAATGAAGTCTTAACAATAATGGACAGAACTGACACAGCTCAGCCTCAAGTTCTAATATTCTCTAAAATCTGAACAAAACATCAAAATTAAAATGGACTCTACTTTTTGTGAACACTCTGCATTAAAAAGAGACAAAGATATTTTAGTACTGGCTAAAGCATGACCACTGACACAATTGTTTTTTTTAAACAGGCATTGTAGAATATCAAACAAATCAGGGGTTCAAAGTCCCCAATCAATTTGTTTTAAGGTTACATGTTTGATAATTTTAAAAGGGCCCTAATGTTGTCTAATATTAATGGAAAAACAAAATCTGCTCTATTACATAGCCCACAAAATACAAATCTCTCGACATCTCAATTCAATGTATCATCGATAGTCACAGGTGAGGTGCTGGAAGACTGGAGATTGGCTAACGTGGTGCCACTATTTAAGAATGTTGGTAAGGACAAGCCAGGGAACTATAGACCAGTGAGCCTGATGTTGTTGGTGGGTAAGTTGTTAGAGGGAATCCTGAGGAACAGAATGTACATGTAGTTGGAAAGGCAAGGACTGATTAGGGATAGTCAACATGGCTTTGTACTTGGGAAATCATGTCTCATAAACTTGATTGAGTTTTAAAAAAAATAACAGAGGATTGATGAGGGCAGAGCGGTAGATGTGATCTATATGGACTTCAGTGAGGCATTTGACAAGGGAGACTGGTTAGCAAGGTTAGATCTCATGGAATACAGGGAGAACTAGCCATTTGGATATAGAACTGGCTCAAAGGTAGAAGACAGAGGGTGTTGTGGAAGGTTGTTCTTCAGACTGGATGCCTGTGACCAGTGGAGTGCCACAAGGATCGGTGCTGAGTCCACTACTTGGATGTGAACATAGGAGGTATAGTTAGTAAGTTTGCAGATGACCCCAAAATTGGAGGTGTAGTGGACAGCAAAGGAGGTTACCTCAGATTACAATGGGATCTTGATTAGATGGGCCAATGGGCTGAGGAATGGCAGATGGAGTTTAATTTAGATAAATGCGAGGTGCTGCATTTTGGGAAAGCAAATCTTAGCAGGTCTTATACACTTAATGGTAAGGTCCTGAGGAGTGTTGCTGAACACTCTGTTGCACCTTGGAGTGCAGGTTCATAGCTCCTTGAAAGTGGAGTTGCAGGTAGATAGGATAGTGAAGAAGGCGTTTGGTATGCTTTCCTTTATTGGTCAGAGTATTGAGTACAGGAGTTGGGAGGTCATGTTGCGGCTGTATAGGACATTGGTTAGGCCACTGTTGGAATATTGCGTGCAATTCTGGTCTCCTTCCTATCGGAAAAATGTTGTGAAACTTGAAAGGGTTCAAAGAAGATTTGCAAGGATGTTGCCAAATTTGGAAGATTTGAGCTATAGGGAGACGTTAAATAGGCTGGGGCTATTTTCCCTGGAGTGTTGGCAACTGAGGGGTGACCTTATAGAGGTTTATAAGATCATGAAGGGCATGGATAGGATAAATAGACAAAATCTTTTCCCTGGGATGGGGAAGTCTAGAACTAGAGGGTATAGGTTTAGGATGAGAGGGGAAAGATATAAAAGAGACCAAAGGGGCAACTTTTTCCACACAGAGGGTGGTACTTGTGTGGAATGAGCTGCCAGAGGAAGTGGTGGAGGCTGGTACAAATGCAACATTTCAAAGGCATCTTATGGGGATATGAATAGGAAGGGTTTGGAGGGATATGGGCAGGGTGCTGGCAGGTGGGTCTAGGTTGAATTGGGATATCTGGTTGGCATGGACGGGTTGGACCGAAGGGTCCGTTTCCCTGCTGTACATCTCTATCACCCTGTGACTCTAAATAAGGCAAAACAGTTACTTAAAAGGATTTTCTGAACCAGTATTTTAACAAACCAAAATATTTAAATAGCAAATGCTTTCAGTAAGGCATAATTTGTATTGAAACTTCCTTTCTCGACCCAAGTTTTAGTGCAACCTTAATTTCAGTGTTTCTAATTTTTTTTCTCACATCCTCTTAATGAAATTACATTTACACCACACGGCGCCGCAGTCCATGCCACTTCCATCCCCCAGAAGAAAGACTCACCGAGTCGAGTCCACAGCCCAGAAACTGACATTCCCACAACAAAAACCTGAACCAAGCTTCCCCAGCAGTTAATGCACTTCACTGTCGGGATTCGAGCGGACCAGCTCCATTTGCTGCCCCTTTTCCTGGTGACACCATGTTGTTCTCAAAGTCCTTCTGCGGAGAGGTGTGTGGGGAATAAAGGTGATAACTTTAAGAAGTACCAAATTTTGTTTAGGTGTTTTTCTTTGAAGTTCCTGATTTCTAACTTTCTTTTTTGCTCCGGAGCATCAAACCTCACTACTAGAGGACTTTAACTCAATTTTACTGAGGGGACTTAAAACCCCTTCTCACTTTACTTCACATGGGGACTCTAACCCCTTTTCTTACTGTGTATGCCTGGGGACCCACACCCCAATAAAAACCTGGGGGCTTGAACCCCAATTAAGTTCAGGGGACTCGAACCCCTGTTTGTCAGCGCATTTACGAAACTGTCTCTCTTGACTGACTGTTTACCGTTCGAGGAGTCCGTAGAATAGAAAGCGATTGAACGAGGAGACCGTTTCCGACACACAGGAATATCTAGACGGACCGAGTTTTAAAATCTTACCTTGTGGGCCTGTCTGTCTCAAGATACTGGTCTTCCGGGTGATCGCTGACACCGTCCGATCATAACTATAACTTATAGCGGCACGGTGGCTCAGTGGTTAGCATTCCTGCCTCACAGCGCCAGAGACCCGGGTTTAATTCCCGCCTCAGGCGACTGTCTATGTGGAGTTTGCACATTCTCCCCTTGTCTGCGTGGGTTTCCTCCGTGTGCTCCGGGTTCCTCCCACAGTCCAAAGATGTGCAGGTTATGTGAATTGGCCATGCTAAATTGCCCGTAGTGTTAGGTGCATTAGTCAGGGGTGAATGTAAGGGAATGGGTCTGGGTGGGCTGCTCTTCAGAGGGTCAGAGGGACTTATTGGGCTGAAGAGGGCGGCACGGTGGCACAATGGTTAGCACTGCTGCCTCACAGCACCAGAGACCCGGGTTCAATTCCCGCCTCAGGCGACTGTGTGGAGTTTGCACGTTCTCCCCGTGTCTGCGTGGGTTTCCTCCGGGTGCTCCGGTTTCCTCCCACAGTCCAAAGATGTGCAGGGTCAGGTGAATTGGCCATACTAAATTGCCCATAGTGTTAGGTAAGGGGTAAATGTAGGGGTATTGGTGGGTTTCGCTTCGGCGGGTCGGTGTGGACTTGTTGGGCCGAAGGGCCTGTTTCCACACTGTAATCTAATCTAATCTAATCTAATCTAATCTAATCTAATCTAATCAAAGAGCGAGGCTTGCTGGCCCTTCACCTCCTTGAGGTCCTCCGTGACATCCACCCCCAACGTCTGCAGCAGGAGCAGGTTCTGCATACTTTCCTGGAGCTGGGACAGTTTTCCCCACCTCTCTCTCGCCTCCTGAACACCTTTGAGGATGAAGAACCTCTTGATGTTCCCTTTTACTGTTTCCCACCAGTCCGCTGGGGACTCAAAGAGGGGCTTCACGGTTCTCCAACCTGCATAGTCCCTCATGAGCTCCTCAATGTATCCCGGGGTCAACAGCTTTGTGTTCAGCTTCCACGTTCCCTTACCAGCCCGCTGCTCGTCCTGTAGGTGACAGTCGGCCAGCAGGAGGCAGTGGTCAGAGAAGAACACCGGCTTGACATCGGTGGATCTGACCGAGAGCGTTCGGGACACAAACAGGTAATCTATCCTTGAGCGGATAGACCCGTCTGCCCGTGACCAGGTGTATCTACGCTGCGCTCCGTCTGCAGGGGTGCTGAAGACATCGTGCAGCTTGGCATCTTTGACCGTGTCCATCAGGGCTCTGGACGTGGCGTCCAGTTTACTGGCCCCCCCGCCGGATCGTCCATCTGCATCAATGATACAGTTGAAGTCGCCGGCCAGAATGACCGGCCTGGACGTATCCAGCAACAGTGGAAGCTGCTGCAGGACGGCCAACCGTTCACTCTTACCCACTGGGGCGTACACATTAATCAGTCTCAGGGGAGCATTCCTGTACATGACATCGGTGACGAGGAGACGCCCGCCCACCACCTCCTTAACCTCGGAGATGGTGAAGTTGCCTCCTCGCAACAGGATACCCAGGCCGGAGGCGCAGCTATCGTTGCCCCCCGACCAAACTGACAGCCCATGGTCCCACAAGCTCGACCATCTCCTGTAGCTGCTGAGGTGCGGTATCCCACACTCCTGCAGGAACAGGACGTCGGCTTTAACGTTGGCCAGGAAGGCCATTGTAGAAACACATCGTGTAGCCGATTTGATGCTGTGCACATTGATGCTGGCAATTCTTATCCTCATTTTTAACAGTTTACGAGGTTACCAGTGTCCATTTGCTGCTGGTCTTGCCTCTCTAGGGTAGCTGTGTGCATCCCCGTGGTGATGGCAAACTGCTGGACCCTCCCAGGGCTGAGGTAGCTGTCCAGCTCCACACTGGAGCCATTTCCCCGCTCTGGTGTCTTTGGGTCGGGCCCAGGGTCCACACCGTCCAGTTCTCCATCTGACAGCGGGGCTGTCACAGGACCGCTGCTCCCAGTTACCTGGAGCTGTGGGCCGGTGGGTACCTCTTGGTTCTCACCGGGTCGGGGGAGGCCTTTACCCGTCCCCTCAGAGGGATCGTCTTTTCCTGCTTGGGCGGTGCTGCCCTCCTTTTTCCCCACGGCACTCTGTCTCTTCCTCTGGTGATGACCCTCCTTGCCCCCATCCTCACCGTCGGAAGGGCTGCCTGTATCCTCGTCGTGTAGGTGTCGCTTCCCTCTTTGCTGGGTGGATTTGGGGGCCTGATGAGGTTTCCTCTTCCTGCTTTTGACAGTAATCTAATCCTCTGCCTCCTTTGTTCCCTCCTCTTCCATTTCCTCTGTCTATCTTGAAGGAGCTTGGATCGGCTGCTGCACCTCCCCGCTGTTTGCTGTCTGCTCCGCTACAGCCTGCCCTTCCTTCTGGGTGCCTCCAGACACCGTTCCCGAGTTGTTTTGTGGTACTTTGCTGGTCTTAGGCAGTCCACGGCTTGTGTTGCCACCTCCGGCCATCTGTGCATAGGTGGCGGCCCCTCGTCTTGGGCAGGCCTTACATACACAATAGATGTTCTTCACCTTGTTAACTGGCATTACACAATGGGCATTCTTCACCACGTTAAACCCTTGCCTCCAGCACCTCATTGTTTACTATACGTTCTCACCTGGTCAAAGTCATGCTAGCTGAGCCTTTGTCATGCAACCCTAAACTAACCCTTTCCCTATCTGCTCATAACTCATACACTTTCTCAAGTGGATTTGAGCTCATATCCTTCCGTTCTTTAAAAAAATTATTCATGGGATGTAGATGTCACTGACCAGGCCAGTATTTGTTGTCTGTTCCTAATTGCCCAGATGACAGTTAACCATAGTGCTGTGGTTTTGGTGTCACATGTCAGTCAGCCACATAAAGACAGTGTTTCCTTCCCTAAAAGGCTTTACTGAACCAGAAATATTTTATGACAATTGATGGTCATCACTGAATTCCAGAATTTTTATTGAATTCAAATCCACCGTCTGCCATGGTGGGATTCAAAGCCAGTTCCTCAGAACATTACCTGGATCTCTGGATTAATAGTTGAGAGTGTGTTGCTGGAAAAACACAGCAGGTCAGGCGTCACCCGAGGAGCAGGAAAATCGACGTTTCGGGCTGGAGCCCTTCATCAGGCACTCAGTCTTCTGTGCTTTTTCAGTGCCACACTCTCAACTCTGATCTCCAGCATCTGCCGACCTCACTGTCTCCTCTACTGATGTTATTACTGGATCGGCTCCCCTAGAAGTGGGTCTTGAACCTACAACCTTTTAACTCAATGGTGAGATTCATACCTCCTGAACTGGGGTTGTAAGTCAATGCAGTCCTTCAACCCCCTAAGATATTTCCACCCGTTCAGTTATAGTTTCTTGAGCATCTGTGATTTTGATTGTTGGCCGTGCCTACAGCTGCCAGAGTCCTTAGCTCTGAATTTTCTTACTGATCATCTTTGTCTCCACATTTCTTTATCCTTCTGCAAGGGTGCTAAATAAATGCACAATGTTCTATATATATTAGAGACAAAAAAAACTGTAGATGTTGGAATCCAAAATCAACAGTCAGAATGCAGCAGAGTCAGGCAGCATCCGAGGAGCAGGAAAATCGACGTTTCGGGTAGGAGCCTTTCCTGTTGAAGCCCTTCATCAGAAATCAGAGGCGAGTCATAATCTCGACTCTGATTTCCAGCATCTGCAGTCCTCATTTTTGCCTCAATTCCCTTTAATCCTAGAGGACTCATGTTTCTGTTAGTCCATCTCTCCCTGTCATTCCCCTGTCACAGATCTTCCTTTGTCGTTGTCCCACTCAGTCCTCACTCAAAATTTAGTCCATCTCCCATTTTTCCCAGTTGTGCTGGAAAGTCACCGACCTGAAATGTTATCTCTCTGTTTTTCTCTCCAGACAGATATTGGCTGACCATCTGAGTTTTAAAAGCATTTTCTATTTATATTTCATATTTCCAGTACATGTAGAATTCTGCTTGTTGATGATGATGATGGAGGAGTCTGGGATGTTTCAGATTGATACGATTCAGTGAGTATCACTGCCACTTGACCAGTCTGTGGGGCAGCTCTCCTCACTTGGGAAGTTCTCCTCAGACCTTGGTAAGAGAGACGTTAATGTTAATGGAAATGTTAATGTTTTGTTTTGAATCTGTTTCCAAAATGTCTCAACCGTCAATAGATGCGAAGCTGGAGAAGCACAGTAGGTCAGACAGCATCCAAGGAGCAGGAAAGTCCTTGGGGAGGCAGGGGGACCCCAGAAGTATGTAGAAGGAATGGGGTGGGGCTGGAGGAAGGATAGGTGGGATAGTGACAGGTGGATGCCTGAAGGGGGTTATTGTGATTGGCCAGTGGGGAGGGTGGAGCAGGTAGGTGAGTAGGAAGATGGACAGGTGAAGTCAGGTCAGGGAGGTGAGGAGGAGGAGTGGGACTGGACGTGGGATAAGGCTGGGGATGGAGGGAGTTTGAAGCTGGTGAAATCAATATGTGGGCTCCCTACCTCTCCTCAGTCCTGACAAAGGGTTTCGGCCTGAAATGTTGGCTTTCCTGTTCCTCGGATGCTGACCTGCTGTGTTTTTCCAACTTCGCATCTATTGACTCTGACTTCCAGCATCTGCAGTCCTTACTGTCTCCAAATTTTATTAAGTTGTGTTTCACAACATGCAATGGTTGAGCTGAGAGCAATGGCGTGTTTCAAAGGAAATTAGATAAACGAGATGAAGTAAAAAGGAACTGAAGGATCTCTCGATAGAATAAGTGAAGAGGATGAGAGGAGGGTCATGTGAAGTCTAAATACCAGCATGGACGAATTGGACCAAATGGCCTGTTTCTGTCTGTAATTCTATCTCTGTAACTTTTTGGGGTTGGATTTGAGTTCTCAGTCTCTGTATTGTAATCTAGCACCATTATAATTCAGCTGCCATAGCCGGAGATGCATTTATTGAAATGTCTTTTTAAAGGTTTTACCTGAAGATCTCAATCTTTCCCAAAAGCCTGGGCTTGGATTTGATCCTTTCTTCCAGTGCTGTGGCCGATAGCTGAATTTGGGGTGTGGAGTCTAATTGAGTGCAGTGTATCTAATATCCCAGAACAAAACAGAATCTTCAATCGGCTACACTGAACTAATATTTTCCTCAGCTTCTAACACTTCCTGCTCAGTGTGTTTTCTTCAAATAAGCTTGGAAAACAAGTGGAAAAATTTCTAAGTCGCTACGGAATTAGCATTTCTTTTTAGTGCTTTGTTATATTAAAGAGATATACACTCAGGGTAAAACAGATCGTCTCCAGTTTAACGCAATCTCAAAATGATTTGATAACCAGTGATGTCCGTGTCCTGTGAATGTATTAACATAAAAATTGTGGAGTAAGCCCTAACAAAGGAGGAGAGGCAGCCTGAGGAAATCATATTTCCTTTTCCTGTTTTACAGAAGGATTGCATCATAAAACACCACAGGATACAGAGAGGATAGACACAACAGAAAGATCTTGACCATCACCCAAGTTACAATGGCCAAACTGTAGGAAGACGCCCAGTCCCTTTCCGGCATTGATTTCACAGTCCAACCTGTGTTCTGCAGTCAGATCAGGGGGGCTTGGACATATCTTCAGATCTAAAATTGGTCAATGGCGTGGAGCTGTCCATCAGAATCAGGTTCAGCTGTGAGCGATTGGTCAGGATGCAGCTGGATAGAAGTGTGAGTTCATCGAGTCTCATGGACCACTAACCCACTCTGAGGTGGGAGGCTGTTCATATGTGAGGAAGGCTCCACCAGGTCATTAAATCTCCCTATAGATAAGGAACATCTTTTGAACAACCAGATGGAAGAAAAACAATTCAAATGTGATGTGTGTGACCAAGACTTCACACGCCTATCGTCGCTTGTGAAACACCAACGCATTCACACAGGGGAAAAGCCATTCATGTGTGAAGTGTGCCACAAAGCATTCTCTGATTCATCAAATCTTCGTGTCCATCTGCGCATTCACACAGGGGACAAACCTTTCAGATGTGAGCTTTGTGACAAAGCCTTCATACAGTTATCGAGCCTGCTGGTCCATCAGACAATCCACACAGGGGAAAAACCCTTCAAATGTGAGCTTTGTGGTAAGGTTTTCTCAACATCTACCAGGCTTTTGATGCACCAAAGAGTTCACACAGGAGAGAAACCCTTCAGATGTGAGGTTTGTGAGATGGCTTTCACCCGATCCTCTGAACTTCTGATACACCAGAGGATTCATACAGGAGAGAAACCCTACAAGTGTGAGTTTTGTGACAAATCTTTCTCACAGTCTTTGAATCTTCGCAGACACCAGCGCACTCACACACAAGACAAGCCATTCAAGTGTGAGTGGTGTGACAAATCATTCTTTGAGTCCTCAAACCTCTGTAGACACCAACGCCATCATACAGGGGAGAAGCCATTCAAATGCGAGGTGTGTGACAAATCATTCTCAGAGTCCTCAAACCTCCGCAGACACTTGCGCCTTCACACGGGAGAGAAACCATTCAGATGTGAGGTGTGTGACAAATCATTCTTTCAATCATCATATCTCCACACACACCAACGCATTCACACAGGGGAAAAGCCATTCACATGTGAGGTGTGCAAGAAATCATTCTCATACTCCTCGATACTCCGTGAACACCTACGCATTCATACAGGAAAGAAACCATTCACATGTGAGCTTTGTGACAGATCTTTTTCACGGTCATCGAATCTCCGCAGACATCAGTATATTCACACAGGTGGGAAACTATTCACGTGTGGTTTGTAACAAATCATTCTTGCAATTATCGCATTTCCCTGTACACCAACCCATTCACATCGAAGAGTACCGTTTTCGTTCAAAGTGTGTGACAAATAAATCTCTCACATAACTAAACTCTTGGATGCACTAATGCATTCATACAGGGTAGAAGTTGTGCCAAGTTTGTGGCAAATTCTTCACACAGTTACTGAATTCCCTGGGACATCAGACGATCCACACACGGGAGAAAACCTTCAAGTGTGTGACTTATATTAGAACTTTCCTGACATCTAGGAGGCTCTTGATGCAGAAGAGAATTCACCTGGGAGAGAGATACTTCTAATGTGAGGTGTGTGATCAGGGCTTTGCATGATCATTGAAACTGGTGAGAAGACAATGCATTTGTACACAGGAGATCCTGTTCATCTGCAAGGCTTGCTACAAAGCTTTCCACACAGTTATCAATGCTCCTGGTCCAAAAGAGAAGCTGGCTGGGAGTGACCTTTAAAATATGTGGCTTGCAATATTGGAGCAATATTGGTTTAGTTCTGCTGCCTCACGGCGCCAGGAATCTGGGTTTGATTCCACCTTTGGACAACTGTCTGGGTGGAGTTTGGACACTCTCCCCATCTCTATGTAGGTTTCCTCCATGTGATCTGGTTTCCTCCCACAATCCAAAGATGTACAGGTTAGGTGGATTGGTCATGCTAAATTTCCCCATAGTGTCCAGGGATGTGCAGACTGGGTGGATTAGCCATTGGGAATGCAGAGTTACAGGAAGAGGGTGGGTCAGGGTGGGATGCTCTTCGGAGGATTGGTGTGGACTTGATTGGCCGAATGGCCTGCTTTTCACTGTTGGGAATCTTCTTCAATGATTGATCTTCTTAGGATATCAGTGAATGCAAATTGGTGAGAAACCATTTTGAATCAGCTTAATGACAAAGTTTTTTCACACATTCAGCTTAACCATGATCCATCCATGCACTTCGAAATGGAAGAAATCCTCCCAATGTGAGTTCTGTAATAAAGTCTTCAACATGTGTTAGAACTCCTGGAACATTGCTGAACCCACATGGGAGGCATGTGCCACGATTATTTCTTGTACTCTCTGTCTCTCACCACACACCAATACCAACATTGAACCAGGTCACTTGCTTTCATTGCACTGAGAGATGTCTGTTGTTTATTGTCCAGTGCTCAAATAGGGGAGCTGTCATTCCAAAGCACTGTCTATCTCAGTAGTGTCTGTCACAAACCTCTTCTACAATCAGTCCAGTTGTTTCAACAAAGTCAATTTAACCTTTAACCCGATCACTAAATACCTCCAAAAGAAGATATCAGTGCATATCAACACTCCTGTATAAACTCAGTATCCTTTCAGTTCATGTATAAATCACTCACTGACTTTACTCTGACTAAGAGGACAAGCAGATACTCAGTGTTTGGAAAGGCTTCAGCTTCTGATTGACCAGCACAAGGACCTGGGTGTAGCCATTCCTGGGGTAGTATTGGGGTAGTTCAGTTAGCCTCCATGTCTCTGGTTTGTACAAGTGGAGCATCAGCCAGGAACGTAGTTCCTTATCAGTGAGCCCAGCTGGGAAGTCAGGGGGAGGGCAGGATATATCTTGGCTGTGACAGTCTCCACTGTCTCACAACATTCACTGTTTGGCTTTCCACATGCTGAACAGCCACTTAAACAGAGCACCAGAGGCCGCTCAATGTCTACAGACTGTCCCCCAGGTCAGTGCCTTGAGAATTGGAGGGAATGTGAGAGGACAGCAGCTCCTATTTCTAGAGCACTTTGAATTTGTAAAACATCCCAAAATCATTCAAGGACATGTCATCAGAAGAAAAGTGATATAGAAACAAAAAAAGAGATTTTAGGTGGGGATGACAAAAACTATGGTCAAAGGAGTGTGATATACAGAGGGCAGAGAGATAAAGATTAAAAAAAAGTTTAATGAGGGAATTATAAAGTCAAGAGACTGATGTGGTTGCCAATGATTAGTAAATGAACACACTGTAGGGGGAGTGTACTAAAAACTAGAATTCAAGGAGTACTGAGATCACAGAGGCTTAAGTTGCCAGAGATAAGGAGTGGGTGAGGCCACTTGAGCATGAGTATTTTAAATTGAAGAGACTGGGAAGCAGTGTAGGTCAGTGAGTACAGGGATGGTAGACATGAGAGTTAGAATTGAGAATGCAGATTTTCTTTTAGCTCTACTTTCTGCCAATCTTTGAACCCATGTCCTCATGTTCTGAATTACTAGTTCAATGAAACAACTATTACATCAACACCTTGCGAAGGATATAATCTAATCAGTCAGTTCAGAGATTTAGCAGAACTGAAGTTTATGGAGGGTGGAAGATGAGAAGCTGAACAGGAGAATAATGGAATGGTCTAGTCTAGAAGCAGCAACAGCATGGATGAGGATTTCAACAGCAGATGGACTAATACAGGAATGGGCGTGTATGGAACAAGTGGGCGGCACGGTGGCACAGTGGTTAGCACTGCTGCCTCACAGCGCCTGAGACCCGGGTTCAATTCCCGCCTCAGGCGACTGACTGTGTGGAGTTTGCACGTTCTCCCCGTGTCTGCGTGGGTTTCCTCCGGGTGCTCCGGTTTCCTCCCACAGTCCAAAAAGATGTGCTGGCTCAGGTGAATTGGTCATGCTAAAATTGCCCGTAGTGTTAGGTAAGGGGTAAATGTAGGGGTATGGGTGGGTTTCGCTTTGGCGGGTCGGTGTGGACTTGTTGGGCCGAAGGGCCTGTTTCCACACTGTAATGTAATCTAATCTATAAAGTTGATGTAATCAAGGGGAATATTGACAATCTTTGTGATAAAGAAGGTATGGTACAGAAGCTTGGCTGGAGGTTAGAGAAAATGGCATTGATTTTGGGTTGACAGTGGAGAGGGCAGTGGAAGAATTGGGGTAATTTCTTGAACCTGTTACACCATTCAGTTAGATCGTTGCTGATTCTATCTACCTGCCTTAATCCCCTTTCCTAATAATAAACCTATCAGTTTCCCGTTGAAATTTTCAGTTGACTCTGAACTCTTCAACAGGTTTTCGGGGGACAGTTCCAGGTTAACAGTCCTCTTTTTGTAAAGAAGTGTTTACTGATATCACCCTGAACAGCCTTGCTCTAAGTTTAATGCTTTGCCCCTTGTTCTGGATTCTCCCACCAGAGGAATCATTTTTCTCTACTCTGTCAACTTGTTTATTAATCTTAAACATTTTAATTAGATTACCCCTTTATTTTTGATATGCAAGGGAATACAAGCTCAGTCTGCACAACGTGTCCTCATAATTTAACCTTTAAACCCCAGGAACATTCTGGTAAATCTACACTGCACTTCCTCCAAGGCCAATATATCCTTCTTGTGGTGTGGTGCCCACAACTGAACATATTCCTCCAGATAGGGTTTAAATAGAGCTTTGTACAGCTGGAACATAACTTCCACAAGGACACAGTTGGTTTTAGGGAGGAGAAGGTGTGGGTTATCTTCTCTCTTTATGATGATCCTGGATGAATTAGCAGTTTTGGCAGAGGAAAGCAGGACCACTAATGATTGATGTGATCCAGTCAAATCTGGTGATGGATGGCTAAACTTGTTGTGTCAGAGTTCTGTTCAAACCCTGATCTATTTGACCTGAGAATTTGGAGATTGACTCGGAAGGAGGTTTATTTTGCAAACGGGTGGAGAATATGGATATGAGGGAGTGGTTAAGTCATATTGACAGTTACAGTTACACTGTGAAGACTAGAGGGCCAAAGGACAGAGAGTTGAGAATTAGGTTTATGTTTGTGTGTCTTTAGATTGCATATAGGGTAGTATTGGACACTGCTTTAGGTAATGTGAATTATAGGTATTTGACTAATACCATCGGGAATGTTTGTATTCTTCTGCCTGGGAGGACTACTATCCTCAGTATGGTGAGGGAGTCGGGAGGTGAGTCTCTACAGACCTTCATTCTTTCATCCAATCATATTTGATGTAATAACAGTGCTCACCTTACTGTCCTCCAGAATTCATTTAATGATCTGGGAATGATCTTGGGTCAATTTCAAATATTTTGTTGTTTTTGGATTATTCAAAGCTCAATATTGTGTTGTTGATCTGTTGTGTGAATCTTTATAGATTTATGTCAATAAATTAATTTTTTTTAACCCTCTGATTTGTCAGCATGGTGTGCTCCTATTCACTGAAATACTCAGGGTCCTACAGTAAGTGTCCTGTGGATAGTATATTGAGCAATGTCACTGTAGGTTGAATTGCTTTCTTTTTCAACAAGTTCATAATTTCTAGTTTACAGGAAGCAAGATGTTTCCCAAGAAATATAAAATCATGCGTTTATCAAAATTTTTAAAAATTGAGTTCGTGAAGCCCATCCCTGGCTGCTGTTTGTAAAACAGTCCAGTCAACGAGTTTTGAGAAGATTTGTAGCTCAGGTTGAGGTTTTGGATATGGGTTTGCTCGCTGAGCTGGAGGGTTCATTTTCAGACATTTTGTCACCATACTAGGTAACATCTTCAGTGAGCCTCTGAATGAAGCACTGGTGGTGTAGCCCGCTTTCTGTTTGTATGTTTGCGTTTCCTTGGGTTGGTGATATCATTTCCTGTGGTGACATCATTTCCTATAGTGATGGCATTTCCGGTTCTTTTTCTCAGGGGGTGGTAAATGGGATCCAAGTCAATATGTTTGTTGATAGAGTTCCGGTTGGAATCCTTTCTACTATGAATTCTTATGTGTGCCTCTGTTTGGCTTGTCCTAAGATGGATGTCCCAGTCGAAGTGGTGTCCTTCCTCATCCATACGTAAGGATACTAGTAAGAGAGGGTCATGTCACCGATTTCTCAGCAACAAACCCAAACAAGCAGACAAAACACCCAGAAACCCTACCCACTCTCCCCTGCATCAAAGACATCTCGGAAATGACTGCCAGACTACTCAGACCCCTTGGCATCATGATAGCCCACAAACCGACCAACACACCAAAACAGCAGCTAATGAACTTGAAAGACCCTATACAGTCAGCAAGCAAATTCCCCTGCTCTATCGCTTTTGCTCTGGAAGTTCCTTCAAGTCCCCATCAAATTTTATTTTAAAACCAGTCATTGCCTCCACTTCCTTGTAGGCTACAAGTACCAGGTTATTACCAATCACACAACACCAGGTTATAGTCCAACAAGTTTAATTGGAAGCACACTAGCTTTCGGAGCGCTGCTCCATCAGGTGGTTGTGGAGTGCACAATTGTAAGACACAGAATTTACAGCAAAAGTTTACAGTGTGATGTAACTGAAATTATGCATTGAAATATACCTTGATTGTTTGTTTGTTAAATCTCTCATCTGTTAGAATGACCATGATAGTTTCACTTCTTTCATATTTAAATCACAAATTTTTTTTTAAAATTTACATTCTTAGGTTAACTGTAACAATTGGTGTCAGCACAGATAAGATTTTGAGGTGTTGACGGTTTTGGCCCCCTGTGTTCCCTGTCTGTGCCATAATGTTTAGATTGATTCTAATCTAAAATGAGTGTCTGTGAGAGAGAGTGTATATGTGTGTGTGAGTATAAAGCGTCTAAGTCTGTGAGAGGGTGCATGCGTGAGTGTCTGTGTGCATGTCTGTGTATAGGAGTGTGTGTGTAGTGCAATGGCGGTCACCTGTAGTGTTACATGAACCCAAGGTCCCGGTTGAGGCCCTCCCTATGGGTACTGAACTTAGCAATCAGTCTCTGCTCGGCCACTTTTCGCTTCTGCCTGTCATGAAGTCCGCCTTGGAGGATGGTCACCCGAAGATCCGAGGTCGAATGTCCTGGACTGCTGAAGTGTTCACTAACTGGGAGGGAACCCTCCTTTCTGTTGATTGTTGTGCGGTGCCCATTCATCCGTTGTTGTAGCCTTTGCTCGGTTTCACTAATGTACCATGTCTCCGGGCATCCTTGCCTGCAGTGTATGAGATAGACAACGTTGGCTGAGTCACATGGTTACCTGCCATGTACAAGGTGGGAGGTGTCCCCATGCGTAATGGTGGTATCTATGTCCACACTCTGACATGTCTTGCAGTGCCTACCGTGACAGGGTTGTATGGAGTTGTCCTGAAATCTAGGCAGTTTGCTATGAACAATGATCTGTTTGAGGTTTGGCAGTTGTTTAAAAGCGAGCAGTGGAGGTGTGGGGAAGGTCTTGACGAGGTGCTTACCCTCATTGATAATGTGTCGCAGGTCGCAAAGAACATGGCGTAGTTTTTCGGCTCCTGGGAAGTACTGGACAATGAAGGTACCTTGTCGGTTGCAGCTCATGTCTGTCTCCTGAGGAGGTCATTATGGTTCCTTGCTGTGGCACATTGGAACTGGCGGTCGATGAGTTGAGCATTGTACCTTATGAGGGCATCCTGAGTATTTTCAGGTGCCCGTCACATTCCTCCTCATCTGAACAGATCCAGTGTATATGCGTAGGGTTTGTCCATAGGGGATGGCTATTTTAATATGTTTTGGGTGGAAGCTGGAAAAGTGTAGCATTGTGAGGTTGTCTGTGGGTTTGCGGTAGAGTGTGGTCCTGAGGTCTCCATCCTTGCTGGAGATGCATGTGTCCAAGAACGAGACAGATAGTAGAGAATAGTCCATGGTGAGTTTGATGGTGGGATGAAACTTGTTGATGTCGCTGTGTAGTTTTATCAGTGACTCCTCGCCATGGGTCCAGAGGAAGAAAATGTCGTCAATGTATCTGGTGTGTAATGTTGGTTGGAGGTCCTGTGTGGAGAAGAAGTCTTGTTCGAGCCTGTGCATGAAGATGTTTTGGGGTGCAAGTTTAGTCCCCATGGCTGTTCTATGTGTCTGGATGAAGAACTGCTTGTCAAAGGTGAAGACGTTGTGATCGAGGATAAAGTGGATGAGTTGTAGAACGGTGTTCGGAGATTGGCAGTTGTTGGTGTTGAGTACTGAGGCTGTTAATACCAGCCCAGTTGGGGAACACTTCAGCGGTCCAGGACATTCGACCTCGGACCTTCGGGTGACCATCCTCCAAGGCGGACTTCGTGACAGGCAGCAGTGAAAAGTGGCCAAGCAGAGGCTGATAGCTAAGTTCGAATAGGGAGGGCCTCAACTGGGACCTTGGGTTCATGTCACACTACAGGTGACCACCATTGCATTATACACACACACACTCCTATTCACAAACACACACACACACTCCCACACTCACACATGCACCCTCTCACAGACTTAGACACTACACTCACACACACATATACACTTTCTCTCACTCTCAAATCCCCACCCCAAACACATACACACGCACAGACACAAACACACATACATAAAAACCCACATGGACACATACACATATACGTTTGTGGGCTGTATTTGTACTTGCAGAGTTACATTGTACTTTGCTCAAAAACTGCATCCATGTAAGACTCTGTTAACTCATTTTTTAGATTAGAATCAGTCTAAACATTATGGCACAGACAGGGAACACAGGGGGCTAACACCTTTAATATCTCAAAATCTTATCTGCGCTGACATCAATTGTTACAGTTAACCTGAGAATGTAACTTTTAAAAAAAGGTTTTGTGATTTACATATGAAAGAAGTGAAACTATTATGGTCATTCTAACAGGTGACAGATTTAACAAACAATCAAGGTATTTTTCAATGTATAATTTCAGTTACATCACACTGTAAACATTTGCTATAAATTTGTGTTACAATTGTGTCCTCCACAACCACCTGATGAAGGGGTGGCGCTCCGAAAGCTAGTGCTTCCAATTAAACCTGTTGGACCATAACCTGGTGTTGGGTGATTTGTAACTTTGTCCACCCCAGTCCAACACCTGCATTTCCAAATCAGGTTATTACCTTTCACTTTAAAAAACCATCAAATATGGTTTGTAAAACAGCAGCCTGGAAGCTGGTACCAACCACAGAAATGACCACGGCTCTGGGTGAGAGTGGTGAGTTTCTACCAATTGTGCTTGTTTGAGATGATTTCAAATTACAGCCAGGGATTTTGAGCGTTCAGGCACAGCCTACAAGCTAATAGTTTAGTTCAGTTGTGTCATGTCAAGTGAAGAAACACTAAAAATTATTAAATGTAGGCTTCATATTATTAGCTCAAAAATATGGTGTGGAGCTTCTGCTTTAATTCTCTTTCCATTTACGGCAGAATTTAAATTCTGCGGATAGATCTAAATGTAATGGAACACTCGGAGTAGAGGTCACGAGTTTTATGGAATCGCTGCATCCTTAAAATGCTGAGAGTAATTGGTCACATTGTTCCCTCTGAACAGCATCAGCGCACAGCCGCTCCAATGTCCTGCACATGGCGATCGGCCTTGTTTTCCAATTTCGGAACTCGCTGCCAAGCACGGACCTCAAAGACATGTGCAGGCGGTAAGACAATGAGAGGGAACATTCCTCACATGGTATTGAAGGTCGCCTGAGGAGACTGACAAGAGCTGTACTTCCTCTCCTTCGTGGTGTGTGTATTGGCCGTATGAATATACTCCATGTGAACCTACTCACTGGATTATCCCACAACGCTTTCATTGACAGACATCACATGCATATCTGGGGAAGGTGATGGAGCTAATGGTTAGCTTGGTTACGGACAAGGTCCATCCCTTCCTTCCCTGGCTGATGTCTCCATTTCAGGCAGCACACACTGAGGGGGGGTTGTTTATTCAGACCGTGTGTCTCTGAGGCAGCTCACCAAGAGAAACGAATGGGATGCTGAGGAATTGTTTCAGTTCCGAGTTACACCTTGGAATGGATCACAGTGTTCCCCAGAGAAGGGGAATGGCAAGAATCATCTTAGTGTTACGCTGACAAATATCGCTCTGTTTAGACAGAGGAGCCCAAGAAAGGTGAATGGGCTGGGTCATCTTAGGACGAGTGAACATCCTAGTGAATGTTGAGCTTCAGAAACTTCGAGCTGAAAGAAGTGATCCTCTAGAGAAGTTAACCCTTGCAGTTGTTATGGCTATCAGACATCAATTCATGAAGCACCTCCATTTCCTCGGTCAGTTTCCCAAGTTTCAGGAAACTCACGTTGCTCCAAAAATATTTGGATTGACTGTGAGAGACGTCAATCAGAGAGTCCACCCACTCTGCCCATTGTCTCCTCTTCCTCTTCCAGAGCTGGTTCACTTCCTATAGGGACTGAAAACCAAGTGAGGAGATGGTGAGTGAAGGAGCAGCTTTTATACAAATTGTATCCCATAATACCAAGCTTCAGGCAGACTGACTATCCTGTGGGCAGTCAGGGGTGGAAATGTCCTTTATACTGTGTGAGAAGATCCAGCTGAGAGAGCTGTTTACTCGGTGCTTTGTGCTGAACTGTGTGACTGGAGCTGTGTATTGGATATTGAGTGTATTTATTGGGAGCATTTCCCTCTGATTTCCAGGCTACGTTTTGTTGCTGGCTCATTCCTGAATATGAGAGGGTGAGGAGGAGATCGGGTTTAATCATCCGCTTGATATTTTTGAATATTGAAAACACTTCTGTCTGCGTTGAACTCCAACATGGTTAAGAATGAAATAAAACAGAAAATTCTGGAAAAGCTGAGCAGGTCAAGCAGCACCTGCAAGGAGAGAGAAATAGGTTTAAAGTTTTCACCATGACTGGGATAAGTTAAAGTTAAATGAAGTGTGGGTGGGACAGGTGAAAGACAGGAGACATTGAATAACAGACATTATTGGTTCAAAGGCAAATGGGGCAAAAAAGAAACAAAAGATGGACCAAGAGCAGGTGCTGTGGACTGAAAGAACAAATAATGTAACAAGCAAAGAAAAGGAACAAAAGGGGACAGAGTTTACGGTCTGAAATTGTTGAATTGAATATCAAGAGTGTAACTGGCTGATCAGATGTATTTAACTGCAACAATGCAGTTCCTGTTTCCAACACATCTGTTCTAATGATTCAACCCTCCACAACATAATTTTCCTCAATTGAAGACTCTGCCCCACTCCCAACATTAGGATGATAGAACTCAATAGTGAGTTCCATAATTTCCGGCTGTGAACTGTGTTTCCCAGTTTGTTTCATTTTCTTTGCTTGTTTGTGTTTGTTCTTTCAGTCAGCAGCATCTGCTCTCAGCAATCTTTTGTTTTTTTTCTTGCCACATGTCCATTTCTTTTGACTCTGGAGGATTCACTTTCATGTAATTCAATCTTGGATGTCTTACCCCCACCTCTATCACAATCCTTCTTTCTATCCCACTCACCTCTCATTTAAAACCTATTTCATCTTCAACTTTCCCCATGATAAAAGGTCGCAGACCTGAAATGTTAACTCTGTTTCTCTCTCTTCATAGATCCTTTGAGTTTTAAATGCATTTTCTGTTTTTATTTCATATTTCTAGCATCCACAGCATCCTGCTTATCAGTGGTAACAGTGGAGTCTGGGATGTTTCCAGATTGATGCAATTCAGTGAGTATCACTGCTACTTCACCAGTCTATGGGGCAGCTCTTCTCACTTGGAGACTTGTCGTTAGACCTTGGTAAGAGAGATTTTACAGATTTCTCTGGGCTGAAATCACCTTCAGCTTATTTTTACATAATGTCAGGCTTGTCCAGATCAATCTGATTTTCATCTTATTGTTGGACTTTGTGGTAATTTCATCATTGTTTGGTCAGCTACTTCAAAGGGCAGTTTAGGTCAACCATGTTGTGTGGGACTGGCGTCACATGTAGACTAGGCAAACCAATGGTAGTTGTGTCACTTCAATTTTGAATCATGTCGACAAATTGCAAGATTTATTAAATTGCATTTCACAACATGGAGTGGCTGCGTGTTACAAAATGGCGGTGAACCCTTCTGTTAATTAAACCAAACGCTTAGAAAAGCTCACCTCGCCTTGTAATCTGTTAAAATATGAGCAACAGAAACTCCTAAATTCCACTATTTAAAGAAAATAATATCAATTTATTCTTTAACTCTCAAAGTGAACATTAACCAACAACTATTCACAACTCTAAGCCTCCCACTTTCTCTTAACTGCTTATTATCTGCCTCCAACTCTATAACAATATACTGTTCCAATAAAATACTTATTTAAATTACATCAACTCAATTTCAAAACCACACAGTGGCTATCGTCTTCTTCCGGCTGAAGATCTCCCTGGGTCATCATCTTTCTTTTACTGCGAATATATTTCGTATGAAAAGGTACCTTTGATAGAGAGTGCTTCAATGGCAGTTGCTCTGTCAGACTTTCAAAATGCCTGCCTCAACGTCAGATTGTTTCATTGGTTCGATGCTGGCAAAAAAAACACTAAGTTCAAACTTGATTGGGTTTTAGTATTTTGGGCATAATTTAAACTGATTAGTTAAATTCAAATTGTTGTCAAAACAGCAACCAACTCAGCTATCTATTTCACAGCTAAATGTTACATTTTTTTCAATTTTCTAGTGCAGTCTGAGACTGCTCTTGTAAGCTCTTAGTGCAGAACAGCATTCACTCTCTCTTAAAGGTATAGTTCATGCCTTCAACTTCATAACATGAAATAAAGAGCAGAGATTAGAATAGATTAGATTCCCTACAATGTGGAAACAGGCCCTTTGGCCCAACAAGTCCACACCGACCCTCCGAAGATCAACCCACCCTGACCCATTTCCCTCTGACTAATGCGCCTCACACTATGGACAATTTAGCAAGGCAAATCCACCTGACCTGCACATCTTCTGGATAGTAGGGGAAAACTGGAGGAAACCCACGCAGACACTGGGAGAATGTGCAAACTCCACACAGACAGTCACCCAAGGAATCGAAACAGGGTCCCTGCTGCTGTGAGGCTACAGTGTTAACCACTGAGCCACTGTGCTACCTATTTTTCTACTTATCTTTAAGGAAAACCAGATAGGCAGATGAAGTAAAAAGGAACAGAAGGATCTGCTGATAGGGTGAGAGGAGATTCACGTGAAATATGAACACTTGTATGGACAAATTGGATCAAACTGCCTGTTTCTCTCTATAATTCTGTTTGTAACTTTCCATAGTTGGATTTTAAGTCTCAATCACTGGATTAGTAATCCAACACCATAGCACTCAGTTGCCACTCCTGAAGACACACTTATTGAAAATATCTGTTGAAAAGTCTTTAATGCCTCTTTTAAAGGTTTTACCTGAAGGCCTCAGCCCTTCCCAAATGCCTGGGCTTGGATTTGATTGTTTTGACCAGTGTGGTGGCTGACAGCTAAATTTGAGATGTGCAGTCTGAGCGAGTGCAGTGTATCTAATTTCCTAGGGTAAATCAAAACCTTTCAATCAGCTACACTAACCAATACTTTCCTCAGCTTCTCCCACTTCTTGCTCAGTGTGTTTTTTTTTGGCAAAATAAATGAGAGAAGTTTCTAAATCTCCATTGAATTAATGTTTATCTTAAGTGTTTTTTAATATTAAGGACATATTCTAAGGGTTAAACTGGTCTTCACCGTCACAACATGCAGTCATTGCAATTTGGAGCATGTTTTACACTCCGCTTTTCGGTCTTTCCCTTATGGTGCCTAGGAAGATGGGGTTATGGGTGGAGAAAAGAAAGTAGCCACATTGTTTGCTCCTGATCATTATCTAGTCTCCTTGCCAGAAACAAAGGATGTGTGACAGTCAAGTGAAGAAAAAGAGGGGGCTTGCATCTGATTCTGCCACATAGGGCAATAGCAGACTGGGACTCATTGTGGAGTCAGCCCTTTCAACAAAGCAAAGCATAGGAGCTGGAGGAAATCATGTTTCCTTTTTCTGTTTTACAGAAGGATTGCACCGTACTACACTAGAGAATACAGAGATGACAGACTTTGCTGATAAATCCTGACCATCACCCAAGGAATAACTGCACAATTGTGGGAAGATATTCAGTCCCTTTGAAACATTGATGAATAACTAGAAGATTGGAACAGTAAATCTGTCAGGTCAGGGGAAATTTCATTATATCATCAGATCTGAAACTATCAGTGGTGTGGAGCCTTCCATCAAAGCGAACCATTCTGAAAATGTAACTATGGGCAGTCGATCAAGGAGAGGCTGGGAAAGGTGTGAGCATCTCTAAGTGTGGAGAGCGTTTGAATCATTCATTGAGCCTCATGAACCCCTGACTCATTCCTGCAGTGAGAGCGTGTTTATGTAAGAGGCTTGTGAGGAGGGTCCCATGATGTCTCAATATTGTCCAACACCTAAAGTGCATCTTTTGAACTGAGCCATGGAAGAGAATCTATTTGAATGTAAGATATATGACCAAGATTTTGGACAAGCCTCGAATCTCCACACAGATGAAAGCATTTATAGTGGGGAGAAGGCGTTCTCATGTGAGGTCTGCAATAGGTCCTTCTCGCAGTCATCAAACCTCCGTGTACACCAACGCATTCACACAGGGGAGAAACCATTCACGTGCAGGATTTGCAGTAAATCGTTTGGATATTCATCAACACTCCGTGAACACCAACGTATTCATACCGGCGAGAAACCATTCAGATGTGAAGTTTGTGACAAATCTTTCTCCCGATTATCGAACCTCCGACAACACGAGCGTATTCACACTGGGGACAAACCATTTACGTGTGAGATTTGTGACAAATCATTTTCATGGTTGTCGAACCTTCATGAACACCGACGCATTCACACAGGGGAGAAACCATTTACATGCCAAGTCTGCAACAAATCATTCCCATACTTAATGAACCTCCGGGTTCACCAACGCATTCACACAGGAGAGAAACCATTCACCTGTGAGGTGTGTGACAAAGCTTTCACACAGTTATCACACCTGCTGGTCCATCAGACAATCCACACAGGAGAAAAACCCTTCAAATGTGAGGTTTGTGATAAATCTTTCACAACATCGACCAGGCTTCTGATGCACCACAGCATTCACACAGGAGAGAAACCCTTCAAGTGTGAATTCTGTGAGATGTCTTTCACACAATGTACTGAACTTCTGACACACCAAAGGATTCATACAGGGGAGAAACCCTTCAAATGTGAGATGTGTAGCAAATCCTTCTCACAGTCATCGAATCTCCATGCACACCAACGTATTCATACAGGGGAAAAACCATTCACATGTAAGGTGTGCAACAAATCCTTTTCCCGATCCTCGAACCTTCGCGCCCACCAACATATTCACACGGGAGAGAAACCATTCACATGCAAGGTGTGTGACAAATCATTCTCCCACTCAATGAACCTCCGTGTACATCAACGTATTCACACAGGGGAGAAGCCATTCACATGCAAAGTGTGTGACAAAGCATTCACCCAATTATCAAATATTCTGAGACATCAAGCAGTTCACACAGGGGACAAACCCTTCAAATGTAAGGTTTGTGATAAAGCTTTTACAACATCGACCAGGCTTCTGATGCACCACAGCATTCACACAGGAGAGAAACCGTACAGATGTGAGAGTTGTGAGAAGGCTTTCACCCAATCTTCTGACCTCCTGAGGCACCAAAGGATTCACAAGGAGCACAGTCGATTTAAGTGTGAGGTGTGTAACAAGGGCTTTGAACAATCATCAAGCCTGGTGTGTCACCAGATCATTCACACAAGGTAGTACCTATTAACGTGCAAGTGGGTAGTAAAGCTTCCACAACATCTTTACGCTCCTAGGCTATCAGGAGATTTACATGGGGAGAATCAATCAGGTAAAATGTTGTGATGAGTACTCAGTCCTCTGATCTCCTGAAGCACCAGAAAATCCACATTGTGAGGAACCTTTCAGGTATGAGATGTGTGACAAATCTTCCACACATCCACCAAAACATACACACACGCGTACATTTCCCCTGACATGAATGTGTGTTCAAGAAGTGAGCCAGCTGTCTGGAGTGGATATGGGTTAGAACTGAACCCAGCTTTAGTTGGGAATGTGAATTACAGAAGATCCCCTTCAAGTGATGGGTGTTTGACTAATACCACGGGGAAAATTTGTACTCTCCTGTCTGGGGGGACTACTATCCTGAGTATGGGGAGGGAGTGGGGATGAGCCTCAACAGACCTGAGTTCCCTCAGCCCATCATATGTCGATGTAATCACAGTGTTCACCTTTTAACCAGGCCCTATACTCTTCCAAGATTCATTTCATATTCTGGGAAATATCTTAAGTCATTTTTAGTGCATTTAGTTTGGTTAAATATTGTTCAATATTGCTGTTCCTTAATCTTCTGTATAGATTTTTAACTCTCAATAAATGACATTTAACATTAGCCAAACTACCTGATGTGTCAGTATGGTGTGTTCCTATACACTGAAAAACTCAGGAGCTGACATAAGAGTCATGTACACTCAGTGCGTGTGGACTGGGATATATTCTATGTCAGTGGGTTTATAATTTCTTATTCATAGGATGCATAATCTTTGTCTAAGAAAGAAAGAGTGGCATTAATAAACTTTCACAATCTTGGTACTAAAAAGTACTTTGCAGCCAATTAAGTACTTTTTGAAGTGTGTTCACTGTTGTAATGTAGGAAGCGCAGCAGCCAATGTGTGCACAACAAGCTCCCACAAACTGCAAGGTGATAATGATCTGTTCATTACTGCTGCTGATTGAGGGATTCTTCCAAATAATGCCAATCACCTCGTCTGAAAGATGGCTTCTCTGATAGTGTGGCTCTGACCAACTCCTGTGTCAATCTATCCTGTGGCTTTGTATGATTCTATGAAAGTTTCTCCAATACCATCCATGGCTCAATATTATTTCTCAATGTTGGTCAGGAACAGGACAACGTGCACAGGAAAGGGACAAGATTCACCCACAGGAGAGACCAGTGACACACTGCCTCAACTCATCTGCTGCTAAGAATCTCATCCATCTTTTATAGGCTCTAGATTGAGTATTCCAGTGATTCCCTGGTTGCTCTCACATCTTGCTCTGTAAACCGGAGCTCCTCCAAAATACTGCAGTCCAGGTTCTAATTGACACCAAGATCCATTCACTAATCAGTAGGCTGCCAATCAAGCAACATCTCCATTAAATCTTGTTAACAAATTATTTCATGGTCATCATCTTCCCTCTCTGAAATGTCCTCCAGCCTAACAAGCCTCCAAAACACCTGCATTTTGCTAATTCCAAACATGACATCCTTGATTTTATTCTGTTGGTGTAAGCTGTTGAATACCCTCTCTAAACCATTCCATCTTTACATGTGCCTTTCCTCCTGAAGATACCACTTAAATCTACCTTTTTAAATTTTTAGACACCTGCACAAATATTAACTGATGTGCCTCACTGTAAAATATTATTAATATTCTTGCAAAACATCTTGGGATACTGAACTATGTTAACAGTCCCATATCAATGGAAGTTGTTGTAAATTACTATTGTGTAAAAAGTCAGGCATTCATTTGGAACACTGTGATTCCTTTCATGGTTCAATATTCAACTGTCCCTCACTGTGAAGCAGTCTCCCAGTACAGGTACAGACTCATAAAGTGAAACAGTGTTTATAACCTCGACCTGGCACCACAGCAGAGTAGAATGGCTATATCTGGCCTTGAACTGTGCATCAAGGAGGATGCTCCTTCAGCCTGCATTTCCCCTCCCTGTGGGAGACTGGCGAAACAGCTTGTAATGTTGGGACTGAGAAATGAACAAGACTTGGTGTCAGTTTAGATACTGTATGGCAGCAGGTTTTGGGGAACTTTTTGATGGTGTCAGATTCTGTGAAAGTTGAGGCTATTGTTTCTCCACATGCAGCGGTCTTCCTGGTGAAAGGCAGATTTTCCAATTGTAGACTGCTGCAGTGAAACCCATCCAGTGCGGGTCCCACACTGACTGACAATGCTATTCTCCGAGAATTTTAAAGGTAGAATGGGATAATTTGCATTAAAGCTCAACTTGCAGATACCTTTCATTTTCCCTGTAATTCTCTTGCCCTTCTAGATGGATGTGGTCATGGATTTGAAAGGTGCTGTCTAAGGAAACCTGGTGAATTTCTGCAGTGCATCTTGTAGGTGGTATACAATACACATTGCTGCTACTAAGCATTAGCGGTGGAGAGAGTAAACATTCATGGATGTGGTACCAATAAAGTGGACTGCTTCATCCTGGATGGTGCCAAACTTCTTGAGTGTTACTGGAACATCACTTATCCAGGCAAGTGTGGAGTATTCCATCATACCTCTGACTTGTACTGTGTCGATGGTCAACAGGGTCTGGGGAATCAAGAGATGAATTACTCACTGCAGGATTCCTAGTTTCTGACCTTCTCTTGTAGACATGGTATTTAAATGGATAATTCTGTTCAATTTTCTGGTTGATGGTAGCTCCCAGGACGTTGATAGTGCAGGTTTCAGTGATAGTAATGCCATTAAATTCCAAGTGGGAGTGGTTAGATTCTGCCTTGTTGGAGATGGTCATTGCCTGGCATTTATGTACCAAGTTTGTCTCCAATCAGCAGAAAGTTTACTCCCTGATTCCCACTGACTGTTGTTTTGCTCAGGCTCCTTCATGTCACACACTGTCAAATGCAGCCTTGATGTTGAGGGCTGTCACTGTCACCTCACATCTGCAATTCAGTTATTTTGACCATGTTTGAACCAAGGCTGTAATGAGGTCAGGAGCTGAGTGGCCCTGGCAGAACCTAAACTGAGCAGGCTATTGCTGAGCAGGTGCTGCTTGATAGCACTGTTGGTGCCACCTTCAATTACTTTCGTGATGATCGAGAGGAGACTGTTGCGGTGGTAATTGGCCAGATTGAATTTGTCCTGCTTTTTTGTGTACAGAACATACCTGGGCATTTTCCCACATTGTTGGATGTATGCCAGTGTTCTAACTTGGCAAGGGGTGCGGCAAGTATTGCTGGAATGTTGTCAGGGTCTGTATATCTTTTGCAGTATCCAGTGGTTCAGCTGTTTCTTGATATGAATTGAATTGGCTGAAGACCAGCATTTATGATACTGTGGAATTCTGGAGGATTCACGGCTGAGTTCTGAAAATGATCCCTCCAGTGTTAATGGATAGCATAGTCATTAGATTAGATTACTTACAGTGTGGAAACAGGCCCTTCGGCCCAACAAGTCCACACCGACCTTCCGAAGAACAACCCACCAAGCCCCATTCCCCTACATTAATCCCTTCACCTAACAGTGCGGGCACTCTAGCATGGCCAATTCACCTAACCTGCACATTTTTTGGACTGTGGGAGGAAACCGGAGCACCCAGAGGAAATCCACACAGACACTGGGAGAATGTGCATACTCCACCCAGACAGTTGCCTGAGGTGGGAATTGAACCCGGGTCTCTGGCACTGTGAGGCAACAGTGCTAACCACTGTGCCACCGTGCCGCCCACAATGAATGGCTGGCACCAAGTCAAACTGGTGTCTCACAGTTAGCATGTCAGTATATTAGATTAGACTAGATTCCCTAGAATGTGGAAACAGGCCCTTCAGCCCAACAAGTCCACACCGAGCCTCCAAAGAGTAACCCACCCCCCTCTGAGTAATGCACCTAACACTATGGACAATTTAGCATGGCCAATTCACCTGGCCTGCACATCTTTGGAATGTGGAAGGAATCTTTAAGAAGAGAAACAGCATCCTAGAAATGAAGGGAATTTTGTTTATTTGCCCTTGGTTTTGATATGACCCTGGTGACTTGAACACTTTTCAATGTCACGATCAGCATGTTGTTGAATTTGTCAGATTTTCTGTTCCCATGTCATTTATCTTGTGGATTTGTCTTTGGGTGTCAACCTCGTGCTGTTGAAATGCTGAGTTGTTCCTTGGGTCATTCTGCCTGGCAATGAAGGGTGATCAATTCATTCCAGGAGATCACATTTGAGCATCAGGTTCTCTGAGTCAGTCCTGGTGATGATGCTCAAACCCAGTGGTTTGGACACAGGAGTTCAGTCCAGCTGATTTTATATTGATTCCACTGTTTGGGAAATGAGTCTGAGCGTATGAAGATTGTTCTGATTGGGTTGTGAGCTGCACGTAGAATTCCTGTCTTCAGTCAGGCTGTTTTTGGGCTAAGACATTTGGTCGTTTTCCTCTTGGACTTTCTCTTGGTTCTTGTGATGTTTTAGTGCTGGGTGGATGTTCATCAATGATCAAACTGCTCGATGATCTGTCCAGCAGCATCAGTCCCCTACGTGGATCAAGTGATATAGACATCATTTAGAACTTTGACCTGGGTTTAGATCTTCCAGAGGAACCTCCAACGTTGTCTTTGTTGCCAGACAAATCCAAGAAAGATATTGGGAACACCAGGAAGTCTTCATTACATTCATCAATGCAACCATAGTATTTGGCTCAGTAAGTCATAAGGCTTTGTGGATTGTGCTCCAGTGATTCGGATGTCCCAGAAATATCATTGCAATTATAGGAAATTTGGTGGTGAAACTTAGCTTAAATATCTGATACTAACTGATTGTTTGATCAATAATTTTTATTCTATATAACTGATCAGTTACAGTTAACCTTAATCCTTTGGTTTGAGTTCTTCATGTGTTGACTGAGTTACAGTATTGATCAGCTTTCAGGCCTGGAGGTTAATACAGTTGATTCTTGATCAAAGAACTCAATAGACACTTGAACTTCAGGCAAAGGAGCATGGTTAACCAAATAGCACATGTTTGACCATTAACAAGGTCAGTATCTGGGTAGTGGTGCCAGCAGGTCAGGAAAAGAACGTAATAGTCAAACAGAGGGAGGAGCCAAAGGTTTGGGACTATTTTGAACTTGTGTTCAGAATAGGTTCAGAACTGACAGAAGAGGTTTAGCTGTTGGTGCCACCATGTGCCTAACCTCCCATTATCAGTTACTGGAAGTTCAAAGAATAGAAACTAAGTATTACTCAAACTTCCTCAAAGTGAATTGAAAAGCTGGTTCAGAAATGTTCAGAAATTGACCAAGAAACAACCATATATGCATTTTGAAAATTTCTTAAGTAGTCTGGCCCATTTTAGAGTCATAGCCTCATACAGGACAGAAACAGACCCTTCGGTCCAACTTGTCCATGCCAACAAAGTTTCCCAAACTAAACTAATCCCACTTGCCTGTGCTTGGCTGTATCCCTCTAGGCCTTTCCTATTCATGTACCTATCAAAATGTCTTTTAACTTCCTCTGGCAATTCATTTCACACATGAACCACTCTGTTTGAAAAAGTTGCTTCTCAGGTTCTTTTCAAAATTTTCTGCTCTCACTTTAAAAATATGCTCTCTAGTTTTGAACTCAACTACCCTTGGGAAAGACCTTTGCAATTCACCTTATCTTTGCCCCTCATGATTTTAGAAATCTCTATAAGGTCATCCGTCAACATCCTATGTTCCAGTGAAAATGTCCTAGCCTATCCATGCTATCCTTACAAATCAAACCCTGCAATCCTGGCAACACCGTGGTAAATCGTATCCACAGAATCCCTGCAGTGTGGAAACAGGCCATTTGCTGAACCCTCTCCAACTTAATAATATCCTTCCAATGGCAGGGCAATCAAACTGTACACAGTACTCCAAAGGTGGCCACACCAATGTTCTGTACAACCTCAATATGACTTCCCAACTCCTATACTCAATGGTCTGAGCAACGAAGGTAAGAGTGCTAAATGCCTTCTTAACCACCCTGTCTGCCTGTGATGCAACTTTCTAAGAATGATGTACCTGAATCTCTTGGTCTCTCTGTTCAACAATGCTATCCAGGGCCCTACCATTACCTGCTCTTGTATGTTTTACCAAAATACAATACCTCGCATTTATCCAAATTAAACTCTACATGCCCAATTGATCACTTTATAATCTTTGAAAATCTTAGAACTCTACCACCAATTTAAGTGTCATTGACAAACTTACTAACCATGCCTCTTAAAGTCTCATCTAAAAAGTTTATATAAATTACAGATGAAAGTCGACCCAGTACTGATATCTGCTGGGGTGTTCGCCTCTTTCTTGCTTCCAAGCTCTTGTATTAGTTTAAAAGACCCTTTAAAATTAGAATTGTAAAAGGTCTTGGTTTTTGAAAGACCAAGTCTAGGAGGGGCCCTCTCCTTAGACTGTATCAATTCTTTGACTGGATTCTCAACCTCATTTAAATTGAGTTCCCCGTGCCTACTCCAAGGAACTCATATTGGGAGAATATCTGAGGTCTCTTCCGTCTGGGTGTAGACGGACGACTGAGTCACATTATGGTCACAGGCCTTCAGTCCGGGAGATGGATCCAAATACACCTCCTGCAGACATAGTCTCCAGGGAAAATAAACTGTTCCCGAGACTCCCACATCCAACTGGGGGAGCATACCACTGCATTATCTGCCATAATTGTCCTTAAAATTCGCTCACTTAAATTTTCCCCAAAAGACCCATACTTTTTTCAAATCCAGTGTTTATAGACTGATTATTGCTTTTGTTTCATTATGTTCTTTTTTTAATTCATCACTTAACTGTTTGTTTATCTGTCTACCTTTTACATGAATGGGGCTGAAAACAAAAGTTTAAGTCACAGGCTAAATGTTTTAAGCTATAACCCTAGTGTTTGGAATCGATTACTTATAAATTTATTCAAGAGAGTTTGGTTAGGATCCACTTAGTCAATTTTGAGGATTGTTGAAAGTTTTAATTTTGCTGTTTTGTGAACAGAGGGGTAAGTTTGATTTAGTTGTCTGTCTAAGTCGTAATACAGCCATCACTAATCAGCTTCACTTATCATATGTCGAAGAGTGTGGTGCTGGAAAAGCACAGCCAATCAGGCAGCATCCAAGGAACAGGAGAGTCGGTGTTTCAAGCATAAGTTCTTCATCAGGAATTCTTTCATTAATCATATAAAATGATATGATTTTAGAATTGTATGAAATGAAATGGGATCAATGAGAATGAATAAGGTTTTATGTAAAAAAGACATCATGTCAGGGTAAGAGAATGGGGCTTTTGCACAAAATGAACATGAAATTAGTGGAATTGAATGGTGTTTTTTTAAAAAACAAACATGGGATTAGTGGGAGTCAATGAGTTTTGTGTAAATGAACATGGGATCACATGAGTGTAAATATGGTTTCGTGTAAAAAGAATATTATGTCAGTGGAACAGAATGAGTTTTTAAATAAAATGAACATGGTTTCAGTGAAAGTGAATGGTTTTGAATAAAATGAACATGGGATTAATGGGAATGAATGAGATTTTGTGTAAAATGAATATCATATCATTGGGAGTGAATGGGAGTTTTAAGTAAAATGAACATGGGATCAGTGTACATAAATAGGGTTAAACTTGATGTTGAAGCACAAACTTGAAGAGCAGCATCTCATTTTCCACTTGGTGATGCTGTAGCCTCTGGAACTCAATGTTGAGTTCAATAACTTCAGAGCCTAATTCATCCTTCCATGTTTTTTTTACCCAGCCCCACACCCAGTCATGTTATAACTTGGATTGCTTTGAGCACGGCCAATCCATTTTCACCTATGTTCAGGCCTATTATCATATTACATTGTTTGCTTACAGTACAAACTATCCTTAGCTCTCATTATTACTTATTTTGCTTCTCTTTTGTCCTGCCATCTATAATCCGCTCATTTACTGACCCCTTTCATATTTCTCTATCCATTTCTATCTATCTGTTCACCTCACTTTCCCACCATCATCAAACCTCTCCTTCAGCATAACTAGCTGCTATCAGTTCTGATGAACAGCGTCTGAACTTGCAATCTTAACTCTGCTTTCTTCCCACAGAGGTGGCCAGACCTGCTGAATTTTGTCAGCAATTTTTGTTTCTCTTTCAGATTTCCAGCATTCCCAGTTCTTTATTTTATATAACGTCTGAAAATACCTGGTTTTCCTCAAATAAACTGAGCTGCAGTGCCCCTCCCATCACTAAATGCACTGTGACTAGAGTGCTTCCAGCTTGACTGGGTCCTGCTGTCAAATGCACCATTCAATGACAGTAAGGTGATACAGGACAGTCCGAGTGACTGAGGTGAGAGAATCTTGATCCTGATCCGGATATGAGTGATCCAGGTTAATCCAACACTCCGGGCAAAGTTTAGATGGAGCTTGACTTTTTATCTAACCCATGCCAGAACTCCTTTGTGAGTATCTGATGGGACAGTGCAGATGTGGAGATTATAATGGAAATGTTCATATCTGAGTGTTTTTTAAAAGATGTTGAGGACTTCAGTAAGGCGTTCGACAAGGTTCCCCATGGGAGAGTGATTAGCAAGGTGAGATCTCATGGAATACAGGGAGAACTAGCCATTTGGATACAGAACTGGCTGAAAGGTAGAAGACAGAGGGTGGTGGTGGAGGGTTGTTTTTCAGACTGGAGGCCTGTGACCAGTGGAGTGCCACAAGGATCGGTGCTGGGTCTTCTATTTTTTGTCATTTATATAAATGATGTGGATGTGAACATAAGAGGTACAGTTAGTAAGTTTGCAGATGACACCAAAATTGGAGGTGTAGTGGACAGCAAAGAGGGTTACCTCAGATTACAACAGGACTTTTACCAGATGGGCTAATGGGCTGAGAAGTGGCAGATACGAGTTTAATTCAGATAAATGCGAGGTGCTGCATTTGGGGAGTGTTGCTGAACAAAGAGACCTTGCAGTGCAGGTTCATAGCTCCTTGAAAGTGGATTCGCAGGTAGATAGGATAGTGAAGAAGGCATTTGGTATGCTTTCCTTTATTGGGGTAAAAACAATGACTGCAGATGCTGGAAACCAGATTCTGGATCAGTGGTGCTGGAAGAGCACAGCAATTCAGGCAGCATCCGAGGACAGGCAAAATCGACGTTTCGGGCAAAAGCCCCTCATCTTTATTGGTCAGAGTATTGAGTACAGGAGTTGGGAGGTCATGTTGCGGCTGTACAGGACATTGGTTAGGCCACTGTTGGAACATTGCTTGCAATTCTGGTCTCCTTCCTATCGGAAAGACGTTGTGAAACTTGAAAGGGTTCAGAAAAGATTTACAAGGATGTTGCCAGGGTTGGAGGATTTGAGCTATAGGGAGAGGCTGAACAGGTTGGGGCTGTTTTCCCTGGAGCGTCGGAGGCGAAGGGCTGACCTTATAGAGGTTTATAAAATTATGAGGTGCATGGATAGGGTAAATAGGCAAAGTCTTTTCCCTGGGGTCGGGGAGTCCAGAACTAGAGGGCATAAATTTAGAGTGAGAGGGTCAAAGATATAAAAGAGACCTAAGGGGCAACGTTTTGACGCAGAGGATGGTACATGTATGGAATGTGCTGCCAGAGGATGTGGTGGAGGCTGGTACAATTGCAACATTTAAGAGGCATTTGGATGGGTATATGAATAGGAAGGATTTGGAGGGATATGGGCTGGGTGCTGGCAGGTGGGACTAGATTGGGTTGGGATATCTGGTCGGCATGGACAGGTTGGACCAAAGGGTCTGTTTCCATCTTGTACATCTCTATGACTCTATGATTTCTGCCTCTATCACCCTTTTAGACAGAGTTCCAGATCTTCACCACATGCTGGTGAAAAGAATTACTCTCAACTCCTCACTAATCCTTCCACCCATTACTTTAAATCTCTGCTCCATTTTCCATCTTTTAACTAATCCCCCGAGCAATCTTCCATTCATGCTCCTTCCCCCCAAGCCCTAAACTGTTTGTCTCATTTGTCTCCTATCTCCCTTTACTCTCTCTATGAACACATCGTGTCCATGTGAACCATCGCCTGTTCCAACAACTCTGCTAATCAACCAAATTTCAGTCGTGGTCCAATGTTTGCTGATATTATTCTCATGTTCGTCCTGATTAGATATTGTCCTGCTCTCCTTTCAGTCTGATGTGATCGTCCGCTCTTCAAAAGAACTATTCCATCCTTGCAATCGAATGATTGATAAATTAGCATTACCAGATATCGTGTTCTGCTTTAAATACTGCCATGAGATCTTTTACACTGAGCTTAGAGAGAGCAAGAGTAGGCATGGGGTATGGCATCAGCAGATGGACAACGGAGAGGTGTGGCAATGAATGAGAAATCACTCCCCAGGTCTCACCTGCAGCCATAGAGTCCATCTCTGAATCTCAGTATTTCTTCAAGCACAGGTACACTTAGGAACAGAATCACTACCGAGCCCTCAAAGTCACCTCCATTTTCCCGGTCAGTTTCCCAAGTTTCTGGAAACTCATGTTGCTCCAGAAATATTTGGATTGACTGTGAGAGACGTCAATCCGAGAGCCCACCCACTCTGCACATTGTCTCCTCTTCCTCTTCCAGAGCTGGTTCACTTCCTATAGGAACTGAAAACCAAGTGAGGAGATGGTGAGTGAAGGAGCAGCTTTTATACAAATTGTATCCTATAATATCCACACCAATCTTCAGGCAGTCTGACTATCCTGTGGGCAGTCACGGGTGGAAATGTCCCTTATGCTGTGTGAGAAGATCCAGCTGAGAGAGCTGTTTACTCGGTGCTTTGTGCTGAACTGTTTGACTGGAGCTGTGTGTTGGATATTGAGTGTGTTTATTGGAAGCATTTCCCTCTGATTTCCAGGCTGAGTTTTGTGGATATGAGTTTTCTCATATTTTCCTGAATATGAGAAGGTGAGGTGTAATTATCTGGGAGGTGCAGCATGTCTGAGGATTCTTACTGATTTCCTATTGTTAATTTCTGTGTGTGATACCAAAAAAATTGTCTTTGACAACCACATAATGTCCCAAAGCAATGTGAAGTCCTTTTGATGTGTGATCTCTGTGGTGACATGAAAATATGATTGTCAATGTGTGCAAAACAAGCTTCACAATCAGCAACATGAGAATGACCAGATAATTTGTCTTTTGGTGGTGTTGATTTGTTGAGGAGAAAGTGAGGTCTGCAGATGCTGAACTAACACTCGACACTTAGGGACCAGGGATAACTGTCCTGTTTTGCTTTAAAATAGTGCCATTTTTAAAATGGGGCCATTGGATCTTTTAGATTCAGGTGAGAGAGCGAGAGAGATAGAGAGCAGAAGGGGCCTCTGTTTAACATTCCCTCTGAAAGATGGCTTTCATTATTACACTGGAGTGTCACTGTGTCATGCTCAAATCCTGAAGTCTCCCATTGGGATAGTTTGGATGTTGAACTTTTTAAAGGTGTTATGTAAATGCAAGCTGCTTTCTGTTGTTCTGTAAGATGTTAGACAATGATTAGGCATTCAGTCAGAGCAGTGTGATTTCCCCCTCACCGTTTACCATCAAACTGTGAAGTAGTCTCTCAGGCAGGCTTACCCTCAAGAGAGAGCGGGTTATAACCTCAAAATGGTACCAGAGCAGAGTGGCTGCACAAGAGTTCATAGAGAGAAGCAAGTGGCATAGAGGGAGCAGGGATCTCTTCAAGGTGATGTTATTCTGACCAATCTGGTGTTGAGTCGTGCGAGCTCTATCCTGTCTGCTGTCCAGTCAGTTCTGCCATTACACAGTAATTCAGTTCTTGTGCAATCCTGTGTTATAAGAAAAATACGTAATAGTAGCACCATTTAAACTAATGGCGCTGGAATTGCATTATAAGCAATATAGAAACAGCGTCCCCAATTTGTCAAACGCTTGTTATAGCAGAATGACCTATATTTCAGTTCATGGGTATCTCACTAGACCAATATACTGTGGTGTTTGCATCATCTGCTCCTGCAAACATATTTTTGTCTGAAGTGAAGTTAAATACTCAACAACATCACTTCTGAGTGAACATGGAGGCTTGAAGAGACTGTTTGTTCTTCTATGTTGATACAATGGTCTGGGCTCCCATCAGCTCGATGTTATTTCACTGAAATCTGAAAGCATCTACTGATTCACATGTTGGTGGGGGGTCCATTCATCATCTACTTCAGACATTTCATGGTGGAGGGTGAAAAGTGGTAAGGACATCAGAATGATGGAAGAGTGAGCAGGTAATACATGGATCTGGGGGTTTAGCTTGAATAAAGAAACCATTAGTAACAGAAGGAGAATTAGGAGTGCATAGTATTTTTGGTCTTTCTTCATCTTTCCAGCTTGTCTTGTTAATTACTATAGCTCTTTCTTCTTCCTTCCCTGGTACTCAATAGGCTTCTTTGACCTGTTGATGATAAGATTGCATTGCTTTGGTTAGCTTAATCAGGTACCTGTGCATCTCTTCTGCCATGATATGCACATCAACAGGGTGTTTAGCAGTTAATGGTGCAGACCAGGGAGTCCTCAGGGGCTTTCTAGACATTAGTTCAGCCGCCGAGAATCCCGTCCTTTTCTGTGTCATGGTTGTAATATTAAAAAGGGCAATTGGGAGTACTTGCATCCAATTAAGGCCTGTTTCTTCTACCAACTTGCCTAGCTGACCTTTTAGGGTACTTATTGGCTCTTTCTACAATTCCTGCTGCTTGGGGATGATTGCACAGTGGAATTATTGATTCATATTCAAGCTCTTACATAGTTTCGTGTTTAGCTCCGCACAGGAGTGGGGGCGATTATCAGCAGAGACCCGTTACTGGTATTCCAGATCTGGGTATGATTTCCCTTGGTAGAATTTTACAGTAGTTATTGCTGTGCAGTCAGTACAGGATAAGCTTCAATCTATTTACTAAATATCACTAAGCAATACTTGTAACAATAGCATCTAGGTAACTCTATAAAATCTAACTGGATAGTATCAAAATGTGCACTTGGCAAGGAAGTTTCACCTGGTGGACACTTTACTCCTTTCCCGGGATAATGTTTTTGACAAATTAGGCAATTTGCAGCTGATTGTTTTGCTTTTTCTTGCAGGTGGGGATTCCACCAAGTTTGGTGATTTCTGTCCACCATTCCCTCCTTCTCGACATGCGTATGTGTGTGAACATAATCAACTAGGATAGGCAGAAGTGAGTCAGGCAGACATGTCTGGCGTAACCCCAAAGCTTATTGTAACTACTTTCATAACAACCATGGTTCATCCATCCTTGTTTTTCCTTATCAAAGGCATCCCCCTGATAGGTCTGTATTTGCTCTAGGTGAGGCATGGTCAGGTTGTCAGAACAGGAAATAGGAGAGTCTCCCTTTGGTTTCCCATTCGTCATTTGAGTAACCATGTCTTTTTGCTCAAAAGCTGCTTTCTTAGCAGTTGCCTTTAGTGACATCGGAAGCACCAGAGGAGTGAGCAGAACATTGGATAATTACCAATTGAGAGAAGTTGAATAGCACTGAGGAGATGAGCAACAAAGGTAACATTGAGGATAGGGTTCCTGATGAGGTAAGGAAACTGCACTGCTGCCAGAGTTGACCAAAATCATGGGCACATCCAAAGGTGTAGCGGGAATCAGTATCAATATTAGCTGACTTTCCTTCAGCAAGTATGCAGATACAGATGAGAGCAAGGAGCTCAGCTTGCTGGGCAGAACAGGGTGGGTCAACAGAATAAGCTTCTGTTGTAAGGAACAAAGTGACAATTGCATATCCTGATATGTGTTTGCCCTTTGGAGAGATAGAAGAAGAACCACTGACATAAAGTGTAAGGTCTGGGTTAACAAGAGCCAGATCCGTAAGATCAGGATGTGGTTTAGTAACAAGGTCATTTATGAGGACACAATCATGGGAGGATCAGGCAGTTCAAGCGGTTATTCCTGCAGGAATGTAGCGGGGTTAATGTTAGAGCAGTATTTAAAGGAGAGAAGCGGATACTGAGTGGAGTAAGTTTAGAAGTAAGCAAGGATACAGTAGCATGGGAGGTACAGACTTCTACATTTTGATGTAAAGTTATATTAGCGGCAGCCAATACCATAGAATGGATAGTTAGGAGAACCTGGGTGAAGTTTTAAAATAATCGTGTAGAAGCCATGTGTACTTTCATCCTGAATTAGATTAGATTCCCTACAGTGTGGAAACAGGCACTTTGGCCCAACCATTCCACACCGAGTAACCCACCCAGACCCATTTCCCTCTGACTAATGCACCTAACACTATGGGCAATTTAGCATGGCCAATTCACCTGACCTGCACATCTTTGGACAGTGGGAGGAAACCGGAACACCCGGAGGAAACCCACGCAGACACGGGGAGAATGTGCAAAACTCCACACAGACAGTCGCCTCAGGCTGGAGTTGAACTTGGGACCCTGGTGCTGTGAAGCAGCAGTGCTAACCACTGAGCCACTGTGCCGTCCCAAATTAATTAAATGTGGTACCAGTAGAATGCCACAGGCTGTCTGTAAATACTAACTAGGAGGCAGGGTTGTAACTGCCAACCTGTACAGTGGCCTCATCCTTCTAATCGGAATTTTGAATTGTACTAGTTTAAATTTAACTTTGCACCTCTGGTTGTTTTAAAGTCAAACCGAAATTTATTTTTGAAAAACTAGCATGATTTTGGTTCTTTCAGCAGTACATCATTTTCTTTCACCGTTTGGTTAAAGAGTACGCACTGGTTTTAAAAGCAGCAGTTAGATTGATCAAAATCAGTGGCCTTAACTTCACTCATCAGTGCAATTGTAACACTCCGAACACAGGGAAAAATGATTCGTTGGGGGAAGGGCATGGGCCTCAGCACATTTAGTCCTCAGAGTAGGGAGAGGGAGATTCAGGCGATGTTTTGTTTTATGAAGGGTGTTCTCTTTGGCCGTACTGTGGGAGAGTTTTGAGGAGTTCAGCTGACAGCAGGAGAGGCATAAGATATTTCCTTCTCCAAATCAGAATCCCATTCCTCATCCACAGATGGATCAGGATACTTTAGTAATAGGTCTTTGGGAGAAGGGAGGGTGGGGTATAAGGAACAGTCTCTGTCATTCGTCCGGTCCTGTGCAGCTGCAGCCTGTTCTTGTTCACCGGTTTTCCTTTTCATTGAGGCCCCTGATGTTTCAGCTGAGGCTGTGATTCTTTGCTTTCCTTTTTTTTTCTATTTTCTCCCTAGCCAATTTCAATTCTGCTTCTAAATCATGTGCTTCACATTTGTGTTTTAGTTCTGTCCAATCTAGTTCAGTTCCTTCCTCAGTTAATGGACTAGTTCCCCTTTTAATACAGTTTTGTCTCCATGATGATTGCATGGGTTTTTCCCACTTTTCCGAGCTACCTTTTCCATGCTGATAAGGCTTCTTTCTGCTTACTTCCCTTTCTTTTTTCCCCAAATCCCTTGTTCAATTTTAATGAGTAGCGTTAAATCATGTGTGCTTCCTAGAGGCCAATCCTTATTTTTGTTGAGTAGCTGCAGCTGATATTTTCCTTAATTATTTCTCATAATTAGGATACAGATTTATTATTTCTGTTACAGGCCATTTGTCTTTCATCTTATCTCGGGTAGTACCCTTATTTATCTTACCTACATTAAATCTTCACAAAACTACTGATCTATTAGGGCCTCTAACCCCACAAAGCAAAGCACAGGGGCACCAACCCCACAAAGCAAAGCACAGGGACACCAACCCCACAGAGCAAAGTACAGGGACACCAACCCCACAGAGCAAAGCACAGGGGCCTCTAACCCCACAGAGCAAAGCACAGGGGCCTCTAACCCCACAAAGCAAAGCACAGGGGCACCAACCCCACAGAGCAAAGCACAGGGGCCTCTAACCCCACAGAGCAAAGCATAGGCGACTCTAACCCCACAGAGCAAAGCACAGGGGCCTCTAACGCAACAGAGCAAAGCACAGGGGCCTCTAACCTCACAGAGCAAAGCACAGGGGCACCAACCCCACAGAGCAAAGCACAGGGGCCTCTAACCCCACAGAGCAAAGCACAGGGACACCAACCCCACAAAGCAAAGCACAGGGGCCTCTAACCCCACAGAGCAAAGCACAGGGGCCTCTAACGCCACAGAGCAAAGCACAGGGGCCTCTAACCCCACAGAGCGAAGCACAGGGGCACCAACCCCATAGAGCAAAGCACAGGGGCACCAACCCCACAGAGCAAAGCACAGGGGCCTCTAACCCCACAGAGCGAAGCACAGGGGCACCAACCCCATAGAGCAAAGCACAGGGACACCAACCCCACAGAGCAAAGCACAGGGGCACCAACCCCACAGAGCAAAGCACAGGGACACCAACCCCACAGAGCAAAGCACAGGGGCCTCTAACCCCACAAAGCAAAGCACAGGGGCCTCTAACCCCACAGAGCAAAGCACAGGGACACCAGCCCCACAAAGCAAAGCACAGGGGCACCAACCCCACAGAGCAAAGCACAGGGACACCAACCCCACAGAGCAAAGCACAGGGGCACCAACCCCACAAAGCAAAGTACAGGGACACCAACCCCACAAAGCAAAGCACAGGGGCCTCTAACCCCACAGAGCAAAGCACAGGGACACCAACCCCACAGAGCAAAGCACAGGGGCACCAACCCCACAAAGCAAAGTACAGGGACACCAACCCCACAAAGCAAAGCACAGGGGCCTCTAACCCCACAAAGCAAAGCACAGGGGCCTCTAACCCCACAAAGCAAAGCACAGGGACACTAACCCCACAAAGCAAAGCACAGGGGCACCAACCCCACAGAGCAAAGCACAGGGGCACCAACCCCACAGAGCAAAGCACAGGGGCCTCTAACCCCACGAAGCAAAGCACAGGGGCCTCTAACCCCACAGAGCGAAGCACAGGGGCACCAGCCCCACAAAGCAAAGCACAGGGGCACCAACCCCACAGAGCAAAGCACAGAGACCTCTAACCCCACAGAGCAAAGCACAGGGACCTCTAACCCCACAAAGCAAAGCACAGGGGCACCAACCCCATAGAGCAAAGCACAGAGGCCTCTCACCTCACGGAGCAAAACACAGGGGCCTCTAACCCCACAAAGCAAAGCACAGGGGCCTCTAACGCCACAGAGCAAAGCACAGGGGCCTCTAACGCCACAGAGCAAAGCACAGGGGCCTCTAACCCCACAAAGCAAAGCACAGGGGCACCAACCCCACAGAGCAAAGCACAGGGGCCTCTAACCTCACAGAGCAAAGCACAGGGGCCTCTAACCCCACAGAGCAAAGCACAGGGGCCTCTAACCCCACAGAGCAAAGCACAGGGGCCTCTAACGCCACAGAGCAAAGCACAGGGGCCTCTAACCCCACAAAGCAAAGCACAGGGGCACCAACCCCACAGAGCAAAGCACAGGGACACCAACCCCACAGAGCAAAGCACAGGGGCACCAACCCCACAGAGCAAAGCACAGGGACACCAACCCCACAGAGCAAAGCACAGGGGCCTCTAACCCCACAAAGCAAAGCACAGGGGCCTCTAACCCCACAGAGCAAAGCACAGGGACACCAGCCCCACAAAGCAAAGCACAGGGGCACCAACCCCACAGAGCAAAGCACAGGGACACCAACCCCACAGAGCAAAGCACAGGGGCACCAACCCCACAAAGCAAAGTACAGGGACACCAACCCCACAAAGCAAAGCACAGGGGCCTCTAACCCCACAGAGCAAAGCACAGGGACACCAACCCCACAGAGCAAAGCACAGGGGCACCAACCCCACAAAGCAAAGTACAGGGACACCAACCCCACAAAGCAAAGCACAGGGGCCTCTAACCCCACAAAGCAAAGCACAGGGGCCTCTAACCCCACAAAGCAAAGCACAGGGACACTAACCCCACAAAGCAAAGCACAGGGGCACCAACCCCACAGAGCAAAGCACAGGGGCACCAACCCCACAGAGCAAAGCACAGGGGCCTCTAACCCCACGAAGCAAAGCACAGGGGCCTCTAACCCCACAGAGCGAAGCACAGGGGCACCAGCCCCACAAAGCAAAGCACAGGGGCACCAACCCCACAGAGCAAAGCACAGAGACCTCTAACCCCACAGAGCAAAGCACAGGGACCTCTAACCCCACAAAGCAAAGCACAGGGGCACCAACCCCATAGAGCAAAGCACAGAGGCCTCTCACCTCACGGAGCAAAACACAGGGGCCTCTAACCCCACAAAGCAAAGCACAGGGGCCTCTAACGCCACAGAGCAAAGCACAGGGGCCTCTAACGCCACAGAGCAAAGCACAGGGGCCTCTAACCCCACAAAGCAAAGCACAGGGGCACCAACCCCACAGAGCAAAGCACAGGGGCCTCTAACCTCACAGAGCAAAGCACAGGGGCCTCTAACCCCACAGAGCAAAGCACAGGGGCCTCTAACCCCACAGAGCAAAGCACAGGGGCCTCTAACGCCACAGAGCAAAGCACAGGGGCCTCTAACCCCACAAAGCAAAGCACAGGGGCACCAACCCCACAGAGCAAAGCACAGGGGCCTCTAACCTCACAGAGCAAAGCACAGGGGCCTCTAACCCCACAGAGCAAAGCACAGGGGCCTCTAACCCCACAGAGCAAAGCACAGGGGCCTCTAACCCCACAGAGCAAAGCACAGGGGCCTCTAACCCCACAGAGCGAAGCACAGGGGCACCAAACCCACAAAGCAAAGCACAGAACACATACACAGAACACAAACATTCACTCACCAACAAATAAGTGTGTAAAGAAACTGAATCTCAAAGGGTTAAACTTTCTGCAAGCTCTCGAAAGTTAGCACATAGTCTCTGTCTCGCGCTCTCTCTCTCTCTAATGAACATTTTAGAAGATAACCCGACCATGAACAACAAGACTAATTATTTCTGCAAAACATTCTTGACATTTAGTACCTATTTAAGCGACCATTTAGGGTTCCGTCTGGATACTGTGCTAGTGTAATTGGGGAAGCCACACACACAGCAATACAGATCGAAAGCAATCAAGGTATAATCTTACCTTGTGGGCCCATTGGTCTCGGGTCTGACCCTTAGATGAAGCTCCTCTTTTCCAGTTTCACTCAAATGTAGCCCTTGTTGGAACCCTGCTCACAGCGCCAAATTGTTAAATCACAGATTTGAGACGGCCCAGGGAATCTCTTGTGGACTCAGACCTGTAAAGCCTCTCTCTAGGTTTGTCCTGGAGATTGTACACTTTGGAAGTCTGGAATAAAACCTCTTACAGACAGTTTAGTTTAATTTTAGTCATCCCCTTTATTTACTAATAACATCAATGCTCTGATGTACTGATACAGTGGCTTCCTTTATACAAAAGTTTACAAAAACATTGCATGTTCTTAATTACACAGATAACAGTGAAAGACAAAAATTTGTAAGGAAGAAAAGTTAATTGACAGATCTGTCTACGCTTGATTAATCACTCCTACAGGCCCTAAGCCTTTCATCAGGTGGAAAAAACATACCCAGCTGAGTTGGGCGCCTGCTAGTGAGATAAGTTCCTATCATAAAGAGGTACCAGTCTGAGCTAATTGGAGAATTCATAAGGTAACCTTGCACAGCTCACATGTCTGATACAATTATTTTACAAAATGGCTTCTTAGCAAGGAGGGCAAACTTTTGACCATAAAATGGCTTCCTGACACGTTGTGCCAGAATCTCTTCAATGTTAGGCCTGGAATAATTTCTAAGCTAGGAGCAGATTTCTGTTTTTAAGCACTGAATCATTCTGTACCTGAGGCTGAGATGTTATTGTAAGGTTGCATTTAAACTGATTCACTAGTCTTTGAATTAAACATGCTTTCTTTTCGGATTGTGATTCAAATTCAAATAAGACATAAGATCTGATTAATTAGAATTGGTAGTGGGGCAGTTTGTAAGGTCTGTAGAGTGGTCTGCAAGAACACACCATGACTTTGAACTGGTCCCCGCTGATCATAGTCACCCATTTGTTCCTGCCATTTAGTCACTTCCTCAGGTGATAAAATCATACAGCACAGTGCAAACAGATCTTGGGAGGGTGGCATTATACATTTGAACCATCCTTTGGACATAGTGGGCGAATTGGGCTGGTTTTTCCTTATGATCTGGAGCTTGGTTCATTATCATTTCTTGAGGCTTCCAAGGGACATAAACTCCAATTGTTGGATCCTTACTATCATCAGCGACTCTGGGATTTGGTAACTGTCACATTGGACACTGCAGTTTGGAGTCCACTAACCCAGGTACACTGATGGTATCTGTCTTCTGGGATTCATTTTTATCCATTCAGCCACACTGGATCTCTTGGGAGCCTGGTATGGTGGTGGGGGTAGTGCAGTAGTAGTAGATGGGTCTACAGGAAGTACTGGTAATCTAAGATAACATCCCCATTCCTCATCTCTATCAGTATCATCCCCCTCTTCAAATAGGGTCAGTATCCCAGAAAGAGGCTCGGGATCCCTGGTAGAACTTAGATTCTCTTGACAGAGCTGCTGCTTTAATCCTTCCTGTTTTTTCTATATCATCCTTGGTCTCTTGACTTTTTTTTTTTCTGTTCCCTTTTTTACCTTCTGTCTACCCACTTGCACTCAGCTTTTAATGTCTTCCAACTTTTGGGAGTTCTATCTGCTGTACATACCCCTAATCCCTCTATACTGACCAATAAAGTATCTTTCCATTTTCTATCAGCTTTATCCTTCCATTCCTTAATTAATGATGATTTTGAGGTGCCGGTGTTGGACTGGGGTGTACAAAGTTAAAAGTCACACAACACCAGGTTGTGGTCCAGCAGGTTTGGTTGGAAGCACACTGGCTTTCGGAGCGTCGCTCCTTCAGCAGGTGGTAGTTGAACCCGATGAGGGAGCGATGCTCCGGGGGCTAGTGCTTCCAATTGAACCTGTTGGACTGTGGCCTGGTGTTGTGTGATTTTTAACTTAATTAATGATATCCACTTTTTTCCACAATTTTTCTTCCAAACTAGATTTACCGCCAACTCATAAGAGGGCACATCCCAGATCCTGTCCAGGGGCCAAATTGTGTTCCCTAATCGTTTGTTAAGTGCAGCACTTCATTTCCATAAATTATTTTCCTGATCAGGTATTCTGTCTCATACTCTGAAGAAGAGTCCTTTTTCCAGCTACATCGAGGGATTGTCCAATTATACTACTTTGCTGTACTAGAAATAAATTTCAATATCGTAGAGGTAAGGAATTTACCGGGTCTGCCCTCCTCCTTCCATTATATCATAATTTCAACCAGCCATATTTAAAGGAGGCAGCTCTCTAAACCAAATCCGTCAGGTAGTGGCAATCATGTCCTTGAGCGTGGTCCCCCGTCCTGACTTTTTCTCTCAAGCACAGTACAGAATAGCCAATGTCACCCTACAGCAATCTAGACAATGTCTTTTTTTAAAAAAGTTTCTTATCTTATAATCCTGGTCCAGGTGGTTCGTTGGATCCCTTTAAGGTACCAGTCTCACTGGGCAAAGGGTAGATTATCTATCTGAACATAATAAGTGGTCTGAGGTAAAATACCTCTGGGCGCCCTAGCCCTCACATTATATTATACTTGATTCAAACTCTCGGTCACTTATTCAGCCCAGAGAAATGGTTCCTATGTTGGGTTCAGAGTCATGGCACCAAAATGTTGACTCACAAAGTTCCGGACCACACAAAAAAGTTTCATTAACCTCTTTATTTTAGCTTTGGTCCGGAGTGAACGTCAGAGGAACAGTCAAGCTCTCACTTGACGGACTCTCGTCAGACCTCTGTGTATGGCATAAAAGCAGTCCAGTTTATAACCCTGATATCTCTCAATCCATACTGTTCACATGAGTCATTAGCAGATAACCAATGTGATTAACGATGCTTCATTGTATAGAGGAGGCAGCCCAAGTCATGGGTGGAGAGTTGGTTAAGCAAGAACAGCTGCAAGCCTTCAGCTAGTCAGACATACATTGTTTCCAAATTTATAGTACATTGTTGTTTCAGGAAAACTTTTAACTATTGCTTGCCCCCAATCCTCTATCAGGTAGGTGCGGAGTATTCTATAAATAGTAGGCAATCAAGGGGACTTGGGGATCCATATATCATGAAATTGTCATAAGTAGGTACAGAAATCAATCAAGAAAGACAAATGAAATAGTGGCCTTTATATCAAAAAGAAAAGAATACAAGGAGATAGAATTATGTTACAGTGATACAAAGCTCTGGTTTGGCCACACCTGCAATGTTGAGAGCAGTCCTCAGCAACTCACCAGAGGAAGGAGATAGTGGCCTTGATGGGAATGCAGGGTAAATTTACTAGAAAGATCTGGATTGCAAGAATTAAATTATAAGGAGAGATTAAACAAAATAGGGTTATATACACAGATGTTTGTAAGCTGAGGGACAATCTGATGAATGTTTTTAAATTTACTGAACACAGGAACTGAGGCAGCAATTGCAATGACAAGTCTAAATCCCCACCTGATCTGCTGCTCAAAAGTCACCTCCATTTCCCTGGTCAGTTTCCCAAGTTTCAAGGAACTCATGTTGCTCCTGAATTATTTGGATTGACTGTGAGAGACCTGAATTAGAGAACCCACCACTCTATTGTCTCCTCTTCCTCTTCCAGAGCTGGTTCACTTCCAATAGGGACTGAAAACCAAGTGAGGAAATGGTGAGTGAAGGAGCAGCTTTTATACAAATTGTATCCCATAATATCCACACCAATCTTCAGGCAGTCTGACTATCCTATGGGCAATCAGAGGTGGAAATTTCCCTTATGGGCGGCACGGTGGCACAGTGGTTAGCACTGCTGCCTCACAGCGTCAGAGACCCGGGTTCAATTCCCGCCTCAGGTGACTGACTGTGTGGAGTTTGCACGTTCTCCCCGTGTCTGCGTGGGTTTCCTCCCACCATCCAAAGATGTGCTGGGTCAGGTGAATTGGCCATACTAAATTGCCTGTAGTGTTAGGTAAGGGGTAAATGTAGGGGTATGGGTGGGTTTCGCTTCGGCGGGTCGGTGTGGACTTGTTGGGCCGAAGGGCCTGTTTCCACACTGTAATCTAATCTAATCTAAATCTTAAACAGCAAGTAAATTAAAGCTTCATCAATATTACCTTTTACAGAGTTTGTATTTAATCACCGGCAATAGCTACTCAATATCATCATAAAGTCCCAAAATGCAATTAAATCCAATCCATAGCAGGTCAGCACTAAGAGTAAATTTTCTACTGGCTTCAGCAGACTCAGCACTAAAATGGTCTCTCTCTCTCTCTCTCTCTCTAGTGTCCTTTTGAACTCTCAAGTCAGCTTCTTGTAACAGCAAAGATGTTTTTCTCTCTGTGTCTGCCCCGCTTGCAAGGGGTAATAAGAATCCATTATAATTGACAGGATCTGACCATTAATTACATGGCTTTTGATAGTACCAAGTTTCATTGCAGGGTCAGAATAAAACACTGTCATTAATTTCACAAGGAAACGGCCATGTCCTGTTCACACAGATTCACCGATGTTAAGGCAAATGTTCTTAATTGCCTTACAGCATCCTATTATCACTTGGTGGGCACAGATGTCTCTATCTTCTGCATTCCTTGAGTTCCCCCCTTTTTATGAGCCTTCCTGCCTGTCTATTTTCTAATGCAGTAAATGTATTCTATAATTCAGCATTACATTTTAGCCTAAATGTTTAAAGACAAGTTTTAAGGCTATAGACTTTCTCAATTTCAGAGGTTAGTGGAATGATTTTGGTGGAATGATTTAAACGGGAGATGCTCAAGAGACCAGAATTTGGAGAAATGCTGAAATCTCAGAGAGCTGTAAGATTGGCAGAAATCATAGAGAAGTGGAGCTGTGAGGCTATGGAGGGACTTGAAAACAAGGATGAGAAATTTAAAAGTGTGATATTATCAGATGGAGAGCAATGAAAGGTCATTGGACACAAAGGGGAGTATTATGTTATGTACAAGACCAGACCCCCTCAAAATATTTCAAGAAAGTAGCCTGGACCCTAACTTTGCTCGTTGTTTTAAGCAGTAAAGTGGTATAAAGTTAAGAGTATGTGGATATTCCAGGAGTGATGCAGCTGGCCCAACCACTTGGTTTTAAACATAACAGAATTTATTTGCAAGATTACCAAATGAAACACAAACAAAAGAGAACAGAATATAGAATAACTTAACCTATCCGAAAACCCAACAAATTATCCCAATTTAATAATCTGTTCCAAATTCCTGCAACAATCCCCATAAACACCCCTTGACACAAAAGGTAAAATCAAACACTGAGAGTTGGCAGAGAGATCCAGCATGGAACGCCTTCTTCCATGTAGCTGTTTCTTTGACCAGCAATCTCAAAATGGACTAACTAGCTGCTATGAGCCTAAACAAACCAGACCAGAGAAAAGCTGAGCTGAGAGAACCGGCCACTCCCCCTTTCATCGTGCAAGTGTTTTTTTGAAAACTTAAAAGCCTTTTTCCTGAGGCAGTATCTGTTAGTTATAATCAAATTGGCTCTAAACCTAGACCTCTTGGAACCTGTGTCTTTATGACTGTTCTGAAAATAAAACTAAGGACAACATAAATTTGTTAAAGGAGCAGCATCATCACAAGTGAACAGGACATAGTGAAAGTCAGGATACAGGCAGCAGGTTTTGAACATGCAATTAATGAGGAAAAAGAAAGGAATTGCAACTGATGCAATCTAGTTCCCCACACTGAGGAATTGTTACACACTATGGATCCTTCTCTAAATGATGAGTCAGCCCCTTCGGCAAAGGAGAATAGACAGTTGGAGGAAATCATGTTCCCTTTTCTTGTTTTACAGAAGGATTGCACTGTACTACATCAGAGAATGCAGAGAGGATAGGCACCGCAGATAGATCCTGACCTTCATCCAAGGGATAATTGCACAACTGTGGGAGGACATCCAGTTCCTTCACAGCATTGCTCAACACAGAGAAGACTGAGCGGTTGAATCATCATTTGGAAATCGGTTGGATCAGGGGAACTTTGACATATCATCAGGTCTGAAACTGGTCAATTGTGTGGAGCCTTCCATCAGAACCAACCTTTCTGAAGGTTCGGCTGTGGGTGATCGGTCAGGGTGAGGCTCCGAATAAGTGTCAGTGGCTCCAAGTGTCGTGAGAACTTCAATTATTCATCAAGCCTCATGAACCATTGACTCATTCCTACAGGGGAGTGGCTGTTCAAGTTGACGTGTTAAAGGAAGACAACACAGGCTTCAAAAATCTCCCACATACAGTGAAACAACTGAATAATGGTTAAAATACGGGCAACTTCCTGGAAGTGAAACAGTTCAAGTGTGTGTTGTGCAAACGAATGTTTGCAAAGATATCGACACTTGTGAGTCATCAGCACATTCACACTGGGACGAAACCATTTGTATGTAAGGTGTGTAACAGGGGCTTCACACAGTTAGCAGGCGTGGTGAAACACCAGCACATTCACACTGGGGTGAAACCATTTACCTGCCCGGTATGTGACAAATCATTCTCAGAGTTATCACACCTCTGTGTTCACCAGCAGGTTCGCACAGGGGAGAAACCCTTTTCATGTGAGGTATGTGACAAATCATTCTCAGAGTCATGGATCCTCCGCAGGCATCAACGCATTCACACAGGGGAGAAACCCTTTGTTTGTGAGGTCTGTGACACATCATTCTCACAGACATCTACCCTCCGCATACACCAACGCATCCATACTGGGGAAAAGCCATTTACCTGTGAGGTGTGCAACAAATCGTTCTCCGATTTATCAACTCTCCGCAGACACCAACGCATTCATACAGGAGAGAAACCGTACAAATGTGAGGTGTGTGACAAGTCGTTCTCAGAGTCATCAACTTTGCGGGTACACCAGCGTATTCATACTGGGGAGAAGCCATTCACATGTGAGGTGTGTGAAAAATCATTCTCAAATTCATCACATCTCCGCAGACACCGACCTGTCCACACAGAGAAGAAACCATTCATGTGCGATGCATGTGACAAATCCTTCTCAGATTCATCAAGTCTCCTGCTCCACCAAAGGATTCACACAGGGGACAAACCATTCAAGTGTGATGTTTGTGACAAAGTGTTCGTAGAATCATCAACTCTCCGTGTACACCAACGCATTCACACAGGAGAAAAACCATTCACGTGTGAGATGTGTGACAAATCATTCTCAGAATCATCAACCCTTCGCAGACACAAACGCACTCACACAGAGGAGAAACCATTCATGTGTGAGGTGTGTGACAAATCATTCTCACAGACCTCAACTCTCCATGTACACAAACGCATTCACACAGGGGAGAAACCATTCATGTGTAAGGTGTGTGACAAATCATTCTCAGATTTATCGAGCTTCCACAGACACCAACTCATTCACACAGAGGTGAAGCCATTCACATGTGATGTGTGTGGCAAATCATTCTTGACTTCTTTGCACCTTCGTAGACACCAACCTGTCCATACTGGGGAGAAGCCATTCTCATGTGATATGTGTGGCAAATCATTCTCAGTTTCATCCAGACTCCTCCGACATCAGAGGATTCATACAGAGGAGAAACCATTCACATGTGAAGTATGTAACAAATCATTCTTGAACTCATTGCATCTCCTGTTCCATCAGAAGATTCATACGGGAAAATGTCCTTTCAGTTCTGAGATTGTGATGAACCTTCCCTGATGTATTTGAACATCTGGAATGCACCAGGATTCACACAGGGGAGAAACTCTTCAAGTGTGATTTTTGTGACAAGGCTTTCACAGTGTCAGTGAAGCTCCTGGTCCATCAATGTATTTACATTGGGAGGAATCCTATCAGTGGGAGTTCTGTTATAAAGCCATCATATAAAATGTTGGACCTCCTGTATCATCAGCAAACTCATCAAGGAACTACCCAACCAAGTTCTTGGCTAGTTTTCACTCAGTCATAGCACTGCAACAGACTTGAAGCATGCAGCAAGGACAACCAGTTGTGTTTATGTCCAGAGCATTAACACAAACTAAACAACATTGTACACAGAGACTGCAAAGGAAAGTCAGAATATTGTCTTTGAATCTGAAGCTTTCAACCAGTTCTTGACTGGGAGAGAGAAAGTGACGGCAGAGTTTGACCACAAGTTATTTCAAAACATCTTTCTCAAACTATTTCTAACTGCTCCAGACTTAGCACAGGATTTGATTTTGCTTTCATAGACATCTCTTGAAAGTGAAGTGCAAGCAAGGGAAGCAGATGAACATCAATGACCTGCTCTCAGGGGCTGCACTCTTTCTGATGTAAGTTGAAGCTGGTACACAGTGTGAAATCTTCCAGATACAACAAGAAGCAACGTCACAATATACTCTGGAAATCATCAACCCAACAGAGAAATTGAATCTGACAGACAGTCACCTTGCTTAATTCAAACAAATTTTGCTACGAGGTGCAACACCTCAAAAGACCAAAAGTAAGAACAGGAATGAGTGACAAAATCAAAGAGAAATGATAGGAAGCCATTATTTCACTTTGGTAATACTGTCAAATCATTGCCAGAGCTGATCCTGGGAAGGCAGTCAGAGTGCAAACATTCAACACACTTATCAGTAATCAGATCAGTTGGTAACATGGGAACTGTGTAGAGAATTTGCCAGTTTGATCATACACAAAGTGCCTTACAGGTCAATACTGCAATCAGAGAAGGTGCTGTTTCAGCAGACAGTTGATGAGGTAAATCTTATGTCAGTAACTAGCAATGTGCTGAATGCCATCATTTCCAAAGGTCATCCTTTCTGTGTGATTTAAACTTTTCATTGTCCCATCTGAATAAAACCTCTTGTTGCAGCTGCTGTCTTTGGTTTCCCTCGTCAACACTTGAGAGAAATTTCTAGTAATGGGAATAGCATTTTTCATCTTTAGAGGTTTTCAAATTGACAACATCAGTGTGGAATGTGTATCCTCTAATGTGTGTGACAGCATATGGGAAGAGGAAGACCCACAGCATCCAAGGCAGGGATGATATGTTGTAGTGGGATCAGCATATCCACAGGAGAAAGAAAGATGGGGAAATGGTTCTTCAGGACAATATGAGTTTGGTGAGTGAGGGCATGGGGGAGCTGGAGAGAAACTGGAGAAAGACTGAGTTCAGGGCTAGGCCAGGCATGTATTAATGGAGGTTTGTCCAAGGTGGGCTTAATGGAAGGAAAGAAAGTGCCATGCACACTAATGGGATTGTTTCAATCTTATTTACCTGAACAGGAAGGTTAATAGTCAGAGAGCAGAGATTTAAGACAATTGATGGAAGGATCAGTGGGGAGCTGAGTAATCTTTTTTCACCCAGAGGGCTGTGAGGGTCTGAACACCTTGACATTGCCCCACCAAATTCCCATAGAGAAGATACAGCAATGAATGGAAACCAGCTTCCTATGTTAGTGGACTGGTCATAAACCAGGATATGGAATTGTTACAATCTCTAAGATGACACAGATTTAGGTAGGGATTTGTCCAGGGTGTCATATTTTTGGTAGTTTTACAAAACGTGTGTTTAGCAGTAAGCGTGGTTGTAGCAGATGGTAGCAGTAGTAGAGAGCAGCAGCAGATAATAACAAAAGTAGACAGCGATGACAGCACTACACAGTATAGAGCTGCTCAGAAAATCAGTTTCATAAATGGATTGGATAAACTCAAACAGGACAATGAAGCTAAAGGAACAGCAGCAACATTTCAGAAGCAACAATTCAAGGGTTAATGGCGCGAGTGCAACTCAGATGTTCCGAATATTAGATTACTTACAGTGTGGAAACAGGCCCTTCGGCCCAACAAGTCCATACAAACCCAAAACCCACCCAGACCCATTCCCCTACACCTAACACTACGGGCAATTTAGAGTGGCCAAATCACCTAACCGGCACAGCTTTGGACTGTGGGAGGAAACCGGAGCACCTGGAGGAAACCCAGACAGACACAGGGAGAATGTGCAAACTCCACACAGTCAGTCACCTGAGGCAGGAATTGAACCCGGGTCTCTGACGCTGTGAGGCAGAAGTGCTGTGCCGCCCATGGACAGGGTTTGAGTTTGATAGTGATTTAACTCAGAAGGGGACTGATATTTCCAAGCTTATGAATGTTACAATAAACTATTAAAAAGAGGAGTTCTGAACATTGACACGTTTTTCGACCTAGACGGGTTCAGGGTGAACCCTGGAGATTGGAATATATGTGAGAAGTTTAGGTTCACCCACCTATAGCGTAGAATAACTTCTCTATGAAGACATTGTCTCATCAAACACTCACAGAGAAGGGACAGCACAGATTTGATACAGAGGCAAGCTCCATCTATACTGTTCCTGGAGTATTACTCACACCCAGATCAGGCTTAAGACTATCCAGCCTCACTCATTCAGATGCTCCTGTATCACTGACCTTAATCAAATTCGATGCTGTATTTCCTCTATACTGGGGAGATGAAATGCAGGCTGGATGAATATGTTTTTAAAAATTGTTCACTAGATGATATAGTCACTGGCTAGGCCAGCAGTTATTGATCAACCAAGAGGGCAGTCCTGAGTTAACCACGTTGCTGTGGGTCTGGAGTAGCATATAGTCCAGTGCTGGTAAGGATGGCAGTTTCTGAAAGGACATTCGTGAGCCAGGTGAAGTTCCTTTTTTGCTCTGACAATTGATAATGGTTTCATTGTCATCACTAGACCCTTAATTCTCGATTTTCACTGAATTCAAATTCCATCATCTGCCAATGGGAGGATCCTAACCCGTCCTCTGGATTAACAGTCCAACAATAATACCACTAAGCCATTGTCTCCCTGTTGCTTTGCAGAACACCTCTGCTCTGTCCGCTAAAATAATTCTGAGCTTCTAGTTGCCTACCACTTCAACAGGCCACTGTGTCCCCAAGACAATATTTCTGTCTCAGATTTACTCCAGTGAAGCTCAACTTAAGCTGGAAGATCAACATCACATCTTCGCTTGGGGACCGTACAGCCTTAAGGACTCAACATTGAGTTTAAAAGTTTTAGAGCATATATCCTTGACCCACCCTTACCTCCCAGGCTAAGTTTCTTTCAGCACAGCCAACACATTTTTACCCACTCATAGACCCCATTATCACTTATCCAGTCCTTGTTCATCCCTAATTTGCTATCAACAATTCTTGCCTGTGTTCTTTCTCTCTGGGCTCAGTTTCCATCCATCCATGCACTCCCTCCGTATACCCCCTTCCCATCACCATATCTCATGTCATCAGCAGGAATATGATCTTTTCTACTGTCAGTTCACAAGAAGGGTCACTGGACTCAAAACATTAACTATTTTCTTTCCACAAATGCTAGCAGGCCTGGTGAATCTCTCCAGCAAAATTTGTTTTTGATACAGTGGGGTAGTGCACTGCAGCTCCATTTCGTAGGAATACAAAGGATTTTCAGATAGAGTCGTAAAGTTGTAGAGATGTACAGCAAGGAAACAGACCCTTCGGTCCAACTCGTCCATGCCGACCAGATATCCCAACCCAATCTAGTCCCACCTGCCAGCACCTGGCCCATATCCCTCCAAACCCTTCCTATTCATATACCCATCCAGATACCTTTTAAAAGTTGCAATTGTAGCAGCCTCCACCACATCCTCTGGCAGCTCATTCCATATACGTACCACTCTCTGAGCGAAAAAGTTGCCTTTTAGGTGTCTTTTATATCTTTCCCCTCTCACCCTAAACCTATGCCCTCCAGTTCTGGACTCCCTCACCCCAGGGAAAAGACTTTGCCTATTTACCCTATCCATGCTCCTCATAAATTTGTAAACCTCTATAAGGTCACCCCTCAGCATCCGACGCTCCAGGGAAAACAGCCCCAGCCTGTTCAGCCTCTCCCTATAGCTCAAATCCTCCAACCCTGGCAACATCCTTGTAAATCTTTTCTGAACCCTTTCAAGTTTCACAACATCTTTCCGATAGGAGTAGATGGTCATTCTGGAGTGTGACTGTACTTATGCAAGTGAGATTAGGATGTTAGTTGATGTGGAGATCACCTATCAGTACCCAGTCTGTTAAAGGTTTCTGGCTCCTGGAGTCAACCCACTTTTCTCCATCAGTTTCACTTCTCCTGACACCTGGGACTTCAAAATTTTTAATGGCTTCAGGAACCCAGGCACAGATAACACTGACACTTGTAACGAGTGACCACTTTAAATCAAACTTTCAAACTGCCGATTTGCAGCGGGTAAGTATTCTAAACACAGCCTTGGCAGTAACCCTTAGATACTGAATCTAACAGAAATGTATAAGTTATTGTCAGCCATGGTCGGTTTCAAAGGCTGAACAGTTTGTACATTTAATGTCTCAGATGTATTTTCAGTGTCTCTTGAAGGGACAAAATCATCAACTCACAGCTCTAAGAGGCTTCTAATTCCAACAGTGTTCCTTCAATGTTGAGCCTATAGCGCCAGCACAAATTCGAACACGTTTCTCTGATTGACGGTAACTGTATATCCAAAGACCTTCTGTACAATGAACTAGCCACTAGGTCATGACTTCCTGGGCGCCCATATGTCTGCTACAGGGATACCTGTTGGTGAAATAAGGTCACAGACATTGACACTGACAATGCGTCAGGGAAGACTGTTGCTGACAGCCCTAACCTCTGCAGACTTACTGTTTGGAAGAAGCGAGCAGAAATTGAAAGCTTAGCCAGTCGTGTGGATGGCCCAAAAAAAAACAGGTCAGCGAATGCTGAACATTCTGATCCTACAGGCTCCCTCTGCAGCAAGTGTGGCGGAGCCTGTAATGACAAGAGTGGAGCTCCTGAGCTGCACAACGTGATGTTTAACAGAAAGTCAACTACCACCATCAGTATATTCTCCACATTCACTGTTTCCACACTCCATGTACCTGGTGATCCCCATTGTGCACCAAGAGCAAATGAGGGGTTAATACCGTCAAGAGTCAATCCCTGAATTAAAGTCAAGATTTCCCTCCAGTCCTGTATTCTGTGTCTCACCCTCTTGTGACACTTGCTCCGAATATATGTGCTCATCCCACTACTGCGCATCATCACTGCCTTGGATACTGTGGGTCTTCCTCTTCTGATCTGCTGCCAAACACATTCCGAGGATACACATCCCACTGATATTCATAGTTTGAAAGTCTCTGTCAAACATTTACCAGGGGAACTGAGACAGCAGCTGCAATAAGTGAGGTTTTATTCAGATGGGACAATGACAAGTTTAAATCCCCACCTGATCTGCTGCTCAAAGTCACCTCCATTTCCTCGGTCAGTTTCCCAAGTTTCAGGAAACTCATGTTGCTCCAGAAATATTTGGATTGACTGTGAGAGACGTCAATCAGAGAGCCCACCCACTCTGCCCATTGTCTCCTCTTCCTCTTCCAGAGCTGGTTCACTTCCTATAGGGACTGAAAACCAAATGAGGAGATGGTGAGTGAAGGAGCAGCTTTTATACAAATTGTATCCCATAATATCCACACCAATCTTCAGGCAGTCTGACTATCCTGTGGGTAATCAGGGGTGGAAATGTCCCTTATGCTGTGTGAGAAGACCCAGCTGAGAGAGCTGTTTACAGTGTGCTTTGTGCTGAACTGTTTGACTTTGTAGCATAGTAGACAGTGAAGAAGATTTTCTAAGATTACAAAGGGATCTTGATCAAATGGGTCATTGAGGTGACAGATAGCAAATGGAGCACAATCTGGATAAATGCGATGTACTGCATTTTGGTATAACAAACAAGGGTAGGGCTTATACAATTATTGGTAGGGCCTTAGGTAGCGTTGTAAAACAGAGGGACCTAGGGGTGCAGGTAGACAATTGTTTAAACTTTGTGACACATATAGACAGGATAGTTAAAAAGGTGTTTGGCAGTCCTTTGAGAGTAGGAGTTAGAATGTTATGTTGAGGACATTGCTGAGGCCTTTTCTGGAATACCATGTCCAGTTCTGGCCGCCCAGTTACAGGAAGGATATTATCAAGCTGGAGAGGGTTCAGAAGAGATTTACCAGGATGTTACCGGGTATGGAAGGTCTGAGTTATAGGCTGGGACATTTTTCAAAAAGTGTGGGACTGGAAATGCACAACCGGTCAGGCAGCATCTGAGGAGCGGAACAGTCGACGTTTTGAGCATAAGTTCTTCATCAGGAATGTGTCTTTTTGAGCATAAGCTTGAAATGTTCCACATTCCTGATGAAGAGCTTATGCTCGAAATGGCGACTGTCCTGCTCCTCAGATGCTGCCTGACTGGTTGTGCTGTTACAGCACCACACTTTTTGACTCTGATCTCCAGCATCTGCATTCCTCACTTTCTCCTAGTGGGACTTTTTTCACTGGAGTGTAGGAGGTTGAGAGGTGACCTAATAGGAATTTATAAAATAATGAGAGGTATAGATAGAGTTGATGGTAGTTGTCTTTTCCTCAGATGGGGAATTTCAAGACTGGGGGTATATTTTTAAGATGAAAGGAGATAGATTTAAATAAGACATAAGAGACAATGTTTTTACACAGAGAGGTTCGCATGTGGAATGAACTTCCTGAGCAAGTGGTGAATATGGGTACAGTTACAACACTTAAAAGACTTTTGGATGGTTACATGAACAGGAAAGGGCCAGGAACAGACAGGTGGGATTAGTTCAGTGTGGGACTATGTTCGACATGGACTGGTTGGACTGAAGGGTCTGTTTCCATGCTGTACGACGCTATGACTGTATGACTGGAGCTGTGTTGGATATTGATTGTGTTTATTGGAAGCATTTTCCTTCTAATTTCCAAGCTGAGTTTTGCTGATGGCTCATTCCTGAATATGAGAAGGTGAAGTATAATTATGTGGGAGGTACAGAGTGTCTGAGGATTCTTATTGATTTTCTGTTGTTGAATTGTGTGTTGGGTGTTGGTTATTATCCTGTGGACTGTGAATGGTCAGTTCTCTGTTGGGAATTGGATGTTGCCTGTTTTTTTAGAAACCTCCAAGACCTCCCTTCCCCCGTTTCTGTCACCACCTGAAAAAGGTTAAAATTCTCTAATTATTTTGAGACATAATGTCTCAAAAGAATTTACGTCCAGTAAAGTACTTTTTCATCTGGTCACTGTGGTAACACTCAAAATGTGATTGTCAATATGAACCTGCCACAAACAGCAAATAAGAATGACCAGGTAATCTGTTTTTTAATGGTGTTGACTGATGAATTAATATTGGGAGAAAGTGAGCACTGCAGATGCTGGAGATCAGAGTCAAAGAGTGTGCTGCTGGTAAAGCACAGCTGGGAAGGCAGCATCTGAGGAGCAGGCGAATTGATGTTTCGAGAATAAGCTGTTATCGGGAATGAGGGGCTGCCCCAAGGGGGCTGAACGATAAATGGGAGGGTAATGGTGCTGGGGGCAAGGTAGCAGACGGGGAGCAGAAGGGTTCCCTGTGTAACATCCCCTCTGAAATATGGAACCTCTGAAAGTGGCACACTCCCTCACTACTGCACTGTAGTGTCAGCCTCAGTGCTGAAATCCTTGAGTCTCCCCTTAGGACCTTTTGACCATTGAACTATGTTTAAAATGCTGTATAAATGCAAGCTATTGCCTATTGTTGTTGTGTAAAATGTCAGACAGGTTTTCAGTCAGAGCAGTGCGATTCCCCCTCATGATGTACCATCCAACTGACCCTCATTGTGAAGCAGTTTCCCAGTGAAGGGAGAGTGTAAAGGGAATTAAGGTTGTAACCTCGAAATTGCTGCATGTGAATTCACGAAGGCAATGGTCAGAGATGGGAGTGGCAGAAAGGGAACAGAGATGTGGAGCTGTTGATCATTCTGACTAATCTGGTCTAAGGGATATGAGCTCTATTTTGTTTGCTGTATTTCTGTTCATGGCTTTCTCAGTCCAGCAATACATGCTGGTGTTGAAATCGTCTGCTGCTTTCAATGATGTGAGGTTAACTACTTGGCACCATCAGTTCTAAGTGGACTTTGAGGGCAGCTGAAGGCACAGCCACAAATGTTAGAACAGTTACAATGGGAGCTGCTCAAGAATTTGAAGCAATGTGAAGGTTTCAGAGGGTTATAGGGCCGAAAGAGATTATGAAGTTGGGGAGAAGTGAGGCCAAGGAGGAATTTGAAAACAGGGATGAGGAATTTTAAAACTGAGATGTTTTCAGACTGTGGGCAAAGAAAAGCCAGGAAATGCAAAGGTGATGAATGAATGGGACACAATGGAAGTTAAGATACAGGCAACAAGTTTTGAATTCTCAATGCCTGGATTGTTAACCTTTTCTTGGAGACACAGTTTTCTTGAAATTGCATTTTCATGCCTTGTTTAAATTTTTTATCTGAAGTCCTCATCTTTTCTCAAAAGCCTGTGCGAGATTGATTTTTTTCCCCCCAATGCTGTGGTTGGTAGCTGAATTTAGGATGTGCACAGAAAGGGGGTGCAACGTACCTAATTTCCCAGGATAAACTAGGACCCTTCAAACAGCTACACCAAAGTACTATTTTTCCTTAGCTTGTAGCATTTTCTGTCCAGTTTGTTTTCCTCAAATATATTTCTAAAGGATATATTTGTGAGTGCGAATGGGATGGGTTTAAACTAAAATGGTATAGGGATAGGAATCTATACAAAGAGACAGTAGAGAGGTAAAAATGGATAAAAGCAAAAGACAGAACTGGAAATCAGAGAAGTGATGGGCAAAGAATTCAAGCTACAGTGCTAAATAATGTGAGGAAGATTAAAAGTATTGGGAAGGCCAAACCTAAGGTATTGCCTCTTAATGCTCAATGCATTCTCAATGAAGTGGATGAATTTGTCATGCAAATAGGTATAAATGGGTATGATATAGTTGGGATTACAGAGATGTGACCGTGGGATGACCAGGATGGGAATTAAATATCTGGGCATTCAGGTTTTAGGAAGGACAGACAAGAGCAAAAGGAGTGGGGCAACATTGCTGGATAGAGGGACCATGGATGCAATAGTGAGGAAAGATATTAGCTGTGGTGAAATGAACTTGTATGGAAACCATGGGCAGAAAACAACAGTGGGGATTGTACATAGACCCCTGAACTGTAGTGGTAATGTCAGGGAAGGAATTAAACATGAAATTGGAACCACAAACAACGAGGGTGTAGCTGTCATTATGGGTGAGTTTCATTTGCCTATAAATTGGACAAATCCAATCAGTAACAATGCTGTAGAAGTTGCATACTTGGAATATGTACAAGATGGTTTTCTGTATCAAAACATTCAAGACTGGATATTGTGAGATAAGAAAGGGATAATTGGCAGTCTAGCTGTGTGAGGCCCCTTGGGGAAGAGTGACTTTAGTATGATACAGTTCTTCATGAAGGTGGAAAGTGACATAGTTAATTCTGAGAGTAGAGCCCTAAATCTAAATAGAGGAAACTAGGATGACATAAGGCATGGGTTGACTATAATAAATTGGTGAGTGTTATTTAAGGAGATGACAAACGAGAGGCAGTGGCAAACATTTAAAGAGGAACTGCAATAATTGTTCATTCCTACCTGGCGCAAAATAGGAAAAATGGCCTGTCCATGGCTAGCAAAGGAAATTAGGGATGATATTAGATCGAAGGAAGGGGCATACAAAATGTCTAATAAAAGCAGTAGACCTGAGGATTGGGAGCAGTTTTGATTTCAGCAAAGGAAATCAAAAGGATTAATTCACAGAAAAACAAATATGAGAGTAAGCTTGCAGGGAAAGTATAGACTCATTTAAAAAGCTTCTGTAGGCATTTGACAAGAAAAAGAATAGTGAAAACAAATGTCAGTCCATACAATCAGAAACAAGGGACGTTATGATGTGGGACAAAGAGATGACAGACCAATATATATTTTGGTTCTATTCTCACAAAGGACACAAATAATATCCTAAAAATGTTGGTGAACACAGTTGTGTGAGAAAGAGGAACTGAAGGAAAGCAGTATTAGTATGGAAATGGTGTTGGGGAAATTGGGGAAATTAAAGGCCAACACGTCCCCAGGGCCCAACAATCTACATCATGGAGTGTTTAAGGAAGTGGTCTAGAAATGGATGCAATGGTTGCCATCTTTTGAGACTCTGGAACAGTTCCTATTCATTGGAGGGTAGTTAATCAAACCGTAAGGTTTAAAAAAAAAGTAGAGAGAAAACAGGGCATTATAGGGTCAGCCTGATATTGGTAATAGGGAAATGCTAGAGTCTATTATAAAGTAGCAGAAAATGGTGACAAAATTTGACAGATTCAATATGGTTGTGCAAAAGGGAAATCATGCTTGACAAATCTATTGGAATGTTTCAAGGATGTAACTGGTAAAGTTGAAATGGGGTTGCCAGTCGGTGTGGTTTACTTGGACTTGCAGAAGGGTCCCACACAACAGATTAGCATGTCAATATTAAGTGGCTGGTATTGGGGATAGTGTACTGACATGGATAGAGAACTGAGCAGACAGGAAACAAAGAGTAGGAACAAATTTTCTAAGTGGCACCCAGTGGCTAGTGAGGTACTATTGGGATTAGTGCTTGGACTTCACCTATTCATAATATGTATGAATGATTTATGAGAGGAGATGAAATGTTATATCTTCAAGTTTGCAGACAGCATAAAACTAGGTGGGAGGGTGGACTGCACGGAGGATGTAGAGATGTTTTAGTGTGATTTGGACAAGTTGATTGGGCAAATGCATAGCAGATGAAGTAAATTTTGGATAAAGGTGGTTTGTTATCAGAATGGCGATAGACTGGGAACAGGGGAAATGCAATGAAACCTGAATGTTCTTGTACACCAGTCACTGAAAGTGTAGGTTAGTGTAGGTTAGATGGGTTTCAGATTGGTTTCACAGGTCGGCACAACATAGAGGGCTGAAGGGCCTGTACTGCACTGTAATGTTCTATGTTCTAAATAAGCATGCAGTTGCAGCAGGTGGTGAAGAAGGCAAGTTGTGTGTTGACCTTCTTAGCAAGAGGATTTGAGTACAGGAGCAAGGATGTCATGCTGCAGTTGTATAAGAGTGAAGAGTGTGGTGCTGGGAAAGCAGAGCAGGCCAGGCAGCATCTGAGGAGCAGGAGAATCGACGTTTTGGGCATAAGCTCCTCGGATGCTCCTCGGATGCTGCCTGGCCTGCTCTGCTTTCCCAGCACTACATACTCGACTCTGATCTCTAGCATCTGCAGTCCTCATTTCTCCTTGCAGTTGTATAAGGTCTTGGTGATGCTACACCTAGAATATTGTGTGCAGTTTTGGTCTCCTTTTCTGAGAAAGGATGTTCTGGCTATGGAGAAATGCAACAAATGTTTACCACATTGATTTCTGAGATGGTGGGACTGATATATGAAGACAAACTAGATTGGTATGCTCACTGAAGTTTAGAAGAATGATAGAGGAATCTCATAGAAACCTATATTTAAAAGCAAAATAGAGAAAATCAGCAAGAATGTTTCAAATCATTATACGGTCCAGAATCAGGGGTCACAGTCTTAAGGATACCGGTGTAGCCCATTTAGGACTGAGATGAGGAGAAATTATCTTCATCCAGAGAGAGGTGAGTCTGTGGAATTCTCTGTCTTAGAAAGTAGTTGAGGCCAAAACATTAAATGTTTTCAAGAAGGAGTTAGATGTAGTTCTTGGGGCTATAGGGATCAAAGGGTATGGAGAGAAAGCAAGAAAAGGACACTGAGTCGGATGATCGGCCATAACCATATGAATGGCAGAACAGACTCAAAGGGTCAAATGGTCCACTCTGTACATATTTTCTCTATTTCTATCAGGACTCATTCTACTAAGATAATCACTAACACATTTACAGTTAACTTTGTCATTGCTGGTTGAATCGCAAGATCCAAATCTGGGATTTGAGGTCACTTGCTTTTTGACTCCCCCCTGAAAGGTGAACAGGACATCAGGCTGGGCTGACTGCTTATGCTTGGACACTGCATCTCTGACTCTAAGTTGCTAGCTGGAATGACACCAACACTTTACTGCAGGAAGGAAAATGATTGGACTCAGCTCCACAAGGAAGCTGTTCTTGAATTCTGAGAAGTTATGCCTCAAGTTAACTGATTTTTTTAAAGCTCTGGACCTACCAATACCTGCAGTTCATCACCTATCTCCTCTACTGGGTGGCACAGTGGTTAGCACTGCTGCCTCACAGCGCCAGAGACCCGGGTTCAATTCCCGCCTCAGGCGACTGACTGTGTGGAGTTTGCACATTCTCCCCGTGTCTGCGTGGGTTTCCTCCGGGTGCTCCGGTTTCCTCCCACAGTCCAAAGATGTGCAGGTTAGGTGAATTGGCCATGCTAAATTGCCCGTAGTGTTAGGTAAGGGGTAAATGTAGGGGTAGAGGTATGGGTGGGTTGCGCTTCGGCGGGTCGGTGTGGACTTGTTGGGCCGAAGGGCCTGTTTCCACACTGTAACGTAATCTAATCTACTGTCCTATCTTTAGTTACGTAATTTCCCCTCCTCCCATTTTAAATGATTTGTCATGAAACCCTATTTCTAATTTCATGTTGAAGCTTTTTGCTTTGGATTCACTTCAAATATTTGGAATCTGAAAACTAAGTATTTGGGAAATCCCTTCTCTCTACCCCAGCAAGGGACCAGAAGAAATTGGGAAAGGAGTTAACTCCCTGTTTCAGAATTAAGAGAGAATGCAATCTTAATTTAAGTTCACCCTAATTTTTCCTTTTACTTTGAGAAAGCTATCTGAGATATAAGGGGGAGGCAATGACCTAGTGGTAGTATTGCTGGACTATTAATGCAGAAACCCAGCTCATGTTCTAGGGAATGGGTTCAAATCCTGCCAGGCAGACGGTAGAATTTGAATTCAATAAAGAATCTGGAATTAAGGGTCGATTGTTGGAAAAAAACCCATCAGGTTCACTAATGTCCTTTAGGGAAGGATTTCTGTCATCCTTACCTGGTCTGGACTACATGTGACTCCAGACACATAGTGACATGGTTGACTCTTAACTGCCCTCTGGGCACTTAGGGATGGATAAGATATGCCAGCCGAGGCAGAGATGCCTGCATCCTGAGTGAATAAAAATAAATTTCAAATCTCCATTGTATTTAACACTTTGCTTGATTTTTTTCGTAAACAAATAGTTTAAGTGCAACACTAGCTACATTTCTTGAACACATAGTGAATTGATGACCCATTTTATACTGCACCTGACTGTCTTTCTCATGGCTGTCATGGGGTCTGGGAAGATGAAGGTTTGGGCAGAGGAAAGAAAGTAAACACATTATCTACTCCTGGTCACTATCCAGTGTACCTGCTGGAAACAGAGGGTGTGTGACATTCAAGTGAGGAAAAAGAAAGGACTTGTATCTTATCCCCTACCACACAGGGAATAGCAGACTGATATTCACTGTGGAACAATCTCTAACTGAGGAGTCAGTCCCTTCAGCAAATAAAGAGATGGAATTGGAGGAAATCAAGTGTTCTTTTCCTGTTTTACAGAAAGATTGCACCGGACACCAGAGAATACAGAGAGGATAGGTACTGCAGACAGTTCCTGACCATTACCCAGTGGAACAGCTGCACAACTGTGGGAAGCCATCAGTCCCTTCACAACATTGCTCAAAACAGAGAAGCTTTGGAAATTGATCGGGTTAGGGGAGCTCTGACCTATCATCAGATCAGTGGTGTGGAGCCTTCCATCAGAACCAACTTTTCTGAAGGTTCGGTTGTGGGCGATCGGTCAGGGTGAGGCTGGGAAGAAGTGTGAGTGGCTCCAAGTGTGGCGAGAGCTTCAATCATTCATCGAGCTTCATGAACCACTGACTCATCCCTACACATGAGAGGTGAGGGCTCCACAGGCACAGAAAATCCATACACAATAAAACAGTTGTCCAACTGTTAAAGTAAGAGCAGCTTCATGGAAATGAAACAATTCAAGTGTGAGGTCTGCGAACGAGGTTTTGCAAAGTCATCAACACTGGTGAGTCACCGACGTATTCACACTGGGGAGAAACCATTCGTATGTGAGGTGTGTAACAGGAGCTTTACACAACTGTCAAGCCTGGTGAAACACTGGCTTATTCACACTGGGGAGAAGCCATTTACCTGCAAGGTGTGTGATAAATCATTCTCAGAGTCATCATCCCTCCGGGTTCACCAGCGTATTCACACCGGGGAGAAACCCTTCACGTGCGAGGTGTGTGACAAATCATTTTCAGAGTCATCAACTCTTCGCAGACACGAACGCATTCACACAGGGGAGAAACCCTTCACATGTGAGGTGTGTGACAAATCATTCTCGCAGACATCAACTCTGCGTGTGCATCAACGCATTCACACGGGGGAGAAACCATTCACTTGTGAAGTATGTGACAAGTCATTCTCCGACTTATCAACCCTGCGCAGACACCAACGCATTCATACAGGGGAGAAACCATTCAAATGTGAGGTGTGTGATAAATCATTCTCAAATTCTTCACACCTCCGCAGACACCAACCCATTCACACCGGGGTAAAACCATTCACATGTGTGGTGTGTGACAAGTCATTCTCTGATTCATCAAGTCTCCTGCTCCATCAGAGAGTCCACACAGGGGAGAAACCTTTCAAGTGTGAGGTGTGTGATAAATCATTCTCAGAGGCATCGACCCTCCATGTACACCAACGCACCCACACAGGAGAGAAACCTTTTGTGTGCGAGGTATGTGATAAATCATTCTCAGAGACATCAACTCTTCGCAGACACGAACGTATTCACACGGGAGAGAAACCTTTTGTGTGCGAGGTGTGTGACAAGTCATTCTCGCAGACCTCGACTCTCCGCGTGCACCAACGGATTCACACAGGGGAAAAGCCATTCACTTGTGAAGTATGTGACAAATCATTCTCCGACTTGTCAACTCTTCGCAGACACCAACTCATTCACACAGGAATGAAACCATTCACATGTGATGTGTGTGACAAATCATTCTTGACTTCTTCGCACCTTCGCAGACACCAACCTGTCCACACTGGTGAGAAACCATTCTTATGTGTGGTGTGTGACAAATCATTCTCAGTTTCATCGAGTCTCCTGCACCATCAGAGAGTACACACGGGGGAGAAACCTTTCACATGTGAGGTGTGCAAAAAATCATTCTCAGAATCATTGACCCTTCGCAGACATCAGCGCATTCACACTGGGGAGAAACCATTCAGGTGTGAGGTCTGCAACAAATCATTCTCACGGTCATCAACTCTTCGTGTACATCAACGAATCCACACAGGAGAAAAGCCGTTCACGTGTGAGGTGTGTGACAAGTCTTTCTCAGATTTATCGAGCTTCTGCGTACACCAACGAATTCACACTGGGGAGAAACCATTTACGTGTGAAGTATGTGACAAATCATTCTCAAGATCATCACACCTCCGCAAACACCAACGCATTCACACAAGGGAAAATTCTTTCACGTGCAACGTGTGTGGTAAATCATTCTCAGATTCATCAAGTCTTCTGCTCCATCAGAAGATTCATACAGGAGAGTATCCTTTCAGTTCTGAGATTGTGATGAACCTTCCCTGATGTGTTTGAACATTTGGAATGCACCAGGATTCACACAGGGGAGAAACGCTTTCAGTGTGCTGTTTGTGACAAGGCTTCCACAGAGTCAGTAAAGTTCCTGGTCCATCATTGTGTTTACATTGGGAAGAACCTAAATAGCTACCTGATAAATAAAAGCAAAACACTGTGAATGTTGGAGATCTGAAATGAAAATGGAAAATGCTGGAGATATACAAGAGAACTTGCAGCATCTGTGGAGAACAAAACAGAGTTAACAGATTGACTTAATGTTTCACGAGTAAAGTTATCATAGAATCCCTACAGTGTGGAAATAGGCCCTTCGACCCGACAAGTCTGCACTGACTCTCCGAAGAGTATCCCACCCAAACCCATTCCTTTACCCTATTACTCTACATTTAATCTTGACTAATGCACCTAACCTACACATGCCTGAACACTATGGGCAATTTCACAAGGCCAATTCATCTAACTTGCCCATCTTTGGATTGTGGGAGGAAACCACAGCCCCCAGAGGAATCCCACGCAGATACTGGGAGAATGTGCAAACTCCGCACAGACAGTTGCCTGAGGCTGGAATTGAACCCGGGTCCCTGGCACTGTGAGGCAGCAGTGCTAATCATTGAGCCACTGTTCCACCCAAAGTAGAGTTATATTGGACTCAAACGTTAACTCTGTTTCTCTCTCCACAGATGTTCCCAGAACTGCTGTTTCCAGCACTCACTGTTTTTATTTTAATTACCCAGCAAATGCCAGATAGGAAAAGAAGCTTGTCTACCTTTTAGGTAAACAAAGATTTGATAACCCACACAACTCCCACCACCAGTCATGCTGGCCTGACCACGCTCCCTTCAGCCCCGAAGAGAACTGATGACCCCCCACCCTGATGATCTCCAAACTGACCTGACTAATTCCCACAGACCAACTACCCCAGACGTGACTTGATTAGCTCCCACCACCCATCTATCTCTGTGTGGATTCCTGCGCTGATTCACTTCACTGCTCCCTGGCCTGTGTACCAAAAGACCAGGGTCATTATCACGAATGAGATGAGAAAAAAAGATGCTGAAGCGTGTCCCACACAAACCATCAAGGAATCGGGTCTAGTCTGAGGAAGGTAAGAGAAGTGTCTTACTGGCCAAACATGAGTAATGAGATGAAGGACCACATCAGCCTTGCAGTACTTGTACTGAACATTTCTAAATAAGATATAGAGCTACTCATGACTCGTGACATCCTATCCAGCCCATGGATGAAGCTTGGAGTAAACTGTTCACTTTCACTGGACCTGATTATCTCATCGCAGTCAATTACTATTCAGATGACGGGAGCTAACGATTCCCAGTGAGGTGTAGAATCTCTTAAGGTGCACTTCTGTTGTCTAGATATTCCTGACATTGTGATCGGTGACAAGGACCTCAATTCACAAGAGAGGGATACAGACACTTCGTGAATTATTTGGAAAATTCAACACCATACATCATCTGCACACTATCTCCAGTCAAATGGAAAGGGTGAGATATTGATGAGAGTTATTAAAGTATTCAGAAATTCAATAAGATTCACTGGACTTGTGTATGGAAGTTATTACTTCGATCACATATAATGAAAGTGAACCCCAGACATCCACATGCAATTAGAGAAGTTGCTCCTTCATAAGTCAATGAGGATGATTTCATCAGTTTAGAACTGGATAACCATCAGCCCCAGAGATCAACCATTCTCCAACCAATGCCACAGATCAGCAAGAACGATCAGCATAGCAACAACATTTGCCATGGCAAGGAGCCCCAGACAAACAACAGATCCTAGATTAGCAGCCCATAACAATTCACACCTATACCAAAAGACGACCTAAAACCCGAAAGATCATGTGCAAGTGTGTGGGGGACAGAGAAAATTGGAACAGATTAGAGACAGGAAAATGCTTTTTTTTGTTGATGTGTGAAGAATTTCTATTTGGACCAGCATATGTAATAACTTTCAAATAATAGTACATACAGTATTGTTTCTAATCTAATGAAAGGTGAATGTTTAGATAAAATATTCATGGCTTGCTATGTTAATGTCATCTCTGTTGTCAACAAATTTAATTGAATATTTGAGGGCTACAACCATTTTCACACACCACATGAAACATTCTTTAAAATTCAGATACTTTAAATATTCATATGGAACATTATTTCTTAAGGATTAGGAAACTGACTGGTGAGGTGCAGATCAGGTGGGAATTTAAACTTGTCATTGCCCCATCTGAATAAAATCGCACTGATTGCAGCTGCTGTCTCAGTTCCCCTGATAAATGTTTGACAGAGATATCGAAGGTGAGAATAACATTCTTCATCCTGAGTGGCTTTCAAACTGACATCAATGTGGGATGTATATCCCCGAATGTGTTTGAGAGCAGATCAGAAGGGGAAGACCCACAGCGTCGAACACAGGGATGACATGCAGTGGTGGGATCAGCACGAGAGTGGGAGTCAGGAGAGTGATTTGGAGATGAGAGGAATGTGAGTAATTCACTCTCTCCTGTTTTTCTTCACCTCCTGTCTCTCCTACCTACACTCCACCTTGCCCTATTGCCTTCTTGTCCTTCCTCCTCAGTTCTATCCTCTCTTGCCTTTCTCTCTAATCTGTATTCCTCCTGTGTTACAAAGGTGAGAGGGAAGAGAGAGAGAATGCACCAATTTAAGCAATAGTAAATCAAAATTAGTACAAAATGTGTACTGTTCGCAAGGTGACAATGTAATTGTGACAATATTAAATTATTTTTATCTGGGACACAACTGAAATAAACTATAATCTAGTTTTCCGGAATAATTGCTGGCCACAGCACGTAGACTGAGGTTATGAATATGACTGACTGTTGGTGCCTAAACACTGAAAATCCCTGAGACATTTTGAAGAGTTGCCTCAAACAGGCACAATCAGTAGCAACTCACCAATCTCATTACTCCTATCTGGCGGATGTCGTCATTTCTGCGGCTGATGTTTAATAAACCAATGTCAAAGATCACGAAAGGTCCATTTACATTCATCTGACATTTACATTTCCAGTTATGGTCAATTTCAGCACGATTATGATGATAAAACAAACACAAACGAAGCTAAACGCTTGGCCAGTACCTGTACACTAGTGCTTGTTTTACAAAAGCAAACCTTTCAAAATATTCTGTGTGACCAAGTATGAAGGTTTCACGATCAATGCAGTGTGTAAAACAGCTCTTGGATAATTTTATAAGAATTAAGATATATGTTAAGTTCCCTTTTCTTCGTATGTTTGTCCAAGTAGTTCTTAGTCTGAGTAATTTGTGTATAATTGCTTTATTAATTTTGTCGTGGATTTTGTACATACATAACTCAATTGTAAATGGCTATTGACAGTCCTGTGTGTGAGGGATAGACATAATGCCGGTTGAAGGGAGGAAGGCACCAATAACTGTAGAAGTCATGACTTTGAGATTACTATTCAGTGGACAAGGCTCAAAACAGCTTTAAACAGCTGCAAGAACTTGTTAATTTCCTATTGGGCCTGACAAGGTGAGAACTGAGACTATTTACCTTTAGGAAGGCCTTTGATAATAAATGCTGAAGTCGATTTTTTCTAACCAAAGGTCTAAATCTGATGAACCTGTAAAACCTGGTTTAATGTGGGAGAAATGAAAAGCTGGACAGGGGCAAAAGTGAACACAACAGCTTGGGAGCAACCACAGATGAGAGGGCATCAGATTAAACTATGTGCCATTATTGTGACATCCTGAAAGGGGTGTGAACATTGGTCTGAGTGACACATCTCACACCTTAAACATGAGGAGCTTGAAGGGGTCAGTGCGATTGTCGGGGAAGGTGGTCTGGTCAACCTCTGAGGTGGTAAAAATGTCTGATTCAGCAGTTTGGCCACCTGAGGACAAACCCTGATCACACAGGAAAGCCAAATGCCAGTTTTGTGGGTTTACTTGTAGCAGCTCCATATACACATATATATGTGTGCATATATACTCAATAAAGAAACTTGACACCTCAGACTTATTCTGCACCATTGTGTTTCCAAAGAAAGACGAGGTGAAGTCGTCATTAAATACCCTCTTGAATGCCTTAGTTGAACCTGCCTGTGACAAAGATGGAGAACTCAATATTCAAGGGTATTTGATGTTCCAGAAAAATAGGTGGAAAGGAGGTGGGGCAGCTTTGTTAATAAAGGATGAGTGAGAGGTGATCTGACTGAAACATACAAGATTCTGAGAAGCTTGAGAGGATGAATGTTGAGAAGATGTTTCCACCAGTAGGGAAATATCAAACTAGTGATGTAACTACAGAACTTAAAAATGAGATGTGAAGTGATTTCTTTGCTCAAGCTACAGTGAATGTCGAGAATTCTCTGTGGAAGTAAAGAGGAGATAGGTAGATTTTCAAAATATCAGGAGTGCTTAGGATGCCTGAGTTTCAACTGCTAAAGCAAATCATCTCTTAACTCAAGGAAGGCATTTGAACAATAGGGCGACAAAGAAAGCATTTCAAAGACTCTCTAAAGGCATCTTCAAGAAATGCGACATAGTGTGGGATACCCTCATTCAGAAGAAACTGATTTGGAGTAAGAGAGACACTTCTTTGAGAAAATCCCTCAGCAAGAGGGAAGATGACAAAGGAACCAGGGAAATGAATGCCAGTGAACTTGAGGCCAAGGACCAATTCCACATCCTGGAAACATCTGCCAAATATGGAAATGCAGCTCTAGGATTGGGCTCCTCATCACGCAAGGATTCGACACTACTAGGTAGTGCATTCCAGACTCTAAACTATTCACTATGTGATAATGTTTTTTCTTCTCCTGAAAATTACCTGAAATCACAGAATCATAGGATCCCTACAATGTGGAAGCGGGCCATTCGGCCCGTGGAGTCCACACCGACCCTCCAAACAGCATCGCATCCAGACCCACCCCTATGCCTGTAACCCTGAATTCCCCATGGCTAACTCACATAGCCTGCACACGATCGGCAATTTAGCATGACCACTCCACCCAACTTGTACTTCTTTGGACTGTGGGAGGAAACCGGAGCACCCGGCGGAAACCCACGCAAACATGGGGAGAAAGTACAAACTCCACACAGTCACCCCAAGGCTGGAATTGGAACTGAGCTATGAGACAGCAGTGCTAACTACTGAGCCACTGTGCCGCCCATCTCAAGTTCTCTATTCTTTCCCCGCAGGCAACACTTTTTCCCTGTCAACTTATGATATTGAAACTTCTACCAACATTCCTATTAGCTTTCTCTTCTTCAAGGAAGATAGCTCCAACTTCTTTGGTCTGTCCTCACAATGAAGTTTCTCATGCCCGGAACCATTCTTGTAAATTGCATTTAATTTTATAACATGACTGGGTTTCTGTGGTCAGGGGTGAAGGGAGTGATTGTGCAGGGAGCCCACAGCCTGAACGATTCTTCATCAGAACGTGACAACAATTTGGAACAATCCATCTGGAGTTGGAGCTCAACCTACAACCTTAGAACATAGAACAATACAGCACAGAACAGGCCCTTCGGCCCACGATGTTGTGCCGTACATTTGTCCTAGCTTAAGCACCCATCCATGTACCTATCCAATTGCCACTTAAAGTTCACCAATGATTCTGACTCTGCCACTCCCACAGGCAGGGCAATCCATGCCCCCACTACTCTCTGGGTAAAGAACCTACCCCTGACATCTCCCCTATACCTTCCACCCTTCACCTTAAATTTATGTCCCCTTGTAACACTCTGTTGTACCCGGGGGAAAAGTTTCTGATTGTCTACTCTATCTATTCCCCTGATCATCTTATACACCTCTATCAAGTCACCCCTCATCCTTCTCCGTTCCAATGAGAAAAGGCCTAGCACGCTCAATCTATCCTCGTACGACCTATTCTCCATTCCAGGCAACATCCTGGTAAATCTTCTCTGCACCCTCTCCAAAGCTTCCACATCTTTCCTAAAGTGAGGCGACCAGAACTGCACACAGTACTCCAAATGTGGCCTAACCAAAGTCCTCTACAACTGTAACATCACTTCACGACTCTTGAATTCCATCCCTCTGCTAATGGACGCTAATACACCATAGGCTTTCTTACAAGCTCTGTCCACCTGAGTGGCAACTTTCAAAGATCTATGAACATAGACCCCAAGATCCCTCTTCTCCTTCACCTTACTAAGAACCCTACCGTTAACCCTGTATTCCGCATTCTTATTTGTCCTTCCAAAATGGACAACCTCACACTTGGCAGGGTTGAACTCCATCTGCCACTCCTCAGCCCAGCTCTGCATCATATCTAAGTCCCTTTGCAGCCGACAACAGCCCTCCTCACTATCCACAACTCCACCTATCTTCGTATCATCTGCAAATTTACTGACTCACCCTTCGACTCCCTCTTCCAAGTCATTAATAAAAATTACAAACAGCAGAGAACCCAGAACTGATCCCTGCGGAACCTCCACTTGTAACTGGGCTCCAGGCTGAATATTTACCATCTACCACCACTCTCTGACTTCGACCGGTTAGCCAGTTTTCCATCCAACTGGCCAAATTTACCTCTATCCCATGCCTCCTCCCTTTCCGCATAAGCCTACCATGGGGAACCTTATCAAATGCCTTACTAAAATCCATGTATACTACATCCACTGCTCTACCCTCATCCACATGCTTGGTCACCTCCTCAAAGAATTCAATAAGACTTGTAAGGCAAGACCTACCCTTCACAAATCCGTGTTGGCTGTCCCTAATCAAGCAGTGTCTTTCCAGATACTCATAAATCCTATCCCTCAGTACCCTTTCCGTTACATTGCCTACCACCGAAGTAAGACTAACTGGCCTGTAATTCCCGGGGTTATCCCTATTCCCTTTTTTGAACAGGGGCACAACATTCGCCACTCTCCAGTCCCCTGGTACCACCCCTGTTGACAGTGAAGATGAAAAGATCATTGCCAACGGCTCTGCAATTTCCTCTCTTGTTTCCCACATAATCCTAGGATATATCCCATCAGGCCCGGGGGACTTGTCTATCCTCAAGTTATCCAACACATCTTCCTTCCTAACAAGTATCTCCTCTAGCTTACCAGTCCGTTTCATACTCTCCTCTTCAACAATACGGTCCCTCTCGTTTGTAAATACTGAAGAAAAGTACTCATTCAAGACTTCACTTATCTCTTCCGACTCAATACACAGTCTCCCACTACTGTCCTTGATCGGACCTACCCTCGTTCTCGTCATTCTCATGTTTCTCACATACGCATAAAATGCCTTGGGGCTATCCTGTATCCCTCCACTGCTCTGTCTGAACCTTGTTTCCTCAACCTTATGTAAGCCTCCTTCTTCCTCTTTACAAGACATTCAACCTCCCTCGTCAACCAAGGTTCCCTCACACGACCATCTCTTTCCTGCCTGACAGGTACATACATATCAAGGACACGTTGTATCTGGTCCTTGAAAAAGTTCCACATTTCCACGACATCCTTCCCTGACAGCCTATGCTCCCAACCTATGCTCCTCAGATCCTGTCTTACAGCATCGTATTTACCCTTCCCCCAATTGTAAAACCTACCCTGTTGCACGCACCTATCTCTCTCCATAACCAAGGTGAAAGTCACAGAATTGTGGTCACCATCACCAAAATGTTCACCCACTAACAAGCCCATCACTTGTCCCGGTTCGTTATCAAGTACCAAATCCAATATGGCCTCCCCTCTGGTCGGGCAATCTACATACTGAGTTAGAAAAGCTTCCTGTACACACTGCACAAACACTGCCCCATCCAATCTACTTGATCTAAAGAGCTTCCAGTCAATGTTTGGGAAGTTGAAATTACCCATGACTACTACCCTGTGGCTTCTGCACCTTTCCAAAATCTGTTTCCCAATCTGTTTCTCCACATCTCTGCTGCTATTGGGGGGCCTATAGTAAACACCCAACAAGGTGACTGCACCTTTCCTATTTCTGACTTCAGCCCATACTACCTCCAAAGGCAGATCCCCCTCGAACTGCCTTTCTGCAGCCGTTATACCATTTCCAATTAGCAACGTCACCCCCCCCCCCCTCCTTTTTTACCACCCTCCATAATCTTACTGAAACATCTGTAACCAGGAACCTCCAACAACCATTCCTGTCCCTCTTCTATCCACGTTTCCGTGATGACCACAACATCGTAGTCCCAGGTACCGATCCACGCCTTAAGTTCACCCACCTTATTTCTGATACTCCTTGCATTGAAGTATACACACTTGAGCCCATCTCTGTGTCCGCAAGTACTCCCTGTCAGTGCTACCTTCTCCACAGCCTCCCTACATTCTTGGACATCCTGACATACAGCTAGCCTACTTGCTGGACTACAAGTCCGGATCCCATCCCCCTGCCAAATTAACCTTGTTCTCTGAGACAGAAGATTGTGTCCTTCTCCAAGACTTTAGCACAAACAATCCTGACTGACATTCCAGTGCAGTACTGAGGGGTGGAAGAGATTCCAATGATGGGGAGAGGCGAGAACATGGAGAGATTTGAAATCAAATTTAAAAATCTCATTAAAACTAACACTGAGCTTTTCTGGGAAGAGAGGGTTACTCATCAATTTTATTCCTAACACAGAACTGTGTCTAACAATAGATATCACTGCTTGAGTGAATGAAAGCAGAATGGTCCATCAGCATAGAGTAATACAGCATGGAAACAAACTTGTCCATGCCAACAGGTTTCCTAAATTGAACTAGACTTGTTTGCCTGGGTTTGGTATATATCCCTCTAAACCTTTCCTATTCATGTACCTGTCCAAATGTCTTTAAAATGTTGTAATTGCCCTTACCTCTATCACTTTCTTTGGCATTTCACTCCATTCACGCATCACCCTCTGTGTGGAAAAAGTTGTCCCTCAGATCCCTTTTAAATCTTTCTCCTCTCAACTTAAACCTACGCCCTCCAGGTTTGGACTGCCCTACTCTGGGAAAAAAAGATCTTGGCTATTTATCTTATCCATGCCACAGTACTGGTTGAAGACAATCCGTTAAGGTGTCCATTCCAACTAATACAAGGGACGTTATCACCTTTCACAGCTTCAGGAACCCAGATTCAAAGACAACGCTGATATTTGCAGCTCTAACTAAATACCAGTTTAAATCACACTTTCATGGCTCACTGGGGTAGTGTGCTAGAAATTGAGCCTTCCTATTCCCAGAGTTATCACAAAAGTAATGGATTTCATAACTTTCAGATCCAGGTTGATAGAAAACACAAATCAGGTTTCAGTGCAGAACACGAAATATGACTTATTTCAACTAATTAGCTTCTACCTGCAGGCATAACAGTTATAAACTGTTAGCATATAACAACTCACTAAAACTTTAAAAACCCCTCAAAAACTCTTCCTTACATATGAACAAGCTTTAATACATTGTGGACAAAGAGGAGAAACTGGAAAGACAGTTCAGTCGTCTTTGTTCCCAGGTGCTATTGTTGAGGTGACCTTTATGACTGTTCAGATGGTCAGTCCATTTCTTCAGTTGTCTTCCACTTGCAAGAGACAGAAAGTGGCCAGTTCTTAAGACAAACTCTTGAGTTATCAGTTTAAAGGGACAGCTTATAACAATTGTTGCAGGAAAGACAAACTTGTTTTCTTCACGTTTACTGTGAGTTTGACTCCACAGAACTAAGAGACTACTCCTGAGCTGGGGAAGGACTGGTTACTTTTCTGCCTCTCTGCAACTTGTATCCAGCTCCAAGCTATTCATTGGCTGAGAACCAATCACACCGTTGTTGGCAAGCAAAAAAAAAGGTCTCTGTCAGTGATAACTGGTTACTAATTCCTAGATAAGTCAACTTCTTTACACCAGCATCTGTACAAACCCTTGGCTCAAACTTCATTGTTCAATGTTTACAATGTATGGCATGCTGCAGCCACATTTTCAGACAGTGGTTTTAAAACAGTTCATCCTCATTTCAAACTGTTGTTTAATGCATGGCATGCTGTAGCCACAGTTTCAGGCACTGGTTTTGAAACAGCTGATCCTCATTTCAAACTACCATTTGTTCACAAAAATGACATGGGTTCTTAAAAAATTAAGTATTCAGGGTGCCAGTTTACAACAGGAAAACATTCTGGTCATGGGCTTCAGATTAACCCCTTTAAATTGAATGTAGCAAATGCACAGTTTATAGTGAGCCACGAATGAGTTAGCATGATTGTATCTGAGTCAGAATATTGTAAGTTCAGAAATGGGGTCGTTTATTGGTGATTCAATACCATTCACAACTCCTCAGATACTAAAGCTAGAGCAGCTCAGGAGGATTTAAACGTGTAAGGTGGGGGTGACCCAGGGAAATAGTGAAGAAAGAGATTAATCTGAGACTGGTACAGTTGGGAAAAGGAGTAAGTCAAACAGGGCAGGCAGGATCAAAGCAGAGAACAAGGTATGACTGATAAACTGCATTTATTTCAATGCAAGAGGCACAATAGGGAAGGCAGATGAACTCAGGGCATGGTTAGGAACATGGGACTTGGATATCATAGCAGTTACAGAAATGTGGCTCAGGGACTGGCAGCTGAATGATCCAGGATCTGAATGTTCCAGGATACAAATGCTACAGGAAAGATAGAAAGGGAGACAAGAGAGGAGGGGGAGTGGCGTTTTTGGTAAGGGTAGGCATTATTGCATACTTAGGATATTCCCGGAAATACACCCAGGGAAGTTATTTGGATGGCACTGAGAACTAAGAAAGGAATGATCACCTTATTAGGATTGTATTACAGACCCCCTAACAGTCAGCGGGAAATTGAGAAACAAATATGTAAGGAGATTTCAGTTATCTGTAAGAATAATAAGGTGGTTATGGTAGGGGATTTTTAACTTTCCAAACATAGACTGGGACTACTATAGTGTTAAGGGTTTAGATGGAGAGGAATTTGTTAAGTGTGTACAAGAAAATTTTCTGATTCAGTATGTGATGTACCCACTGGAGAAGGTGCAAACTTTAACTAACTCTTGGGAAATAAGGCTGGACAGGTGACTGAGGTGTTAGTGGGAGAGCACTTTGGGCGCCAGCGAATATAATTCAATTAGTTTTAAAATAGTAATGGAAAAGGATAGACTGGATCTAAAAGTTGAAGTTCTAAATTGGAGGAAGGCTAATTTTGATGGTATTAAGCAAGAACTTTCAAAAGCTGATGGGGGCAAATATTCTCAGGTAAAGGGGCAGCTGAAAAATGGGAAGCCACCAAAAGTGAGATAATGAGAGCCCAGAGAAAGTATATTCCTGTTAGGGTGCAAGACAAGGCTAATCAGTGTGGGGAATGCTGGATGACAAGAGAAATTGAGGTTTTGGTTAAGAAAAAGAAGGAAGTATATGTCAGGTAGAGACAGCAGAGATTGAATGAATCCTTAGAAGAGTATAAAGGCAGTAGGAGTACACTTAACAGGGAAATCAGGAGGGGAAAAGGGAACATAATATAGCTTTAGCAAATATGGTTAAGGAGAATTCAAAGGAAGTTTAGAAATACGTTAAGGAAAAATGGGTAACTAGGGATCGAATAGGGTCCCTCAAAGATCAGCAAGGCAGCCTATGTGTGGAGCTGGAGGAGATGGGGCAGATACTAAACAAGTATTTTGTATCAGTGTTTACTATGGAGAAGAACATGGAAGATATAGAATGTGGGGAAATAGATGGTGACATATCACAGAAGAGGAGGTACTGGATGTCTTGCAATGCATAAAAGTAGATAAATCCCCAGGACCTGATCAGGTGTACCCTAGAACTCTGTGGAAAGCTTGGTAAGTGATTGCTGGGCCCCATGCTGAGATATTTATCTCATTGATGTCACAGGTGAGGTGCCAGAAGACTGGAGGTTGACTAACGTGGTGCCAATATTTAAGAAAGGTGGTAAGGACAAACCAGGGAACTATAGACCAGTGAGCCTGACATCGGTGGTGGGCACGTTGTTAGATGGAATCCTGAGGGATGGGATTTACATGTATTTGGAAAGGAAATGACTGGTTAAGGATGGTCAACATAGCTTTGTGTGTGGGAAATCATGTCCCACAAACTTGATTGAGTTTTTTAAAGAAATAACAAAGAGGATTGATGAGGGCAGAGTGGTGGACATGATCTATATGGACTTCAGTAAGGCATTTGACAAGGTTCCCCATGGGAGACTGGTCAGCAAGGTTAGATCTCATGAAATACCAGGGAGAACTAGCTCCAAGGCAGAAGACAGCGGGTAATAGTAGAGGATTACTTGTAAGACTGGAGGTTTGTGCTCAGTGGTGTGCCACAAGGATCAGTGCTGTGTCGACTGCTTTTTATCATTTATATAAATGATTTGGATGTGAACATAGGAGACATAGTTAGTAAGTTTGCAGATGACACCAAAATTGGAGGCATCATGGACAGCGAAGAGGGTTACCCCAGAGTACAATGGGATCTTGACCAGATGGACCAATGGGCTGAGGTGTGGCAGATGGAGTTTAATTCAGATAAATGCAAGGTGCTGCATTTTGGAAAACAAATCAGAGCAGGACTTAATCATTTAATGGTAAGGTTCTTTAATGGGAGTGTTGCTGAACTAAGGGACCTTGGAGTGCAGGTTCATAGCTCCTTAAAAGTGGAGTCACAGGTCGATAGGATAGTGAAGAAGGCATTTGGTATGCTTTCCTTTATTGATCAGAGCATTGAATATAGGAGTTGGGAGGTCATGTTGCGGCTGTACAGGACTTAGATCACTTTTAGAATATTGCATGAAATTCTGGTTTCCTTCCTATTGGAAGGATGTTGTGAAACTTGAAAGAGTTCAGAAAAGATTTACAAGGATGTTGCCAGGGTTGGAGGATTTGAGCTGTAGGGAGAGGCTCAATAGGCTGGAGCTGGTTCCCTGGAGCATCGGTGGGTGAGGGGTGACCTTATAGACATTTACAAAATCATGAAGGGAATGGATAGGATAAATAGACAAAGTCTTTTCCCTGGGTTGGGGGAGTCCAGAAACTAGAGGGCATAAGTTTAGGGTGAGAGGGGTAAAATTTAAAAGGGACTGAAGAGGCAACTTGTTCACACAGAGGGTGGTGTGTTTGTGTATGGAATGAGCTGCTGGAGGAAATGATGGAGGCTGATACAATTACAGCATATCTCTCAAACCATTTTGATCCCCTCTATAGTGTTTTCAGAGTATGTTACTTCATGTACAAAAATATCACTGGGAAGTGAAGTACAATCAAGGGAAGCAGGTGTACATCAATGCTATGGAGAGCTGCACACTCTGTGAAAGAGGTTGATGCAAGTACAGAGTGTGAAATCTTCCAGATTCATGGAGACAGAACAGCACAACATGTTCTGCAAGTCATCTAACCAGCAGAGACATTGGGCCAAATTTTCTAGTCTCTGGATCATTGGACACTAGAAGAACAGCCTGAGGTACATGACTGGTCTTGCAAGAGCTAACCCACTGAATGTGTGGGCATTACCCAGAACTTTGGGCAGGCACTTCCTCAGCACTCTCTGAAAACATCTCTGACTCGCTTGATGAGACCTTAGTTCTGATGTAGTTACTTGAATAGTAACCCAGGAAATATATATATAAATATATATCTGCAGTAAAATTACTGTGAAGGATGGAGATCTGAAATAAAAATAGAAAGTGCTGGAGAAACAGCAGAACTGGCAGCATCTGTGGAGAACAAAACAAAGTTAACAAGTGGATGCGAGCATAAGAGATACAGTTAATAAGTTTGCAGATGACACCAAAATTGGAGGTGTAGTGGACAGCGAAGAGGATGACCTCAGATTACAACAGGATCTTGACCAAATGGGCCAATGGGCTGAGAAGTGGCAGATGGAGTTTAATTCAGATAAATGCAAGGTGCTGTATTTTGGGAAAGCAAATCTTAGTAGGACTTATACACTTAATGGTAAGGTCCTAGGGAGTGTTGCTGAACAAAGAGACCTTGGAGTGCAGGTTCATAGCTCCTTGAAAGTGGAGTCGCAGGTAGATAGGATAGTGAAGAAGGCGTTTGGTATGCTTTCCTTTATTGGTCAGAGTATTGAGTACAGGAGTTGGGAGGTCATGTTGCGGCTGTACAGGACATTGGTTAGGCCACTGTTAGCATATTCTGTGCAATTCTGGTCTTCCTATCGGAAAGATGTTGTGAAACTTGAAAGGGTTCAGAAAAGATTTACAAGGATGTTGCCAGGGTTGGAGGATTTGAGCTATAGGGAGAGGCTGAACAGGCTGGGGCTGTTTTCCCTGGAGGAGGCTGAGGGGTGACCTTATAGAGGTTTACAAAATTATGAGGGGCATGGATAGGATAAATAGACAATGTTTTTTCCCTGGGGTTGGGGAGTCCAGAACTAGAGGACATAGGTTTAGGGTGAGAGGGGAAAGATATAAAAGAGACCTAAGGGGCAACTTTTTCACACAGAGGGTGGTACATGTATGGAATGAGCTGCCAGAGGATGTGGTGGAGGCTGGTACAATTGCAGTATTTAAGAGGCATTTGGATGGGTATATGAATAGGAAGGGTTTGGTGGGATATGGGCTGGATGCTGGCAGGTGGGACTAGATTGGGTTGGGATATCTGGTCGGCATGGACAGGTTGGACCAAAGGGTCTGTTTCCATGCTGTACATCTCTATGACTTTATGACTCGATGACTTAATAATTCAGATGTGGAGGAGCCGGTGTTGGACTGGGGTGGAAAAAGTTAACAACCACACAACATCAGGTTATAGTCCAACAGGTTTATTTGGAGGTACAAGCTTTCGGAGCGTTGCTCCTTCATCAGATAGCTGTGGAGCAGGATCATAGGACACAGAATTTATAGCAAAAGATCATAGTGTCATACAACTGATGCGATATATTGAATTTTCATTTGCAGAATTGTTTTGTAGATACATTCGATTTTGTTCAACAAGCACACAGCCTGTAGGCAATCAATCCATGTGACCTTTTATAAATTCGTCCTTTGGAAACAGTCTGACTCAAGATTGGAATATATACAGACTCTAAGCTCACACCTTTAATGCATTTTCTGAGCTGAGATGTCACCTTAAGTTATCTTGGGAGTGTGACTTGAAAGAAGTTCTCGGATTTACATATTAATTAATCTAAACCTGCAACCCATTCTAAAAGATGAAAGACTTAACAGCAATCTAGGTTAGTTCAATATATCGCATCAGTTCTAAGACACTTTGATCTTTTGCTATAAAATCTGTGTCCTGTTTCAAAAGTGAGGTTGATAGTTCTATTGTTAAGCAAGGGAATTCAGGGTTAGAGAGTAAAGGCAAGTAGATAAGAGTTAAAATACAGATAGGCCATGATCTAATGAATGGTGTAACTGGCTCAAGGGATTACTCCAGTTCCTACATTCCTTAAATTCCTCTTGATTGCCCTCTCCCCTCTCATCCAACAAAACATTGGTCCATGTCATCCTTTTCAACTTCCAGGTATGGTCCCATTCCCACAACCTCTCCATCACAAAGATCACCTACTTCCTCCTCGAACATCCCCCATGTTCAAAAGCTCCCCCCCCCCCCCCCCCCCACCATGCCACACTAGTCCATCTTTATGTTGGAATCCTCATCCCGACTGTTGTTGTTTCTATTTAGCTTGTCCATTCCAATACTCTGCTGTCCAACTTTGCATCTTCCACCCTCCACAAACTTCATCTCTGCCAAAACTCTGCCTTCTCTGAACTAACCCCCATACCTATCAGCCCTGGGTTCACTGACCTACACTGGTTCCCAGTCCCCCAGTGCCTCCAATTTAAAATTCTCATGCTCCAGTAAAATTCACACCATGGTCTCACTTCCTTCCTATCTCTGTCACCTCCAGCCTCATTCTTACTTCTAGATTTCTACGTCTATCCAGTTCAACTCTGATCACTGACACCCAAATCACAGTGCCACAGACCAGAGACACTGAGGGTTATTGAAGTACCATTACTACCCCAGGAATGGCTCCTCCCCCAGGTCCTTGTGCTGGGCGATCAGTAGCTGGAGCCTTTCTAACCACTGAGTATTTGATTATCTTCTTGGTCAAAGTGAGAGTCAGTAAGCGTCTTCTGCCTGATCCTGCACTGAAAGGATGCTGCATTTCTACAGGAGCTTCTGTACACATTGATATCTTCATTTAGTGATGGTTGGTGATCAGGTCAAAGGTTAAATTTACCTTCTTGAAATCATTGGCCAGGTGGATGGGAGAGATTAGAGACAGACACTGCTGAGACAGACAGTGCTTTGGAACAACAGCTCACACAGACAGTGGTCAGTGTGACAAAAGCAGGTGACCTGGCCCAGTTATGCAGTTTTTAAAAAATTTATTCACAGGATGAGGGCATCGCTGGCCAAGCCAGCATTTATTGCCCATCCGTAATTGTCCAGAGGGCAGTTAAGAGTCAACCACATGGATCTGGTGTCACATGTACACTAGAAAAGGTGAGGATGGCGATTTCATTTCCTGAAGAACATTAGTGAACCAGATAGCTTTTTCTGACAATGAAATTCACGGTCATCATTAGACTCCTATTTTCAGATATTTATTGAATTCAAATTCCACCATCTGCTGGGGTCTCTGGATTAACAGTCCAGCAATAACACCACTAGGCCAGTGACTCCCCTGGATTGTTTCTGAGGTGATGGTTAGGATATACCTGTGCTATGTCTATCTTCTCAATCACAACATGGCTACTTTATCTTCTCTGCCCAGCACCCACAACTTCCCAGTCACCATGAGCACAATGGAAAATACAGTGGAATGGACAATAAAATCAGTTATCAAGTAACTGTGAACACAAGTTGTGCTGGCAAAGACCAGTTTTACCCTTGGAGCACGTTTTAATATTAATTAATGTTAATTTAATGAAATGCAATGGAAGCAAGTGACCCAACTCAAAGTTCATGTGGAGTTGACAGTGTCTGGTGTGAGAGGAGGAGGAGGTGGAACAATGCTGGCTATAGGTGAAGGGTCTGTCTCTTGTGTTGGTTCATTGATGTTTCAGGAGGTGCAACAACTGTGTGAAGATATTTACAGAACTCTCACTTACAGAGTTCCTCACCTGTGTGAATATATTGGCGATGTAGGCGATATGCTGGCAATGTGAAACCCTTTTCAGACACCTCATATTTTTTCTCACCAATGTGAATACCCTGGTGCTTCAGGAGATCAGGGGAGTGGGTGAAAGCCTTGTAAGAAATATTGCACCTGAAGAACTTCTCCTTGCATGCATTGACTCCTGTCCCAGGATGATGGAAGACATTATTGAAATCTTTATCATAAGCTTCCCACCTAAAGGATTACTTCCCATGTGGTTGCTCTGTTTGTCCAGGCACTGTGATGACTTTATCCAAATTTGATTGCCATCCCTTAATTAATGGATTTCCCATTTGTGCAAATGTTTTAGGGTAAATGGTGGAGTGATGACCATAAGAATGATTTGTTGCAAACTATATATGTGAATGCACCAATGATTCACCATGTGGCGATCATGCAAAGGCCTCATTAACTACCTTACAGACAGGGCTTCTTCCCAGTATTTCACAAGGGTCAGTGAACATATTAAAAATCAGATGCACACATCATGTGAAGTGTTTCTCTCTGATTGAATCCTTTGAGGGATTGAGTGGGACTAGATTGGGTTGGGATATCTTGTCGACATGGATGAGTTGGACTGAAGGGTCTGTTTCCGTGCTGTACATCTCTGTGGCTCTATGAAAGGGATGGTAACCCCAAGAAGGACCTGCCCCACAACATGCAGTGTGAACACATTCTCATTTGTGTGAACCTAGTGACAGCCACAGAGAACCATCACTTTGAGAATGATTTGTCACAAAGCTCACACATGAATGGATTTTTTCCCCCAACATTTGAATGGTTTCTCCCCAGTGACACTCTGCTGGTGTCTAAGGAGGGCTGTAGATTTTATTTAAGCTTTATTACAAACCACACACTTGAAGGGTTCCTCTCCTGTGTAAATGTCGGATGTCTGGAGAGGTCTAAGGAATGGGTGAAAGCTTTCTCACAAATGTCACACTTAGTTGATTTCTTCCCTTTATGAATTGTCTGGTGACTTCTCACATTTGTGCAGTTGTTCCTTGGGTGATGGTTAGGATATATCTACGCTAAATCTATCCTCTCAATCAATGTGGCCACTTTCTCTTCTCTGCCCAGCACCCCCATCTTCCCAGTCACTGTGAGGACAAAGAAAAATACAATGGAATGGAGAATAAAAACAATTAAAAGTTCAGTATGAACACAAACACCAGTTTTACTCTTAAGAGAAATGTTTATTCAAGGAAATGCAATGGAAGAGGTGACCCAAATCCAAGTCCATGGGGAAATGTTGTAAGATGAGAGAGGATGAAGAAGTCAAACAATCCTGACACACTCAGACTGGAAGAAACCATGTGAGTTTACCAATTTTCCACAAGGTCCAAAATTGTGTGTAGGCTACATTACAGAACTCACACTAATAGGTCTTCTCCCCTGTGTGAGTGTGCTGATGGACCAAGAGGCATGCTGACTATGTGAAAGCCTTGTCACACATCTTGTGCTTGAAGGCTTTCTCACCTGGTGATTCGGGAGACAGGAGTGGGTGAAATCTTTATCACAAACCAAATGATCAAAGGATTTACTCCCCAGTGTGAATTCTGTGATGAAGCCGGAAGTTCAATGACTGTGAGAATGATTTGTCACAGTTACCACACTTTTTCCTCGTGTGTACATCGGTGTTTCACAAGTATTGATATCTGGGTGAAGGTTTGGTTGCATTCCTCACATCTGTATGGTTTCTCCCCCGTGTAAATCCTCTGGTGTCTCAGGAGGGTAGTGGACATCACAAAAGCTTTATTACAAAACTCACACGCGAATGGTTTCTCCCCTTTGTGCATACATTGGTGTGATAGCTGTGAGAAAGATTTGTTGCACACATCACACGTGAAGGGCTTCTCTCCTGTGTGAATACATTGATGTACACAGAGTTTGATGAGTCCAAGAATGATTTGTCACACACCTCACATGTGAAAGGTTTCTCTCCTGTGTGAATGCGTTGGTGTGCACGGAGATTGCATTACTTACAGTGTGGAAACAGGCCCTTCGGCCCAACAAGTCCACACCGACCTGCCAAAGCGCAACCCACCCAGACCCATTCACCTCTTCACCTAACACTACAGACAATTTAGCATGGCAAAATTCACCTGACCGGCACATTTTTGGACTGTGGGAGGAAACCGGAGCACCCAGAGGAAACCCACGCAGACACGGGGAGAATGTGCAAACTCCACATAGTCAGTCGCCTGAGGCAGAAATTGAACCCAGGTCTCTGGCGCTGTGAGGCAGCAGTGCTAACCACTGTGTCACCGTGACGACTCTGAGAATGAATTGTTGTACACCTTGCAATTAAGTGGTTTTTCCACTGTATGAGTGTGCCGATGAAATGTCAGGCCTGAGGATTGTGCAAAGCGCTTATTTGAATGGCTTCTCTCCCGTGTGGGTGCGTCGGTGATTCACAAGTCACAATCACCTGATGAAGGAGCAGCGCTCCGAAAGCTAGTGCTTCCAATTAAACCTGTTGAACTATAACCTGGTGTTGCGTGATTTTTAACTTCAGAAAGGTTGGTTCTGATGTAAGACTCCACACACTGACCAGTTTCAGATCTGATGATATGTCAAAGCTCCTCTGACCTGACTATTTTCCAAATGATGGTTTTAATGCCCAACCTTCTCTGTGTTGAGCAATGCTGTGAAAGGACTGGATGTCTTCCCACAGTTGTGCAGTTGTTCCTTGGATGATGGTCAGGATCTATCTGCGGTTTCTATCCTCTCTGTATTCTCTGGTGTAGTATGGTGCAATTTTTTGTAAAATAGGAAAAGGAAACATGATTTCCTACAACACCCTCTCCTCCTTTGCTGAAGGGGCTCACTCCTCAGCTAGGGACTGTTCCACAAAAAGCACCAGTCTTCTATTCCCCTATGTGGGGGGATTAAATACAAGTAATTTCAAGTGCACTTCACTGTCACACTCTCTCAGCAGAGACACTGGATAGTGACCAGGAGCAGATAATGTGGCTACTTTCTTTTCTCCATCTAGACCCCCATCTTACCAGATACCATGAAGGCAATGGAAAAGACAGTCGGGCAGACTGTAAAATAGGCTGTTGATTGATCTTGTGTCATATGGGTGAAGACCAGTGAGTGTGTATTTAAAATAAAAGGATAAATATTAAATTCAGTGGAAATTTTGAAATGTCTCCTCTGGTTTTCCAAAATTATCGGAAGAAAATAAACTTGGCAAGATGTGCTTGAATCTGAGGAAAATATTGCTTCAATGTAACTGATTGAAAAGTTCTAGTTTAACTTGGGAAATGCGATATACTGCTTTCAATCAAACTGCACATCCCATGCTACAACTATCTGGTCTGGTCTCCATTTGACTCTGAACTCTCTCCGAACTGCCTGATTAAACAATGATAAACAATGCCCAGTACATCTGATTATAAGAGGAGGATCAGAGAGATCTTGACATTGTGTCAGAATAGGATGAAGGTGATCGCAGCCCTGAGAAATCTGTAAAGTCTCTCTTGCCAAGGGCTGAGGAAAAATTTAGGCAACTATGTGGGAACTTTTTCATCTGCTCATGTCAGACACCTCATTCTGAGACTCAGTCAGAAGATCTGCACCAATATTAAGGATTCCCTCACCTTCGGGATGATGATGAAGGAGTCTGGGATGTTCTCAGATTGATACAATTCAGTGAGTATCACTGCTATTTGACCAGTCCATGGGGCAGCTCAACTTTACTTAGGGACTTGTCCTTAGGAATTCCAACTTCCCTTGAGGTCTCCAGGTTTACCAGTCTGGGCAGTAGTCCATCACAGTGCAAAGGATTTGAAGCCAAGCAATCATGATATTTGAGCAATTGGGAATCTCCCTCAGGGCTTCATACAGCTACTAAATGGCCATGCAGCTGAAGGAAATCAGCAACCAATGATGGAACAATATAGAGAGGTTTCAGAGGAGAGCTGCATCCCTTGGATCATCACTTTTGGTACAAAGGTTACACTGTGCCCTCTGAGATGGAGGTTGTGGGTACAAGTTTCACCCAAGACTTGTTCACTGAGGCTGATGTGAAGGATGCTGCATTGTCATTGGAGTCATGTTTCAGGCCACAGAATCACAAGATTGTTTTAGCACAGAAGGAGGCCATTTGGCCCATCATCTCTGCATCAGTTCTTCAAACAAGCATCATTACTTGTACCAATCCCTGCACACCATTTATATCCAAATAATGATTCAATTCCCTCTTGAATGCCTTAATTGAACCTGCTCCATCACATTTCCAGAGAGTCCATTCCATTCTCTAACAACACCCCTGCTTCTTTTGCACAATACGTTTTAAGTCCATACCCTCTTGTTCTTGTTCCTCTTACAAGCAGGAGCAGCTATTCCCTATCCACTCTAACTAGCCCATTCACAATTTTGACAACCTTTGTCAAATTTGCTCTCAGCCTTCTACTCTCCAGACAGAAATATCCCAACTTCTTCAATTTATCCTCTTGACTGAAGTGTCTCATTCCTGGTACCATTCTTGTAAATCACTTCGGCACTCTCTCCAAAGCATTCACATCTTTCCTATAATGATGAGTCCACATTTGCATATACTATTCCAATTGATATCTAACATAAGCCTTATACAAGTTCAACATCACCTCCCTGCTCTTGTAATCTGTGCCCGTATTAATAATGTTGAGGAGAATGTACTTTTTTCTCTCCACTTGTCCAGCCACCTTCAATGATCCATGCACAAATACACCCAGATCCCTGTGCTCCTGCACCCACTTTCGAATTGACCCCCTATTTTATATTGTCTTTTAGCCAAAGTGAGTTCACACTCCCTGCATTGTACTTCATCTGCAGCTTTTAGACCCACTGCACCAACTTGTCAGTGTCCTTTAGAGTTTCTCACTGGCCTTCTCCTAGGTTACAATTCTTCTCAGTTTAATGTCATCTGCAAACTTGGAAATCACCACCTGAACACCAAGATCCAGATCATCGATATACACCAGGAAAAGCAAGGGTTCCAAAACCGACCCCTGGGGAACTCCATTAGAAACCTTTCTCCAGCTTGAAAGATAGCCATTGATGATTACTTTCTATTTACTATCATTCAATTGTGTATCCACAGTGCCATTGCCCATTTTATATGATGATCTATATCATTCCTCACCCGTCTATTGTGTATCACTATCTCAAATGCCTTCTGGAAATCCATGTACATCATGTCAACAGTGTTACCCTCATTGAACTTTCTGTGACCTTTTCAAAAGACTCCAGCAAGTTAGCTAAACCCAATATTCCCTTTAGATATTCACGCTGTCTCTTCTGAACCAATCCATCTTTTTTCATGTGACAAGTGATTCTATTCTGAATAATTATTTCTGTAAGTTTCCCTATCATAGTTTAACTAATTGGTCTGTAATTGTTGGGATTATCCCTGCCAACTTTCTTGAACAAGACCACAATGCATGCAATTCTCCAGTCTTCTGCCACTTCCCCTGAGTTCAGGGGAGATTGAAATAGTGTGGCTGTACTTGTGTTAGTGGGTTTAGGATTTTTATATTTTTGTAGTTCCTTGCCTGTTGTGTCAAGACCATGTGTTTTTATTTTTCTGTATTTTTGAATGTGGACTGAACTTAAAAGAAAACCTTTTAACAGCTTTAGAGCGTTGAAGGAGAAACAAAAAGAGCTGGAGAAACTCGACAAAGAATCAGCATTTCAAGTCCAATATGACTTTGTGGAACTATTTATATTTAAGGATTGTTGAAGGGTTGCTGCACTTTTAAAAACAAGTTACCTGATGATAAGTGCTATTTGCACAACTGTTGACTCAAACAGTGGGGAAAGCCAGGTTGCACACGAGCTAGAGCTGCGGTGTTGTGTATGAATGGAGATTTGCTGCCAGATAGCTTGAGAAAGGAGATGTTTCTGTTCTGCATTAAAGAAAAACACCTCAAGCCTGAAGATACTCAGTTTATTTCCCTTCAGTTGCTGTAAACTTGTAACTAGTAGATCAGAGACTTTTATAATTGGGAACCATTCACTCAGTGCTTCCTGTAAATAATAGAAGTACCTGGAGAAGAAAGATCAAACACAATTATTCTGATCAGATAAAGGATCTTCTCATAATCAATGAACTACCGTCCCAGTCTTTGCCTCCACCCACAATACCCATTTTTTTTTGTGCGTGTATGTATCTATGTCTGTTTAGATCGCAGGAGAAAGTGAGGACTGCAGATGCTGGAGACCAGAGTTGAAAAGTGTGGTGCTGGAAAAACACAGCAGGCCAGGCAGCATCCGAGGAGCAGGAGAATTGACGTTTTGGGCATAAGCCCTTGTTCAGGAATGAGGCTAGTGTGCCAAGTGGGCTGAGATAAAAGGTAGGGTGGAGGGAATTTGGGGGAGAAGCGCAGGGAATACGATAGGTGGAAGGAGGTGAGGGTGAGGGTGATAAGCCGGAGAGGGGGTGGGGGCGGAGAGGTTGGGAAGAAGATTGCAGGTCAAGAAGGCGGTGCTGAAGCCGGGGGTTGGGACTGAGATAAGGTGGGGGGAGGGGAAATGAGGAAGCTGGAGAAATCTACATTCATCCCATGTGGTTGGAGGGTTCCTAGGCAGAAGAGCTTTTCCTCCAGGCGTCATGTGGCCAGGGTCTGGCGATGGAGGAGACTAAGGACCTGCATGTCCTTGGCGGAGTGGGAGGGGGAGTTAAAGTGTTCAGCCACGGGGTGGTTGAGTTGGTTGGTACGGGTGTCCCAGAGGTGTTGAAACGTTCCGCAAGTACGTGACCTGTCTCCCCAATGTAGAGGAGACCACATCGGGTGCAGCGGATACAGTGAATGATGTGTGTGGAGGTGCAGGTGAATTTGCGACGGATATGGAAGGATCCATTGGGGCCTTGGAGGGAGGTGAGGGGGCAAGTTTTGCACTTCTTGCGGTTGCAGTGGAAGGTGCCGGGAGTGGAGTTGGGTTGGTGGGGGTTGTGGACCTGACGAGGGAGTCGTGAAGGGAGTGGTCTCTCCGGAACGCTGATAGGGGTGGGGAGGGAAATATATCCCTGGTGGTGGGGTCTATGTGGAGGTGGTGGAAATGACGGAGGATGATACGATATATCTGGAGGTTGGTGGGGTGTAAGGTGAGGACCAGTGGGGTTCTGTCCTGGTGGTGATTGGAGGGGCGGGGCTCAAGGGCGGAGGAGCGGGAAGTGGAGAAGATGCGGTGGAGAGCATTGTCGGAGGGGAAATTGCGGTCTTTGAACAAAGAAAGAGACCATTTGGGTTGTTCGGTAGTGGTAGTACCGAACAACCCAAATGGCCTCCTTCTTCAAAGACCACAATTTCCCCCCCGACGTGGTCGACGGTGCTCTCCACCGCATCTCCTCCACTTCCCGCACCTCCGCCCTTGAACCCCGCCCCTCCAATCGCCACCAGGACAGAACCCCACTGGTCCGCACCTTCCACCTCACCAACCTCCAGATACATCATATCATCCTCCGTCATGTCCGCCACCTCCAAACAGACCCCACCACCAGGGATATATTTCCCTCCCCACCCCCTTCAACGTTCCGGAGAGACCACTCCCTCCACGATTCCCTCGTCAGGTCCACACCCCCCACCAACCCAACCTCCACTCCGGGCACCTTCCACTGTAACCGCAAGAAGTGCCAAACGTGCGCCCTCACCTCCCTCCAAGGCCCCAATGGATCCTTCCATATCCGTCGCAAATTCACCTGCACCTCCACACACATCATTCACTGTATCCGCTGCACCTGATGTGGTCTCCTCTACATTGGGGAGACAGGTCGCGTACTTGCGGAATGTTTCAGGGAACACCTCTGGGACACCCGTACCAACCAACCCAATCGCCCCGTGGCTGAACACTTTAACTCCCCCTCCCACTCCGCCAAGGACATGCAGGTCCTTGGCCTCCTCCATCGCCAGACCCTGGCCACACGATGCCTGGAGGAAGAGCGCCTCATCTTCTGCCTATGAACCCTCCAACCACATGGGATGAATGTAGATTTCTCCAGCTTCCTCATTTCCCCTCCCCCCACCTTATCTCAGTCCCAACCCCCGGCTTCAGCACCGCCCTCTTGACCTGCAATCTTCTTCCCGACCTCTCCGCCCCCACCCCCTCTCCGGCTTATCACCCTCACCCTCACCTCCTTTCACCTATCGTATTCCCAGCACCCCTCCCCCAAATTCCCTCCCCCCAATCTTTTATCTCAGCCCACTTGGCACACCAGCCTCATTCCTGAAGAAGGGCTTATGCCCGAAACATCGATTCTCCTGCTCCTCGGATGCTGCCTGGCCTGCTGTGTTTTTCCAGCACCACACTTTTCAACTCTGTTTAGATTGCAGTTTTATAACCGGGTAGAAGTTATATGTCAGCAGTTCACTGTTGTTTACATGTAATTAGAATTCTATTTATTTATAACAAATAATAATTCTTGTTCAATATTATCTTGGTCCGTGCTTTCTGTCAGCTTCAGTCTAAAAGATAGGTAAATTGTAGAATTCTGCATACTTTTAAAAATCTTTAACTTTTGTGATGACTCCAGGAATAGCAGATTTTGATTTCCAGCACTCTGCCCCGAGCTGTAACAGTCGGTTGTCCCTCACTCCTGGAGTCTACCCACCTTTCTCCGTCAGTTTCATTTCTCCTGACACCAGGGACTTTACCACCTTTCACACCTTCAGGAACCCAGACTCAAAGGCAATGCTGACAACTGCAGCTCTAACTAGTTACCACTTTAAATCAAATCAAACTTTCAGGCTGTCTGTTTACAAAGGAAAAAACATGCTATTCACCCTTTTGACTTAACTACTTAGAAAGTGAATCTAGCATGACAGAAATATAACACTTTCTTCTTAGCCCTGGAAGACACTCCAATCTAGCAGGTTATGGATTCAAAGCTAACTCCAGAGGAATGAGCACTGAGGCTGCCAGTCCAGTGCAGTACTGAGGGAATACTATCTTTCCGATCAGCTGATCCAAGGTTTCATCTGCTCTATCAGATGAATGTAAAATATTCTGTGACACACATCGTAGGACAGCAGGAGGACCAATCCCTGATGCCCTCACCAAAATGAATCCTGATGACAATGGAAAATGATTTGGTAATTACCATATTTCTGTTTGAGAGAGCTTGTGCTGCATAAACAGGCAGTCAAACCTCCCTCATTACAATAATAATTACATCTTAAGGAGTATTTAACTGACTAAAACACTTCTGAATATCCCAGTTTCATGAAAATCTTTCCTGGGATAATACACTGCATCCTTGAAACTGGACATTCTGGTGGAGAAAGTATCTCAGCCCACAATGATATTGACCAATATATTGTGTACAGCACTCTTACTGTAGGATCCTGAGTGTTTCAATGAATGGTAACACACCGTGATGATATTTCAGATAGTTCGGGTGAAGACACAAACGTATTACTCTGAGCAATAAATCTATATAGAAGTTTGATCAAACAACAGACAAACAACAACCCAACACTCTTGGAAGAGTGTAAGGTGACCATTTCACTCTGATATTACATTATGGTATAATGGACTGAAGGAACTCAGGTCTTCTGAGATTCATCCTCACCATACTCAGGACAGACATCCTCCCAGACAGGATAGTATAAATATTTCCCCATGCTATTAGTCATCACCTGAAGAGGATCTGTCTATAATTCACATCACCAAATAAAGCAGGGTCTGATTTTACCCCATACCCACTCCTGAATGCTGGCTCACTTCACTAACACAATCACACTCACATCAGCAGAAACTCTCTCAGAATACAACAGACAGAAGCTTCTTTAAATTCCCTGTGCTTTAGTCTGGTTCCCAATTCCAATGGTCAGAAATGACACGACTTTAGTGACACAGGATGGAACAAATCCACCGATGGTTACAAAGATCAGTAATCACATTGGGCCCATGGACCACATTCCATTCCAGGAAGACCCACTTCCCCACGTGAATTGGACAGTGCTTTCCAATTCCCAACTCTCTGCTCTTTGGCCCTTTATTCACCACAATGCTTCTGTAGGAGTCAATGTTGTTTAACCACTCACTCAGATCTACCTTCTATGTTCCAAATGACCTTTACTCTTTTCCTTCCTGGTCATTCGCTCTGTTCCTCGAGACTAAGAAGAGAGATTTCAGTGCATCTGATGCACAATTGGTTTATACATCAGTCATCACATCTGACTGATCCACACCAAGAACCAGTGATCCTCTATCAAAACTGCTCATTACTTCTGAAGGGAAAACATAATCCACAATCTCTCCTCCCAAAAATCAACTGTGTCCTTGTGAAAGTAATATTTTAGCTGTACACAACTCTGTTTAGACCCTAAATGGAAAACTGTATTCAGTTCTGGGCACTACACATCAGGAAGGATATATTGGCCTTGGAGGGAGTGCAGCGTAGATTCACCAGATTGTTCCAGGGCAAAAAGGGTTAAATCATGAGAACAGGTTTCATAGACTGAGCTTTAATTCCCTTAAATGCAGAAAATTAAAGGTAATCTAATTGAATTGTTTAACAAGTTGATCAAGTAGTTGGAGAGAAATGATTCCTGTCATCGGAGAGTCCAAAACAAGGGGCAGAGCATTAAAATTAGAGCAAGGCTGTACAGGATGATGTCAGCAAACACTTCTTCACAAAAAGGATTCTGGAAATCTTGAACTCTCCCCACAAAAATCTGTTGAAGTTGAAGGTTAGTTAAAGACTTCAAATCTGAGATTGATAAATTTATTGTTAGGAAAGGGGATTAAGGGTTACAGAGACAAAGCAAGTGGACAGAGTGAAGATAATGCATCAGCCATGATCTAACTGAATGGTGTAAAGGGCTCAACAGGTGGACTTTAGTTTCTAGATTCCATAATTTCCTCCCGTTTGCTGTCTCCCCTCTCATCTCCACCTACAACTGGTCAATGTCATCCTCTTTAATCTATAGCTGAGTTCCTGACCCCATACCTCTGCATCACAAAGATCACCCACTTTCCCCTTAGGAATGTCCCTCATTTCCAACACTCCCCACCCACATTAGTCTTCAACCTCCTAAACCTCAGCTCAGCGAAACTCTGCACTCTCTATCCTAACTCCCACACCTATTACCCTTGTACTCAATGCCCTGCACAGGCTCCCAGTCCTTCCACTTTAAAATTCTCATTCTCCAAAATGAATTGTTTCTGTCACATGTAACTCCATCTCCCACCAAGATTTCTGTACGCCTCCTTTGCTGATGGATTTTCACTGTGCTCTTATGTGTCACTGACACACAGTCCCAATCTCACTGCTGTGCTGGAGCACGGTGGCAGCAGTTTGTTGGCATTTTGTTTACTTGCAGAGGTTTTTTTAAAAAAGTTTTTTCGAAGGACGTGAGCATTGACGACAAGGCAATATTTTCTGCTTCTCCCTATTTGTTCCGTGAAGATGGTGGTGAGTCCTTTAATTGATCTTCTGCAGTCAAACCTTTGATGTTGTTGTTTGTAGGAGGCTGAACTAAGATAGCTGATGGGTGCTAGATTTCTCTGTCAGTGAGAGAGGTGTTTGCTGAGGTCCGAGAAGCATTTAACAGATTCCAGAGTCCTTCAAAACAGATGGGAAATGAAATATTTGATCGACCAGATGTGGGCTGACACAAGTTTTGTTTTGGCAACATTCCAGGACAGGCTAAGTTTCTATTATGAAGAGTCAAAGAGACTGAGAATAGATTAAAAATCTTTTGCAGAGTGAACAACTCTATTCCCTTTCAGCTGCTCCATCTCTGACATCCTGCGCATGACAATCAACATCAACAATGCCAATCGCTACACTAACTTCTGCTGCACATGGACCTCAGAAACTAGCACAGCCAATATGAAAATTAGAGGGAATGCTGATGGACAGTCACACTGTGGTGATCTGTAAACTGGATATCATGTGAATCTATGATGGTCAGCTTAGTTTTGGCATGAAGGGGACTGAGGTAAATAAGTTTTCCATCGAGACAGTGTATAACACTGACACCAGAAGGCAACTGATCTTTGAATATTTACTGTCAGGCAGATTGTGAATAGAATGGGGCATGATCACACAACCTTGCTTGACATCAGTCTGGAATTTGAAGAGTTCTGTTTCAGATCTCCCATTCACGACAGTTACAGTCATATCGCCACGAAGCAATTGCAGAGTTGGGATGAATTTTCTTGGACATCTAAATCAAGGGCTACTCCCCAGGATCCTTGTGCTGGTCAATCAGAAGCTGAAGCCTTTCAAACTACTGAGTATCTGATTGTCCTCTTGGTCAGAGTGTGAGTCCATGACAGACTTGTACCTGATCCAGCACTGAAAGGATGCAGAGTTTATACAGAAGCTTCTATAATTGACCTTCTTGAAACAATGGGAATGATGGTGGGAGAGGTTTGAGACAGACCCTGCTGAGACAGACAGTGCTTTGGATCAACAGGTCCCCCTGTGCAAGCTGTGGAGGGTAAACAATACAGACAGCTCTAAGCGCAACAGAAGCAGGTAACCTGGCTCCAGGTCAATTTAATGATGTTGGTGCCTGGTGAGTGAGGAGGAGGAGGTGAAACAATCCTGACACATGTCACACTGAAAGATCTGTCTCCCATGTGAGTTCATTGATGTTTCAGGAGGTCCTCCAGCTATGGTATTATCCCAGGACTCTCCCCTACGGAGTTCCTCACCCATGTGAATACATTGATGATGTAGGAGATATACAGACTGTGCAAAAACCATGTCACACATTGGACATCTGAATGGTTTTGTTTACTGCATATCTAGAACAAAACACAAAATGCTGGAGAAACTCAGCAAGTCTGGCAGCATCTGTGGAGACAGAAACAGATTGGAATCGGGTGACTCTTCTTCAGAAGTGCTGGTGCTTCAAGAAAAGATTGGGTGAAAGTTTTGTTTCACTTCTGATTGCATCCACTGATGTTTAGCAGGAGTCAAAATCTTCAGGAGATATCTGTTGTAGACAGTGAACTATACAGGTTACTCTCCTGCATGAATCCTCAGATGGACCAGAAGGCTCGATGAGTTTGTGAAGGCTCTGTTGCACACCTCACATTTGAAATCCTTTTCCCCGGTGTGAATGCGTTGGTGTACACGAAAGTGTGATGAGCGCGAGAATGATTTGTCACACACTTTGCACGTGAACGGTTTTTCCCCTGTGTGAGTGCGTTGGTGTGCACGGAGGGATGATGACTGTGAGAATGATTTGTCACACACCTCACACATGAATGGTTTTTCACCAGTATGAATACGTTGATGCACACGGAGGTTCTGTAATAGCGAGAATGACTTGTAGCACACTGCACACGTAAACGGTTTCTCCCCACTGTGAATGCGTCGATGATTCACCAAACGCCAGAACTGTGCAAAACCCTGGTCACACACCTCACACATGAAAGGTTTCTCCCCAGTGTGAATGCGTTGGTGTACACGAAGGTTTGATGATTGTGAGAATGATTTATTACACACCTCACACGTGAATGGTTTCTCACCCGTATGAACACGTTGGTGTTCCACAAGCATTGTCGACCGTGTAAAGGCTCGGTCACACAACTCGCACTTGAAAGGTTTCTCTCCGGTGTGAATCCTCTTGTGTATCAGGAGATCGGAGGACTGGGTGAAACCCATCTCACAAACCTCACACCTGAAGGGTTTCTCCCCTGTGTGAAACCTCTGGTGCGTCAGGAGGCTTGAAGATGTCACAAAAGCTTTATCACAAACTTCACATTTGAAGGGTTTCTCCCCGGTGTGAACTGTCTGATGGACCAACAGGCCCGATAACTGTGTAAAGGTTTTGTCACAAATCTCACACTTCACTGGTTTCTCCCCTGTATGAATGCGCTGGTGCACTCGGAGTGATGAAAATAGAGTAAAAGACTTGTCACACACCTTGCACGCAAATGGTTTTTCTCCAGTGTAAATGCGTTGGTGTATGCGAAGGTTTGATAACTGTCTGAAGGATTTGCCACAGACATCACAAGTGAATGGTTTCTCCCCAGTGTGAATGCGCCGGTGATTCACTAAGCTTGCTAATCGTGCAAGGCCCTTGTTGCACACTTCACATGTGAATGATTTCACTTCCATGTAACTGGTCTTGCATGAACACATGAACTTTGATAAGCTATGGAGACCCCTCACACTTGAACAGTCTCTCCCCTGTAGGAGTGGTTCATGAGACTAAGTGAATGATTGAAGCTCTCACCACACTTGGAGCCACTCACACTTCTTCCCAGCCTCACCCTGACCGATCACCCACAGCCGAACCTTCAGAAAGGTTGGTTCTGATGGAAGGCTCCACACCACTGACCAGTTTCAGATCTGATGATGTCAAAGCTTCTCTGACTCAACTGATTCCCAGATGATGGTTTCACTGCCCAACCTTCTCTATATTGAGCAATGCTGCAGAAGGACTGGATGTCTTCCCACAATTGTGCAATGGTCCTTGGGTGCTGGTCAGGATCTGTCTGCAATGTCTATCCTCTCTGTGTTCTCTGGTGTAGTACAGTGCAATCCTTCTGTAAAACAGGAAAAGGAAACATGATTTTCTCCAACTCTCTCTCCTCCTTTGATGAAGGAGCTGATTCCTCAGTTAGAGACTGTTCTACAGTGAGTGCTAGTCTGCTATTCCCCTGTGTAGGAAGATCAAATACAAGTAATTTCTTTTTCCTCACTTGACTGTACACACCCTCTATTTCCAGCAGGGACACTAGATAGTGACCAGAAGCAGATAATGTGAGTAATTTCTTTCCATCTTCCCAGGCACCACAAGGGCACTGGAAAAGACACTCGGGTAAAGAGTAAAGTGAGATATCAGTTCACTATGAGCTTGTATTGTGCAGTTGCAGACCAGATTTCATGTTAGAGTATATGTTAATGAAAAAAACACTCAGATGAAATGTTAATTCAATACAGATTTTGAAATTTTGCCCCATATTTTCCCATATTATTTTAAGAAACCGCACCGGTCAAGAACTGCTAGAACTAGGACTATAGAGAGAGAAAATCATGATCGCTGGTATTTCTGGACTCCTTATCTCCACATTCCCACCAGCCCACGAACCACACCACCCTTCCCATCTGTCCATACTTTCTGATTCCTAGAATTGGGAACCATAGTCACAGTGGGGTCAAACTTATTTTTTTAACAAATATTGGAAAACATCTCTGCTTTTGCACTCTGCATATATGTCCTTACACAAAAGCAGGTGTGTGTGTGTGTGTTAAAATATGAATGTATTTGGGTCAGTCTCAGTCCTAGGGCTGTTTCTCACTCAGACACTCTTCTTCTCATACACACTCACATTTGCACATGAGTCAGGATCCCTCTTTAAAAGGACTAAATTGAGGTGAGGAAGGAAAGAACCTGGGTCCGAGATACCATAAAATGAGATGAGGAGGAGAAGTCAGGAAACCTAGGGCCTTGTAGAGTTAATCTAAACAGAGCTTTTACCAGTAGCCTCTAGCCAGGTGCAGGAACAAAGAAACACGTGTTGACCTTTCACGCTTTTCAGAGTGTCCTGACATTCAAGGAGACCCTGGCTGATCCTAGCTCCATACACCTGCCATTGGCCCGTATCCTTTAATTTTTGTTAAGCAAAAGTATTATGTATCTCAGATTTGAAATTAACAACTGATCCTGCAACCACTGCCATTTGTGGAAGAGAATTACAAACATCCATGACCCTTTGTGTGCAGAAGTGCTTCAAAGCATCCCTCCCGAAAGACTATGCTCATGGACCAAGCCCCTACAATCCCTAACCTGTGGAAATAATTGATCTTTATCTATCCTGTGTTTTCTTATTAACACCTTGAAGGCTTCAATCAGACACACCCCTCCCCATGGAGAAAGTGAGGACTGTAGATGCTGGAGAGTCAGAGTCAAAAAGTGTGCCGCTGGAAATGCACAGCTGATCAGGCAGCATCCAAGGAGCAGGAGAATCGACGCTTTGGACATAAGCCTTCTCCACATACATTCGGGGCACCACCCGCACCTTCCACCTCCTCCATGATTTTCATTTTCCTGGCCCCCAATGCCTCATCTTCACCATGGACATCCAGTCACTATACACCTCCATCCGCCATGAGGAAGGCCTCCAGGCCCTCCGTTTTTCCCTCTCCCAGTGACCTAACCAGTACCCTTACACCGATACACTCATTCGATTGGCGGAACTAGTCTTCACCCTTAACAACTTTTCCTTTGAATCCTCTCACTTCCTTCAGACCAAAGAGGTAGCCATGGGTACCCGCATCGGCCCCAGTTATGCCTGCCCCTTCGTCAGATACGTGGAACAGTGCATCTTCCACAGTTACACCAGCACCATTCCCCTCATTTTCCTCCACTACACTAATGACTGTATCAGTGCTACCTCATGCTCCCAGGAAATGGTTGAACAGTTCATCAACTTCAGGAACACCTTCCACCCTGACTTCAAGTTCACCTGGACCATCTCGAACACCACCTTCCCTTTCCTGGACCTCTCCATCTCCACCTCCGGTGACTGACTCACCAAGGACATCTACTTCAAACCCACCGACTCCCACAGCTACCTCGACAATACCTCCTCCCATTCGCCCCCCCCCGACCCTCATAAAAACGCTATCCCTTACTCCCAATTTCTTCACCTCCGCCGTTTCTGCTCCCAGGAGGACCAATTCCACTCCAGGACATCCAAGATGGCCTCCTATTTCAAGGATCGCAATTTTCCCTCCCATGTGGTCAACAATGCCCTCCAGCACATCTCCTCCACTTCCTGCACTTCTGACCTTCAACCCCACACCTTCAACCTCACCCCTCCAACTGCAACATTCCACACCACTAATCTTCAGATACAACGCATTATCCTACGCCATTTCCACCCCTACAAACAGATCCCACCACCACAGACACATTTTCCTCCCCACGGCTATCAGCATTCTGCAGCGATGACTCCCTCGTTAGGTCCACAGCCCCTACCAACCATCCTCCACTACCAACACCTTCCCTTGCTGCTGCAAGAAGTGTAAAACCTGCACCAATACCTCTTCCCATTCCTCTGTCCAAGACCCCAAAGGATCCTTTCACACCTGGCAGAGATTTTTCTGCAAAATCCAAACATCTCTTCTACTGCGTCCATTACTGTTGATGTGGTCTCCTCTAAACTGGGGAAACAGGACGCCAACTCACGGAACGTTTCAGGGAACATCTCTGGGACACATGCAGTAAACAACCCCACCTGTGACCTGTGGCCAACCATTTCAACTCCCCCTCCTATTATGCGAAGGACATGCAAGTCCTCCTCTGCCTCCTCCACGGCCAAATCCTCGCCACCTGATGCCTTTAGGAAGAACACCTTGGGACCCTCCAACCACATGGCATCAATGTCGATTTCACCAGTTTCGTCATCTCCCCTCCCCCCCACCACATCCCAGATCCAGCCCTCCAACTTGGCACCGCCCTCTTGAACTGTCCTAACTGTCCATCTTCCTTCCCACCTTTCCACTCCACTCTCCCCTCCGACCTATCACCATCACCTCCAACCTCCATCTACCTATCACCTTCCCAGCTACCTTTCCACCCCCCCAAGTCCTATGTTCACCCTCCTATTTATCTCTCTGCCCCGTTCCCCACCTCCCCCAACATTCCTGATGAAGGGCTTATACCCAAAATGTTGATTTGCTGTGCTTTTCCAGCACCACACGTTTTGACATCCCTCCCATAACCATCTAAATCTCAGAGAAACAGGCCTAATTGCAATAATCTCTCATAACTCTCATATCATTCTTGTAAAACAATATTGTACTCCCCCTCAGGCCAACACAATCTTCCGAAGGTGTGGTGTCCATATCTGCTCACAGTACTGGAGGTATGATGAAGAGTTCAGAAATGAGGAGACCAGACACAAACAGGTTCTTCCATGAGGTCAGCAAGAAGGAAGGATCTGAGGAATTTGGTCTAATTCCATTGTGCAATGGGTGATGTTCAAAACAAGAGCAACCACTGGATGGGCTGTGTGTCAATCATTATTATCGTTGTGTTAGATTGGCTGTTTGGGACAAAGACCATGCAGATCGACAAATCTATCGAACAATTAGGAAGGGTCTTAGTGAGGCCCAATCCACCTTCTCCTGGGCCCTGGTTCAAAACCAATGGCTCTTGTTTCAGGCTAGCTGATTGAAGGATTCTGATTATCCTGGAAATTAGATACGCTGTAGTCACTTAGGCTGCACATCCCAAATTCAGCTATCAGCATCAAAACTGGATAAAACTATTAAATCCAAGCCTAATTTTGGGAAAGGCTGACACACTCATTTAAAATCTTGAAAAGAACATCTAAAAAGATATTTCAAATATGGCAGCAGAATTGCTTTAATGATTACAGAGATAGTGGATGCAAGGCCATGAGGGAATTTGAAAACAAGGAAAAGAATTTTAAAACTGAGGTGTTGCTTGGCCTGGAGCCAATGTAGAGCAAAGAGCACGGGTGATTGATTAATGGGTCTTAGGACCTGGACAGTAGTGTTTTAGATAAGCTCAGGTTAAAATAGCAAGACGTGAGAGCAACCAGGAGAACATTGGAATAATTCAGTCTAAAGCCTACCCAGATATGGATGAGGGTTTCAGCAGCAGATGAGCTGAAGCAGGGTAGCACTGTTCCCTCTTGTGAGTGAAACTTGCACCTCCTCATATATGTGGTGTCCCAGTACCTGATCAACATCGGGAAGTGATAATGAGAGCTAGGGATGGTAATCAAGACCCTTCATAGAATCAGACACCATCAAAGAATATTCCGGAGTAAGGCAGAGCCACAATGTTAGAGGAACCATCTTTCAGAGTAAATCACAAACATGGCCCCTTCTGCTGTCTCTGAGTTGGAGGTAAAAGATCCCATGCCACTATTTTGGAAAACAGGGGAGTTATCCCTGATGTCTTGAACAACTGCGATCCCTCAAACAATACCATTGACAAACACATTGTCTGGTCATTCACATTGCTGTTTGTAGGAGATTGCTGTGCACACACTGGCTGCCAAATTTCCTACATTACAACAGTGATCTCACTTTCGAAGGACTTCATTGGCTGTAAGGTGCTTTGGGACATCTGGCGATTGCAAAAGCACACATATATACATGTAACTAACATAGAAGCTGGGAGCAGGGGTAGGCCATTCAGCTCTTACAGCCTGCTCCACCATTCAATAGCCATATCTCAGATCCATATTTGCACTTTTTCCCACAGTTTTTAATGCTTTTCATGCCTAAAAAAAATCAATCTCATTACTGAATGTACTCAGTGACTCAGACTCCACAGCCTTCTGTGGGAGACAATTCCACACGTTCACAACCCTTTAGGTGAAGAAATATTTCCTTATTTCAGTCCAAAGTGGTCCACACTTTATCCAAAGACTGTGTCCCCTGGTTCTGGACTTCCCAACAAGGGAAATCATCCTCCCTGCATCTCATCTGTCCATCACAGTTAGAATTTTATATCTTTCAATCAGACCCCCTCATCCTTCTAAACTCTGGTGAATACTGGCTCAGTTAAACCAATCTCTCTCATTCGACAGTCCTGCCAACCACAGTATCAGGCTAGTTAACCTCCACTGCGCTTTCTCTGTTCTCCCTATCTTTTTTAGATAGGGAGAACAAAACTACACAATACTCCAAGTGTGGTCTCACCAAGGCACTGTGTAATTGAGTTACACATCCCTTCTGATTAACTCAAATCCTCTGTCTGTTTCACTGACTGGTGTGCAAGGACACCCAGCTCACTTTGTACATCCACATTTCCTAGACATTTTTAAATTTGTTTTCTTCAGTAGGTTACAGAAATAGCGTAGGGGAAAGACCTTGGAGGCATTGAAAAGACATGCATATTCCTGATCCCAACACAGAGAGAAATGACCATTCACACTCCAATAGAGAATAACCAACACCCAACACACGCACTTCAACAATCGGAAATCAATAAGAATCCTCAGACATGCTGCATCTCCCGGATAATGACACTTAACCTTCTCACGTTAAGGAATGAGCCAGTAACAAAACGCAGCCTGGAAATCTGGTGGAAATGCTTCCAATAAACACACTCAATATCCAACACACAGCTCCAGTCACACAGTTCAGCACAAAGCAGCTCTCTCAGCTGGATCTTCTCACACAGCATAAGGGACATTTCCACCCCTGACTGCCCACAGGATAGTCAGTTTGCCTGAAGATTGGTGTGGATATTATGGGATACAATTTGTATAAAAGCTGCTCCTTCACTCACCATCTCCTCACTTGGTTTTCAGTCCCTATAGGAAGTGAACCAGCTCTGGAAGAGGAAGAGGAGACAATGTGCAGAGTGGGTGGGCTCTCTGATTGACGTCTCTCACAGTCAATCCAAATATTTCTGGAGCAACATGAGTTTCCAGAAACTTGGGAAACTGACCCGGGAAATGGAGGTGACTTTGAGCAGCAGATCAGGTGGGGATTTAAACTTGTCACTGTCCCATCTGAATAAAACCTCACTTATTGCAGCTGCTGTCACAGTTCCCGTTGTCTAGTCTCTTCATCTTTGGAGGATTTCAAACTGACAATATCAGTGTGGGATGTGTATCCTCGAATGTGTTTGACAGCGGATCAGAAGAGGAAGACACACAGCATTCGAGGCAGTGATGATGTGCAGTGATGGGATCAGCACATGTAAAGGAGGGAGGGACACAAGATATTGGAAAGAAATCAAGAGAGCAGTTTGAGTCAATGTTTGAAGTCTGACTCTTGGATACGTAAAATGACCCTGTTTGACGACGGATTGCCTGTATCTTGAGGCAGTGACTCAGGGAGTACACCTTGGGCTTTGGGAGTGATTCTGTGACTTGGAGGTGTACTTAGTGCTTGGGGAATAATGGCGTCTCAGAGATCGACTCCAGGGTGACCATCTGCGAGGACACAAAATAAGGATTACTTTAATCATGGAACCTGAGTAGTGGGTGTTGTGTAAGGCAGTCATGGTGTGAATTGATTGCGCAGATATGGTCTAGAGTGCATGCGTGGTGTGCTGGTGAGAGCACTTGCTGGTGTGAGCAGGAATTGTTTTCTAACAAAATGAAGAAATGCTCAGATGCAATCTAGTTTCTGATGAAGGGTCATGTTGAGCTGAATTTTTAACTCTGTTTCTTTCCACCGATTCACCCAAACTGCTGAGCATTTCCAGCACTTTAATTTTCATTCTACCTTTTAAAGCACAGAAATAGATCCAACTGCTTTCTCATGGTACTTCTGCTCCACATGGGCTTTTTCCCTCTCTATATTCTGTCACCCCTCAGTAGATCTTTCTATTCCTTTCACCGTCATGGACTTAACCAGCTTCCTGTCAAATGCATCCAAACTATTTCATCAACGATTCCTTGTGAAAGCAAGTTCAACATTCTGTATGGACCAGGCTTGAGCCCCCAAAACATTTTTAAGCAGGTAGCCCAGACTGTAACTTTGCTATTTGTTTTAAGTAAATGGATATTCCTAGAGTGAATTAGCTGATCTGACTGCAAAGTTTTAAACAAACAGAATTTATTTACAAAGTTACAAAGAACAGAAGATAGAATACTAACTTATCCTATTCAACAATCCTCTAGCTTATCTCTCCACACTTCAGGCTCTCTGCCTTTATTCCTGATGAAGGGCTTTTGCCCGAAACGGCGATTTTACTGATCCTCGGATGCTGCCTGAACTGCTGTGCTCTTCCAGCACCACTAATCCAGAATCTGGTTTCCAGCATCTGCAGTCATTGTTTTTACCTATTCAACAACCCAACAGACTATCCCGACTTAATGATGCTGTTCCAAAAATACTTGCAACCGTCCCAATAAATACACCCTTTAGCACAAGGAGTAAAAATGAGATCAACCAGGGCTTACAGGCTTGAAGTTATAGAGGGAGAGTACCCAGCTGGACTTGCCCCAACAGCCTTTCTTCACACACACTGCTGCTGAACTGAAGCAAAAACTCTAACCTAAACGAAGGCGAGCTACACAGCTAGCTAGCTGCTACCATTTGATTATAGTTTTTTAAAGACATGACAGCCTTAGGCCGGAGGCTAAACAAAAAGGGCCCTAATAAACCTTTCAAACCCAGCCGAGTTGGATCCTGGCCAATTAGCCCCTCTCTGGAAATAAACTCAAGGACATAATAACCTTGTAAAAAGACCAACATTGTGACAATTCTCATTATTCTATTGGTGGAGAAGTTTCTCCTGAATTCCTCATGAGATTTATCATTGACTATCTTACACTGATTAGTTTTGGACTAATTGCTTGGTAGTGCAGAAGATGACAGTAGCACAATGGCCCAGTGGTTCGGAATGCTGCATCACAGCACCAGGGACTCAGGTTCGATTCCACCCTCAGATGACTGGATGTTGTGGAGTATGCACATTCTCTCCGTGTCTTCGTGGGTTTCCACCAGGTGCTCTGGTTTGCTCCCACAGTCCAAAGATGTGCAGGTTAGGCAGATTGGTAATGCTACATTGCCCATAGAGTTCAGGGATGTGTCGACTAGCTGGGTTAGCCATGAGAAATATAGAGGGCTGGGTCTGGGTGGGATGCTGTTCAGTGTGGACCCATTGGACCAAGTAGCCTGTAGGGATTCTATGATTCCATTCTATGATAAATATTGTTAAAAGGAGACACGAAGCCTAAGCTTTTCATCTTGTTGCACCAGGACAAGGATATAATAATCAAAGCTAGAAAATGAACAGTATTTGAAACAGCATGAGAGTAGAGTTCTAATTCATTGGTGTGGAGATGCAGCAAGAACTGTGAATTTTGGTTCTCGGATTAGGCAGGTAGGTTCTGATCAGTCATGCTATGAGAGTGCAACAGAGATTGGTATTCTCAATGACTCAATTGTTTACTCAATATCATACTTTCTGTACCCCTCCCTCTGAAATATGTACAGATCCCTTCGCTGCACATCATCACTGTCTTATATGCTGTGTGTCTTCCTCTTCTAACCTGCTGACAAACACATCTGAGGATGCACATCCCACACTGCTGTTGTCGGATTGAAAATTTTCCAAGCTGCTATTCCCACACTAGAAATGTCTATCAAACATTTACCAGGGAAACTGAGACAGCAGCTGCAATAAGTGAGGTTTTATTCAGATGGGACAGTGAGAAGTTTAAATCCCCACCTGATCTGCTGCTCAAAGTCACCTCCATTTCCCCGGTCAGTTTCCCAAGTTTCAGGAAACTCATGTTGCTCCAGAAATATTTGGATTGACTGTGAGAGATGTCAATCAGAGAGCCCACCCACTCTGCCCATTGTTTCCTCTTCCTCTTCCAGAGCTGGTTCACTTCCTATAGGGACTGAAAACCAAATGAGGAGATGGTAAGTGAAGGAGCAGCTTTTATACAAATTGTTTCCCATAATATCCACACCAATCTTCAGGCAGTCTGACTATCCTGTGGGCAGTCAGGGGTGGAAATGTCCCTTATGCTGTGTGAGAGGATCCAGCTGAGAGAGCTGTTTACTCGGTGCTTTGTGCTGAACTGTGTGACTGGAGCTGTGTGTTGGATATTGAGTGTGTTTATTGGAAGCATTTCCCTCTGATTTCCAGGCTGAGTTTTGTTGATGGCTCATTTCTTAATATAAGAAGGTAAGGTGTCATTATCTGGGAGGTGCAGAGGGTCTGAGGATTCTTACTGATTTCCTGTTGTGTGTGTTGGAGCTGGTTATTATCCTGTGGATTGTCAGGTCTTTCTGTATTGGGCTTTGGATGTTGCCTTTCTTTACAATCCCTCCAAGATCCCTCCCACTACACTTCTCCATAATCTAACACAAAAGAGTAGATCAAGCCTGGTTCAATTATGACTGCAGGGGGGCATTGCATGCTGAACAACATAAGCAGCAATTGACAGACAAAACCAAGTGACCCCACATCCAATGGACTAGATCTAAGCTATGCAATCCTGTCACATTTATTGTGAATGGTAGTCATGGAGATGTACAGCATGGAAACAGAACCTTCAGTCCAACTCATCCATGCCAACCACATATCCTAAATTAATCAAGTCCCATTTGCCAGCAATTGGCCCATATCCCACTAACCCAATCTATTTATATACCCATCCAGATGCCTTTTAAATGTTGTAATTGTATCAGCCTCGGAGAAAGTGAGGGCTGCAGATGCTGGAGATCAGAGCTGAAAATGTGTTGCTGGAAAAGTGCAGCAGGTCAGGCAACATCCAAGGAGCGGGAGAATCAACGTTTCGGGCATGAGCCCTTCTTCAGGAATGAGGAGAGTGTGCCAAGCAGGCTAAGATAAAAGGTAGGGAGGAGGGACTTGGGGGAGGGGCGTTGGAAATGCGAGAGGTGGAAGGAGGTTAAGGTGAGGGTGATAGGCCAGAGTGGGGGTGGGGGCGGAGAGGTGAGGAAGAAGATTGCAGGTTAGGAAGGTGGTGCTGAGTTCGAGGGTTGGGACTGGGACAAGGTGGGGGGAGGGGAAATGAGGAAACTGGAGAAATCTAAGTTCATCCCTTGTGGTCAGAGGGTTCCTAGGCGGAAGATGAGGCGCTCTTCCTCCAGCCATCATGTTGCTATGGTCTGGTGATGGTGGAGTCCAAGGACCTGCATGTCCTTGGTGGAGTGGGAGGGGGAGTTGAAGTGTTGAGCCACGGGGTGGTTGGGCTGGTTGGTCCGGGTGTCCCAGAGGTGTTCTCTGAAACGTTCCGCAAGTAGGCGGCCTGTCTCCCCAATATCAGCCTCCACCGCTTCCTCTGGCAGTTTGTTCCACAAACGCACCACCCTCTGCATGAAAAAGTCCCTTTTAAATCTTTCCCCTCTCACTTTAACCCTGTGCCCTCTAGTTTAGGACTCCCCTACCTGGGGGAAAGACCTTGAGTATTCATCCTATCCATGCCCCTCATGATTTTATAAACCTCTATCAGGTCACCTCTCAGCCTTCGACGCTCCAGGGAAAACAGCCCCGGCCTATTTAGCCTCTCCCTGTACCTCACATCCTCCAACTCTGACAACGTCCTTATAAATCTGGACAAGCAAACAATTCACCGAATGAGGAAGTGTCACAAATATCTCCATCCTCAATGATGGGTGAACTAAGCAGATCAGTGCAAAAGCTAAGGCTAAAGCATTTGCAAAAATCTTCAGCCAGAAATGCTGAGTGGATGATCCATCTCAGTCTCCCCATAAAGTCTCTAGCATCACAGATTTCAGTCTTCAGCCAACATCAATACATTCCATGTGATATCAAGAAACAGCTAGAAGATTACACCAGTCTAGCAATAGTCCTGAAGACTTCTGCTTCAGAACTTGCTGCACCTCTGACCAAGCTAATGTAGCACAGCTATAACACTGGCATTTTCTCGGTGATGTGGAAAATTGCCCAGGTATATCTTATTCAGAAAATGTAGGACATATCCAACCGAGTCAATTACTGGCCTCTTTCGTCTACTCTCAATCATCAATGAAGTGACAGAATGTTCATCAATAGTAATCCAACACCACTGCAAATAAGCTGCCGTAGCTGGTGACACATTTATTGAAATGTCTTTTAATCTCTTTTCAGGTAAAAGTCTTTTCAGGTGAAGATTTTACCTGAAGGCCTCAGCATTTCTCAAAAGCCTAAGCTTGATTTTGTGCAGTGCTGTGGCTAATAACAGTATTTATGATATGCATTCTGAGTGAGTGCAGTGTATCTAACATCACAGGAAAAACCAGAACCCTCAAGTCAGCTACACTCAGCAACATTTTCTTCAACTTCAAGCAATTCCTACACAGTTTGTTTGTATTAAATAATGTTGAAAAATAAGGGGAGTAATTTCAGAATCTCCAATAAATTAATATCTCTCCTGAGTGTTTTATTTTTGAATAAATTCATTTTCTAAACTAAAACTGGTTTTCTCCAATACTACATTAAGTTATAGTGAATTGATATCCCATTTTACACCCCACCCCACTGTCTTTTCTATGGTGATAGGGGCTGGGCAAAGAAAAGAAAGCAGTCATGATTTCTGCTTCTGGTCAGTATTCAGGGTGCCCGCTGTAAACATAGGGTGAGGAAAAAGAAAGAACTGTATCTAATTCCCCCACACAGGGGAATAACAGACTGGCACTCACTGTAGAACAGTCTCTCACTGAGGAGTGAGCCCCTTCAGCAAAGGAGGAGAGGAAGTTGGAGGAAATCATGTTTCCTTTTCCTGTTTTACAGAACGATTACAGCGTACCACACCAGAGAATACAGAGAGGATAGACATTGCTAATAGATGCTGACCATCACCCAAGGAACAACTGCACAACTGTGGGAAGACATCCAGTCCCTTCGTAGCATTGTTCAACACAGAGAAGGTTGGACAGTGAAACCATCGCCTGGAAATCAGTCAGGTCAGGGGAGCTCTGACATATCATCAGATCTGAAACTGGTCAGTGACGTGGAGCCTTCCATCAGAACTAACCTATCTGAAGGTTCGGCTGTGGGTGATCGGTCAGGGTGAGGCTGAGAAGAAGTGTGAGTGGCTCCAAGTGTGGTGAGAGCTTCAGTCATTCAATGTGTCTCATGAACCACTGACTCATTCTGACAGGGAAGAGGCTGTTCAAGTGTGAGATATGTGAGGACAGCTCATTAGGCTGATACACAGCTTTCCTCTGATGTACAAACGATTGACAGAAGAACAGCGGCATGGAAGAGAAACTATTCCAGTGTGGGTTATGTGACCAAACATTCACACAGTTCACGACTCTTGTGCAACACCGAGGCATTCACACTGAGGAGAAACCTTTCAAGTGTGAGGTTTGCCACAAAGCATTCTCGTGTTCATCTCACTTTCGCATACACCAGCGTATTCATACGGGGGAGAAGCCATTTGTTTGCAAGGTTTGTGAGAAATCATTCTCACAGTCATCGCACCTCCATGCACACCAGCGCATTCACACAGGGGAGAAACCATTTATATGTGAGGTGTGTGACAAATCATTCTCACATTTAACAAACCTCCGCGCACATAAGCGCATTCACACCAGGGAGAATCTGTTTAGGTGTGAGGTTTGTGACAAATCCTTCACTCAGCTATCAAACCTCCTGGTCCATCAGACCATCCACACAGGGGAGAAACACTTCAAGTGTGAAGTTTGTGGGAAAGCTTTCGCAACTTCGACAAAGCTCCTGAGACACCAGAGCATTCACACAGGAGAGAGACCTTTCCGCTGTGATGTTTGTGAGATGGCTTTCACCCAATCTTCTGATCTGCTGACGCACCAAAGAGTTCACACTGGGGAGAGACCTTTCAAGTGTGAGGTGTGTAACAAATCGTTCACACAGTCATCGACACTTGTGCAACACCGACGTACTCACACAGGGGAGAAGCCTTTCAAGTGTGAGAAATGTGACAAATCATTCTCACGCTCATCTCACTTGCGTGTACATCAACGCATTCACACAGGGGAGAAACCATTCACATGCGAAATGTGTAACAAATCATTCTCAAGGTCCTCCACTCTCCATGAGCACCAACGCCTTCACACAGGGGAGAAACCATTTATGTGCCAGGTTTGTGATAAGGGCTTTGCACAGTTATCAGGCTTGTTAAATCACCGACACATTCACGCAGTGGACAGGCCGTTTACGCATGAGCTGTGTGACCGCGCCTTCACACAGTCATCAACGTTAATGACACAGTGATACTTCCACACTGGGGAAAAGCCTTTCACATGTGAGATGTGTGACAGAGTTTGGTATCCTTCCTGATACACCAGGCAATTCACATAGAGAAGTTTTGTTCAAGTGTAGGATGTGGAACTTTCCCTCTTACTGTCAGTGACATTTGTGAAACACTGTCATAGAGTGGAGGATATGTTTAACAATGAGGCTTGTAATGAGTGTTTTGCACAAGTTTCAGGCTTGTACTAACAAACCATTTATACAAGGGGGAAACTACTCAAATATATGATCTGTGACAAAGAATTTCCAACCTCATCAAATGTTCCTGTCCATCAAAGGATTCACACACCATGACACTACAAAATTCTCTAGAAAACTTCTAACTTCCAGAGGCACCATGGAACTCAATGGAACAAGGAGGTTTTTAGGAAATCGAACATTCAACAGTTTTGTGAAAGGGAAATCATGTTTAACAATTTTTCTGGAGTTCTTCGAGGTAAAACAAGTAAAGTTGATAAAGGGGAACTGGTGGATATCTGAAGGAATTCAATAAGGTGCCACATAAAAGGTTTACAATGTTAAAAAAAATCACACAACACCAGCTTATAGTCCAACAGGTTTATTTAGAAGCACTAGCTTTCGGAGCACTACTTCTTCATCAGATGATTGCCTGATGAAAGAGCAGCGCTCTGAAAGCTAGTACTTCCAAATAAAACTATTGGACTATAAGCTGGTGTTGTGAGATTTTTAACTTTGTACACCTTAGCCCAACACCGGTGTGTCCAAATCATAACATAAAAGGTTACTGCACAAGATTGGGAGTAATGTATCAACATGGATTGAGGATTGGTTAACACACAAAAGATTGAGAGTTGCTATTTATGGGACTTTTTCAGGTTGGAAAGACAACTAGTGGAGTGCTACAAGGATCACTCAGAGCTTCAATTATTTAGTACCTATAAGACACGAGCAGAAGTCGGCCATTTGGCCCATCAAATCCATCCTGCCATTCACTAATATCATGACTGACTGATAATTGTCAACTCCACTTTCCTGCCTTTTGCCCATAACCCTTGATTCCCTTTCTGATTAAAAAATCCACCTGTCTCAGCATTAAATATATTTAACAGGCCTACTTAATAAGGCTCTGCTGGAAAGAATTTCACTGATTCACCACCCTTTGGGAGAAAAACAACCTCATCTCTGTCTTAAGTGGCTGATCCCTCATCTGAGATTATGCCTGCTGGTCCAAGATTGACCCATGAGGGGAAACATCCTCTGTCTCTAACCTGAAAAGCTCCCTAATAGTCTGTTATGCTTCATAAGGTCTCATTCCACTCTTCGAAACTGCAAAGAGTACAGGCCCAATTTACTCAACCTGTCCTTATAGATAATCCAAGATGGAGGGCGGGAAACAACTGTGGTTGTAAGAGCTGCACCTCTTTTGCGGTATTTTAGGTGTTGGAGGTGATTACCTCGAATTCCAGGAGCAGCAATTACTGTTTAATATGCCGTTGCATTGTTTTGGAACTTTAAGGAAGAAAGATCAATACAATAGCACTTTTAAAAGGTGGAAGAGAGACAAAGGCAGCGACCACATGGTCAGAGAAAGGAACCTGTACTGCTGTCTGACACAGCAGTGAATCTGCACAGTTACTGCCTTTGCTGTTTGCGTTCAAATATCTCTGGACATTGGAGTGCGTCTAGGAAAAATTAACAAACAGCGAAAATCACAGCTGACCTTGCACACACCTGTGTGGGAAGAACTCACAGGATCAGATAAGTGCAAAGTTTTTGAGTGTAACCTTGCTGTAAATCTACAATAGTGAGTAGAGTGGGTTCTTTGTTGATAAGATCTGTCTCTTGATTAAATTTTAAAAATATAAACCATAAGTACTGTTAGCCTGGAGCAGTGTTTTTTTTTAGAACAATAAGACAGTGCTATTCTCTGGGTCTGTAGATTGTCAGGGAGCAAAGATTGCCCTTAGTAGAGTGATGTGCTCTTACTGACAGATGTGGGTGTTTAGGAAGAGTTTCCATGTTACTGATGATTATGTCTGCAGTAAGTGTGTTTAATTGTGAATCCTACCAGATCGCATGGATCGGTTGGAGTGGCAGAGGCAATGAGGAATTTACAGGAGCTAGGTGATGGATGGCAGTTGTAGGAAGGGAGAAAAAGCTGCACACAGTCAGGTAGATGGGTTACCTCCAAGAAAGATAGGAGAGGTGGGCAGGCAGTACAGGAGGCTCCTGCAGCTATCCCCATTTCAAACTAGTATGCTTTTTTGGAAAATGTAGGGGGTGATGGACTCATAGAACATAGAAGAATACAGCGCAGTACAGGCCCTTCGGCCCTCGATGTTGCGCCGATCCAAGCCCACCTAACCTACACTAGCCCACTATCATCCATATGCCTATCCAATGCCCGCTTAAATGCCCATAATGAGGGAGAGTCCACCACTGCTACTGGCAGGGAATTCCATGAACTCACGACTCGCTGAGTAAAGAACCTACCCCTAACATCTGTCCTATACCTACCCCCCCCCCCTTAATTTAAAGCTATGCCCCCTTGTAATAGCTGACTCCATATGTGGAAAAAGATTCTCACTGTCGACCCTATCTAAACCCCTAATCATCTTGTACACCTCTATCAAGTCACCCCTAAACCTTCTTTTCTCCAATGAAAACAACCTCAAGTGCCTCAGCCTTTCCTCATACGATCTTTCTACCATACCAGGCAACATCCTGGTAAACCTCCTCTGCACCCGTTCCAGTGCCTCCACATCCTATAGTATGGCGACCAAAAGGGCAAGGTAGCACAAAGAGACAAGTTTCTGGTATTGAGACTGGCTCTAATGTATGAGGGGTATGTCAGGTTCCAAGCAATCGATTGTGTTAGGGGACTCCTTAGTCAGAGGCACAGACAGACATTTCTGTGGCTGGCAGCAAATGTCAGAATGGTGTGTTTTCTCCCTGGTGCCAGGATCAAGGATGTCTCAGAGAAGGTGCAGAATGTTCTCAAAGGAGAGAGGGACCAGCAGGAAGTCATTGTACACATTGGAATTAACGACATAGGAAGGGAAAAGGATGAGATTCTGAAGGGAGAATATAGAAAGTTAGGCAGGAATTTAAAATGGAGGTCCTTGACAGTAGTAATATCTGGATTACTCCTGGAGATACGGGCTAGTGAGGGTATGAATAGGAGGATAGAGCAGATGAATGCATGGCTGAGGAGCTGGTGCAGGCGAGAAGTGTTTACATTTTTGGATCATTGGAATCTCCTCTGGGGTCAAGTTGACCTGTACAAGAAGGATGGATTTCACCTGAATTGGAAGGGGACTAACATAATGGCAGGGAGATTTGCTAGAGCTGCTCATAGGATTTAAACAAGTAAGGTGGGGGGTGCAATGAAATAGTGAGGAAAGAGATCAGTCTGAGACTGGTACACTTGGGAACAGGAACGAGTCAAACAGTCAGGGCAGGCAGTAGCAAAGCAGAGAACAAGAAAGGACTGATAAACTGCATTTATTTCAATGCAAGAGGCCTAATAGGGAAGGCAAATGAACTCAGGGCATGGTTAGGAACATGGGACTGGGAGATCATAGCAATTTCAGAGATGTGGCTGAGGGATGGACAGGACTGGCAGCTAAATGTTCCAGGATACAAATGCTACAGGAAGGATAGTAAGAGAGGAGAGGGTGAGGCATTTTTGATAAGGAATAGCATTACAGCTGTGCCCATGGAGGATATGCCTGGGAATACATCCAGGGAAGTTATTTGGGTGGAACTGAGAAATAAGAAAGGGATGGTCACCTTATTGGGATTGTATTATAGATCCCCTAATAGTCAGAGGGAAATTGAAAAACAAATTTGTAAGGAGATCTCAGTTATCTATAAGAATAATAAGGAGGTTATGGTTGGGGATTTTAACTTTCCAAACACAGAGTGGGACTGCCATAGTGTTAAGGGTTTAGATGGAGAGGAATTTGTTAATTGTGCACAAGAAAATTTTCTGATTCAGTATGTGTATGTACCTAAGGTGCAAAACTTGACCTACTCTTGGGAAATAAGGCAGGGCAGCTGACTGAGGTGTCAGTGGGGGAACACTTTGGGGCCAGTGACCATAATTCTATTAGTTTTAAAATAATGATGGAAAAGGATAGACCAGATCCAAAAGTTGAAGTTCAAATTTGGAAAAAGCTGACTGGGGGCAGATGTTCACAGGTAAAGGTACGGCTGGAAAATGGGAAGCCTTCAGAAATGAGATCACGAGAGTGCAGACAGTATATTCCTGTCAGGGTGAAAGGGAAGGCGGGTAGGTATAGGGAATGCTGGATGACTAAAGAAATTAAGGGTTTGGTTAAGTAAAAGAAGGAAGCAAATGCAAGGTATGGACAGGATAGATCGAGTGAATCCCTAGAAAAGTGTAAAGGCAGTAGGAATATACTTAAGAGGGAAATCAGGAGGGCAAAAAGAGGACATGAGATAGCATTGGCAAATAGGGTTAAGGAGAATTCAAAAGGTTTTTTACAAATACCTTGAAGACAAAATGGTATTTAGGGAGCAAATAGGGCCCCTCAAAGATCAGCAAGGAAGCCTTTGTGTGGAGCCACAGGAGATGAGGGAGATACTAAACGAGTATTTTGCATCAGTGTTTACGATAGAAAAGGACATGGAAGATATAGAATGTACGGAAATAGATAGTGACATCTTGAAAAATGTCCGTATTACAGAGGAGGATGTCTTGAAACGGCTAAAGGTGGATAAATCCCCAGGACCTGATCAGGTGTACCCGAGAATTCTGTGGGAAGCTAGAGAAGTGATTGCTGGGCCTCATACTGAGATATTTGTATCATCAATAGTCACAGGTGAGGTGCCGGAGGACTGGAGGTTGGCAAACGTGGTGCCACGGTTTAAGAAGGGTGGTAAGGACAAGCCAGGGAACTATAGACCGGTGAGCCTGACCTCGGTGGTGGGCAAGTTGTTGGAGGGACTCCTGAGGGATAGGATGTACATGTATTTGGAAAGGAGGTGTATATCAGTATGCTTCGGGCAGGTACCATGAGTGAATCCATGAGGAAAGGCATCATCACCCTCATCTACAAGCGGAAGGGGGAGAGGGAGGAACTCAAAAATTGGAGACCAATCTCACTGTTGAATGCGGATTACAAAATTCTGTCAAAGGTAATCGCCAACCGGGTCAGGTCTGCTCTAGGGTCGGTGATTCACCCTGACCAAACCTGTGCTGTGCCGGGCAGGAAGATCGCTGAGAGTCTCGCACTCCTCAGGGATACGATCGCCTACGTGCAGGACAGAGGGTTGGACACCTGCCTGATCAGCCTGGACCAGGAGAAAGCCTTTGACAGGATATCACACAGGTATATGAGAGATGTTCTCTCCAAAATAGGCTTTGGGGAGGGAATCTGCAATTGGATCAGACTGCTCTACACCAACATTGTCAGTGCAGTCTCAATCAATGGGTGGGAATCAGATAGTTTCCCAGTCAGATCTGGAGTCAGGCAGGGCTGCCCCCTCTTTCCTGCCTTGTTTGTGTGCTGCATAGAGCCATTTGCCGAGTCCATCAGGAAGGATGCGAGCCTGAGAGGGGTGACTATTCCTGGCAGCGGGGGCCTGCAGGTTAAGGCCTCCCTGTACATGGATGACGTCGCCCTTTTCTGCCCGGATCCGCTGTCCGTGCACAGACTCATGTGCATTTGTGACCAGTTCGAACAGGCCTCGGGGGCCAAGGTAAACCGAGGCAAGAGCGAGGCCATGCTCTTCGGGAACTGGGCCGACCAATCCTCGATCCCTTCACCGTCAGGACCGACCACCTGAAGGTGCTGGGTATTTGGTTCGGAGGGGCTGGGGCGTGCGCCAAGTCTTGGGAGGAGCGTATTAGCAAAGTGAGGCAGAAACTGGGCAGATGGAAGCTACGGTCGCTCTCCATCGCGGGAAAAAACCTGGTCATCAGGTGTGAGGCACTGTCATTGCTGTTAGACGTGGCACAGGTCTGTCCTATTCCCAGAACCTGTGCCGCTGCAGTCACCCGGGCCATCTTCCAGTTTATATGGAGGTCAAAGATGGACCAGGTCCGAAGGGACTCACTGTATAAAGATCTGGGCAACGGAGGAAAAAATACACCCAATGCCACCCTCACCCTGATGGCCACCTTTGTGTGTGGCTGCATCAAGCTGTGCATGGATCCCCGGTACGCAAACACCAAGTGTCACTACGTACTGAGGTTCTACCTGTCCCCGGTGTTGCGAAGGATGGGCCTGGCCTCACTGCCGCGGAACGCTCCGAGTAGTTGGACCGTTCCGTATCACCTGTCCTTCGTGGAGAAGTTTATAAAGAAAAACACCTTTGACCACAAGTCCATTAGGAAGTGGTCAGCACGTAGTGTCCTTGAGACCCTTTGGGAAAAGGAGAGGGCAGATCCTATCGAGCAGTTCCCTGAGCAGACTGTCAAAGCCATTTGGCAGAATGCCTCATCGCCAGAACTTTCCAACAAGCACCAAGACATGGCTTGGCTGGTGGTGAGAAGGGCTCTGCCTGTGAGATCCTTTATGCACGCCCGGACTCTCAGCCGCACCGCACGCTGCCCTCGAAGCGGCTGCGGGGGGGACGAGACTGTCACACACCTCCTTCTGGAATGTGCCTATGCAGAGGAAGTCTGGAGAGGAATGCAGTGGTGTTTGTCGATGTTCGTCCCGAGCAGCGCCGTGACGCAGGACTCCGTGCTCTACGGTCTGTTCCCCGGGACGCACACCGAGACGAACATCAACTGTGCCTGGAGGATCATCAACTCGGTGAAGGACGCTCTCTGGATGGTCCAAAACCTGCTGATCTTCCAGCTGAAGGAGTTGACCCCGACTGAGTTTTGCAGACTGGCACATTCCAAGGTACAGGACTACGTGTTGAGGGACGTGCTGAAGCTTGGGGCAGTTGCCACCAAGGCGCTGTGGGGAAAGACCACTGTGTAAAGTCTGCCTGCCTAACGAAGAACAGGGGGCCCATGCAGTCATTTGGGCTCTGCTGACGCCTCAGCTAATTATATGGGCATATGATCAATAAATGTACAGACCTGTATAAAAATGATAAGTTTTGATCTCTGTATGTACATGTTTACATATGTATGGCATGACCAATTGTACAGACCATCAAATTATTTTATAAATAAAGTATATTTTTGAAACAAAAAAAAACCTTGGAGTTCAGGTTGGTGAAGAAGGCGTTTGGTATGCTTTCCTTCATTGGACAGTGCATTGAGTTTAGGAGTTGGGAGGTCATGTTGCGGCTGTACAGGACATTAGTTAGGACACTTTGGAATATTGTGTGCAATTCTGGTCTCCTTCCTATCGTAAGGATATTGTGAAACTTGAAAGGGTTCAGAAAATATTTGCAAGGATGTTGCCAGAATTGGAGGATTTGAGCTTCAGGGAGAGGCTGAATAGACTGGGGCTGTTTTCCCTGGAGTGTCAGAGGCTGAGAGGTGACCTTATCGAGGTTCATAAAATCATGAAGAGCATGGATATGATAAATAGACAAGGTCTTTCCCTTGGGGTGGCGGAATCTAGAACTAGAAGGCATAGGTTTAAAGTGAGAGGGGAAAAAGTTAAAAGGGACCTAAGGGGCAACTTATTCATGCAGATTGTGTTGCATGTATGGAATGAGCTGCCAGAGGAAGTGATGGAGGCTGGTAGAATAACAACATTTAAAAGGCATCTGGATGGGTATATTAATAGAAAGGGTTTAGTGAGATATGGGCCAAGTGCTGGCAAATGGCACTAGATTAGGTTAGGATATCTGGTCAGCATGGACGGGTTGGACCAAAGAGTCTGTTTTCGTGCCGTACATCTCTATGACTCTAATCCCTCCATATCCAAAATCAACATTTTAAAGCTTCCCTGCCCTGCTTCTTTAGGTAAGGGGACTAGAATTGTTCACAGTATTCCACTGTGGTCTGAATAATGTCTTGTATATTTGAGTCTTGGAGATGTACAGCACAGAACAAGGCCCTTCAGCCCATCCTGTCCGACTGGTTAACAACAACTACTTACCTATTCTAATCCTGTTTTCCAGCACTTGGCCCATAGCCTTGTACACCTTGGCATTGCAAGTGCCCATCTAAATACTTCTTAAATGTTATGAGACTTTGTGCCTCTAACATCTTTACAGGCAGTGAGTTCCAGATTCACCGCACTCTCGGTGAAAATGAACTTCTCTTCATATCCCAACAAAACCTTCGGCTTCTTACCTTAGATTTAAGCCTCCCCGATCATTGATCCCTCCATCAAAAGGAACAGTTTGAGACATGGGCAGTATGGTGGCTCAGTGGTTAGCACTGCTGCCTCACAGCACCAGGGTCTCACGTTCGATTCCAGCCTCGGGCGACTGTCTGTGTGGAGTTTGCACGTTCTTCCTGTGTCTGTGTGGGTTTCCTCCGGGTGCTCCGGTTTCCTCCCACAGTCCAAAGATGTACCGGTCAGGTGAATTGGCCGTGCTAAATTGCCCATAATGCTAGGTGCATTAGTCAGAGGGAAATAGGCCTGGGTGGGTTACTCTTCAGAGGGTCGGTGTGGATTTGTTGAGCTGAAGGGCCTGTTTCCACACTGTAGAGAATCTAATCTAATTTCTCCTTATCTATGCCCCTCATAATTTTATACATCTCAGTCATGTCATCACTCAGACTTCTCTGCTCCAAGGAAAATACCTCCAGTCTGTCCAATCTCTCTTCATAACTGAAACTCTCCAGCACAGGCAACATCCTAGTAAATCTCCTCTGCACCATCAGGAGTGCTATCACATCCCTCCTACATTACAAATTCCAGAACTGCACACAATGCTCTCGCTGTGGCCTCACCAATGTTTTATACAGTTTTTTTGCTCCCTTCTCTTAAAACCTGGTTCAGGTCATAAAGGCAAATATCCCATCTGCTTTCTTCACCATTTTATCCACTTGACCCAATACCTTATAGTTTTAGCAAGACCCTCTCCATTTTTATACTCCATTCTCTGAAATCAAGGCTGACATTCCATTTGCCTTCCCTATTACACACTGAACTTGAATGCTAGCATTTTGTGATTCATGCACTAGGACTGCCAAATCATTCTGTCCTACAACTTTCTGCAGCTTTCTCCATTTAAATAACATTCAACTCCTCTTATTCTTCCTGCCCAAGTGCATAACCTCTGGGTCATTCACTGGTCATATCCACTGGTCTTCCTGATCCGGAGCAGCATTGGATAGTGAATTTTTCTACCTGAGATGATTATGGATGCTAGATCAGAAAAAAAATTTAAAAAGGATGTAGACAGAATTTTGAAATTCCAGGGAGTTGACAGCTATGAGGAGCTGGCACAAAAGAGGAGTTTGGATCGCGGGCAGATCAGCCATGATGTTATGGAATGATAGGGCAGGTCTGAGGGGCTCCGATCTCTTATGTTTGACCATTCACTGGAACGCCTAATGCATCAGCATATGTACACAGGAGACAGTCAATCAGTGTATCTCCAGATCTGACCACATACTCAGATGATAGAAACTGCATCTGTATCAGTAATAAAACATTCAGACAGTTGAAAGACCCCCTGGAAAATCAGTGAACCTACACAAGAGATAAATCCTATCGATGTTACATATGCAAGGATTGTTTCACCTCCTAATCTCATCAGACACCAACGTTTCCACACAGTCTCAGAACCAGATCATCTGCTTCTGTTGCACTGAGAGCTGTCTATGTTATTTACCTCCAGTGCTCACACAGGAGAGCTGTCATTCTACAGCACTGTCCATCTTAGCAGGGTCTGTCTCAAACCTCTCCCACCATGAGTCAAATTGCTTCAAGAAGGATAATTTAACTTTTGCTCTCCAAACATCATTAAAAGAAGACATCAAGATGTAGAGAAGCTCCTGTATAAACTCAGCATCCTTTCAGTGTCACAAAGTCACTCTTTACAAATGTTCATAATACAAAATTACAGAAGTAAAATAGCTGCCATGACCCCAGATGTAAATCCTTTGCACCTCTCTTTCAACAAAATAATCTGAATCTTTTCTGATCCTTAATGATGAAATACTCAGGCTTAATGTCAGGCAAACTCCAGCAGTCACGTGACCCTTCATTTACCTCAATTTGATGATACTATTCCAAACAATAAAGCCCACTAACCAAAAGCTTTAATAAGTGTTAAAACCTCACAAATTTAGCACTGAAAAATTGAATCAAAGTGTTTTAATAGGAAACCCCTGGAAGGTTATTTTGCACTTTCTGGTGAATAGTCTGCAGATTGTAGTGCAGTTAAGATTAGGTGCTTCCCAAAACCTACCAACAACATCTTCTATTTATCAGGAAGAAATAAAATTAGATGTTTGTGGCATATGCTGGAAAAAAAGAGATGATTTGTGATCAATCATTTACTCCAATGATGTTAAATCAGGATTTTGAAAAGAGAAAGTGAGGACTGCAGATGCTGGAGATCAGAGTTGAAGACTGTGGTGCTGGAAGAGCACAGCTGGTCAGGCAACATCCAAGGAGCAGGAGAGTCGACATTTCAAACATAAGCTCTTCATCAGGAATATGGGGGAGACCCAAGGGGAAGCTGAGAGATAAATGGGAGGGGGGTGGGGCTGGGGGGAAGGTAGATGGTAATGTGAAAGTGGGGGTGAAGATGATAGATTGGAGAGGCGGGTGGAGCGGATAGTTAGGAAGGAAGATGGACAGGTAGGACAGTTCAAGAGGCTGGTGCCGAGTTGGGATCTGCGATAAGAAGGGGATGGGGAAATGAGGAAACTGGTGAAATCCACATTGATCCTGTGTGGTTGGAGGGTCCTAAGGTGGAAGTTGGGGCGTTCTTCCTCCAGGTGTCAGGTGGCTAGAGTATGGCAGTGGAAGAGGTCCACGATTTGCATGTTCTTGGCAGAGTGGGAGGAGGAGTTAAAGTGTTTGGTAATAGGGCAGTGATGCAGTGGTGCATCTCCTCCAATTCCTGCACCTCCGCTCTCAAACCCCATGCCTCCAATCGGAACATGGACAGAATCCTCCCTCGGCCCTCACCTTACACCCCACCAACCTCTGGATACCGCGCATAATGCTCCGCCATTTCTGGCACCTACAAACAAACCTCACCACCAGAGACATATTTCCCTCCCCACCCCTATCTGCTTTTCAAAGAGACCATTCCCTCCATGCCTCTCTTGTTAGGTCCATGCCTTCCACCAACCCACCCTCCATTCCCATCACCTTCCCCAACCACCGCAAGAAGTGCAAAACCTGCGCCCACACCTCCCCCCTCACGTCCATTCAAGGCCCCAAAGGATCCATCCACATCTGACAGAGATTTTCCTGCACCTCCACACATATCATTACTGTGTCCATTGCTCTCGATGTGGTCTACTCTGAATTGGGGAGACAGGACGCTAACATGCAGAACATTTCAGAGAATATCTCTGGGACACACGCACTAAACAACCCCACTGCTTGTGGCCGAACACTTTAACTCCCCATCTCACTCCGCCAAGGACATGCAAGTCCTGGGCCTCCTCCACAGCCAAACTCAAGCCACCCGACACCTGGAGGAAGAACGCCTCATCTTCCACCTCGGGACCCTCCAACCACACAGGATCAATGTGGATTTTACCAGTTTCTTAATTTCACCTCCCCCCCACCTTATCCCAGATCTAACTTTCCAATTTGGCACCACCCTCTTGAACTGTCCTACCTGTCCATCTTCCTTCCCCAACCAATCCACTCCATCCTCCTCTCAAACCTATCACCTTCACCCCCACCTTCATCTACCTATCGCATTCCTAGCTACCTTTCCCCCAGCCCCACCCTTCTCCCATTTATCTCTCATCCCCTTAGACCACCCCCTCATTCCGGATGAAGAGCTTATGCTCGAAATGTCGACTCTTCTGCTTCCCTTCGATGCTACATGACCGGCTGTGCTTTTCCACACTCTTCGACTCAGGATTTTGAAAACCTGATAGAGATGTCGTTAATGGGATAATTTTGGAATAATATTCTTTTCCAAATCAAGTTCTCCATGGGATGTCATAAAGTTTCTAAGTTAATGAAAGCAACTGTTTTGCTGATAGCTACAACTTAACCACAAAACCCTAAATGGCAGCAAGTTTTTTATAAATCAGTACAGAAGTTGGAGAAAGACATGGCAATAGATAAAACACAACTGCACTGTAAGGGAAATAAGGATGATTTGATCCTGTCATAAAGCAGGAAGTGTGAAGGAAGAATGCTGGAAGTTAAAATCTAAAACAGAGATGTTGGTGACTGTGCCGAGTTGCTCTCCAGAAATTGCTGTGTACCAGTTGGAGGATCTGCTGACCATTCAGTAAAAAGGCTGCATATCTTCAGTGGATATAACTCAAAACACAAATGATTGAAATTTTATATTTGAGATTAAAGGAACACCACTTCTCTCTGATAAGGGCCATAAATAACCCTTGGGAATAGAGGGTCAGTTCAAAGCTTGACATTAGCAAAACATGTGAATTTTTCTCCAGAGAATGGTCTAAAGAATAAAGTATTAATACAAGGCATTCATGGAAACTGTTTACCTGTTTTATTCAGTTGGTCTGTTATTCTTGGAGTGCTGTTTGCATTGTTTTATTAATTGGGTCAAACTTATTGTGGTAAATGAGCTTTCCATCTCCTGAGATGGGAGACAAATGAATTGAAATTGACAATGTACTCAAAGAGCCTCTTGAAACAGGCAGGGACAGTATCCTGCTGCAGGGTGAGGTTGAAGATGTCCGAGAAGACCTCTGCCAGTTGGTCTGTGCATGCCCTGAGTGCACGGCCTGGTACTCCATCTGGTCCCAACGCTCTCCTTGGATTCGCACGAAGGAAAACTGATCTGACCTCTGATGCAGTGACTGTTGGGATAGGTTCATTAGGACTTGTCGGAATAGGTGTTACCTCTCCACCGAAATTCTCCTCAAAGCGAGCATAGAAGGTGTTGAGACGATCTGGGAGGGATATGTTATCGTCTGCTATCTTGGCCCTTTTTAAAGAGATTATAGGCTCTTTTGGGATTCTGAAAACAACATTTGCCAATTGAATGACCTGCTGGGAAAACTGGATAACTGAAGTTGGATCAGGCCAGACCAACAGGTCTACACACCTGTTACCCTGATTGATGATATGGAATAGGTTTTAATAGGACAGTGGGAACTGCGGTATGAAGGCAGGAAGCTTGCAGCATTCACTTGGATCAAGTCAGGCAGATATACACGCCATTCAACTTGATTGATTGAATAGGTGTTGGCAGGACAATGCTGCAAGGTTTCGGGTGGAACAGTAGATCTGAGTTTCAGTCGAACTGCAATTGAGACAGTTCGGCTCCTAGGGTCCGCTCAGTCAATAGGGAAATTACAATATCCAACACTGTCTTTTGTAAGAGTTTTCCCGAGGTAGAATGTCAATTAACATCAATTTATGCTAATTACATTCTTACATCAAACCGTTGCTGCCCAACAGCATTCAGAGCTGACCCAGATAACTAGTTAAAAGCCCAGTCCTGAAGAAGGGCTAATGCCCGAAACGTCGATTCTCCTGTTCCCTAGATGCTGCCTGACCTGCTGCGCTTTTCCAGCAACACATATCCATCAGGTATTTATACTAGGCTAGGAGAGAGAAGGTGAGTCATGGCTCCAGAAGCAAAGGTAGCAATAAAGAGGTGATAATGACAGTGCATAGAGAGATTATTGGGAGATTAGGAGCTGTGAATGACCAAGGCTGAAGCCAGTGCTATATGATAAAATATATGGGGGATGGGTGAAGCAGAAGCAAAATGGAAAACAGGGAGAAGAGTAGCAAAGGGGGAAGAGGAGAGGAAAAAGGTGACGAGAGAGTGGGGAGTGAGAGAAAGAGAGACAATCATATATACATATATTTTATCACAAATGCAGGGTACAGAAGCTTAACAAGGAGACCAAAAAACATTAGAGTTTTACTCTTATCAACAAACAAACAAAAGGCATGTCTTATTTGTGCAAGATTGCATTTTCATAGGCTGATAAAGAGGTTTATATTACCCCATTATACTGGGTCAAACTGAAGATCAGGCCGTTCTTCCTGCTCCCAAGGTTTCTGATTCTTGGTGCTAATGTTCTCTCTGGAGTGTGTGAGGGAACCCGTCTGATCTGAGTTGCTTTATTTAACTAGTTGACAGGCAGGAGGCTGGAAGAACACAGCGAGTCAGGCAACATCAGGAGGCGGAGAAGTCAATGTTTCGGGACTAACCCTTCATCAGGGCTAATGCCCGAAACGTCGATTCTCCTGTTCCCTAGATGCTGCCTGACCTGCTGCGCTTTTCCAGCAACACATATCCATCTCTGACCTCCAGCATCTGCAGACCTCACTTTCTCCTAGTATAAATACCTCCCTATTTCTCCCTTTTTTTTTTAGCTTTGACAAAGGGTCAGTTAGACTCTAAACGTCAGCTCTTTTCTCTCCTTACAGATGCTGCCAGACCTGCTGAGATTTTCCAGCATTTTCTCTTTTGGTTTCAGATTCCAGCATTCGCAGTAATTTGCTTTTATCCATGGTTCTGGGTGGATTCCTCTTCCAAGGGTCTGTGTGGACTTGTTGGGCTGAAGGGTCTGTTTCCACACTGTAGGGAATCTAATCTTGTACTTCAACCATAATAACCACGTGTCATGGTAAAACACGTTTCATTATTAGCATAAGGAAGCAAGTAAATCAAAGACATATGAAAATAATATTTACATTTGAATCACAGGCGATTGTTTTTCGAAACAACAGAGGGTGTTGAAAACGTGGAATGTGCATCCAGAAAAGGTGGTGCTGTCAGTTTAATGTCACATCCAAACAGCGTTGAGAAATATTTCCTTGTTCCTGGCACCTTTAATCTTAACCGTGAGGTCTCCTGAAGTGATTGATTTGCACGGTGGAACACAGAGGGGGGAAGATTGCAAAGCTGCAGTTTCACAAAAGAAGATTTGTTCAATTTGTAGGGATTAGGAAAAAGTGATTTCAAAATATCTTTCAAGTTTCACCAGCAAAGCTTAAAAATTGCTTTTATTCGCGTTCATCTCACTGTAAATAGTGTTTGATAACAGAGTGCTTCCAGTGTATGAGAGATTTCTGGGGCTTTGTTTTGGTGAAAGAGGAGGCAGTGTGAAGGGGGCAGGGCAAGGAAGGGCGGAGCATTTCCGTTTAAGGGCGAAATGCAAATTAGCGCAACTTCTCACGTCGCCCAGTGAGTGTTGTATTCAGTGAAACATGAGTCTTTCCGGATGTTCTGTGATCCAGGTGAGAAATTGCGCTGTTGGATAGACAGGGAACCTCAGGCAGGTGAGTTTTCGATTTTCGAAAACGCAGTTAGTATGAGTGTAAAAGGTATGGGCTGTTATTGGGTTTGAGCGAGTGGGAGTATTAAGCATACTTACCTGGCAGGGGAAGATACCATGATCACCAAGGTGGTTCTCCCAGGACGAGGCTATCCCATTGCACTTCGGTTGTGCTGACGCCTGCGATGTCCCCAAATGCGGGATACTCGACTGCAAAATTTGTGGTAGTGGGGGACTGCGTTCGCGCTCTCCCCTGAAATACAAGCCAAAAACAGATCTTTCCATAGATAACGGTAACTTGTGCTTCGTACGGCTTTCTGTATTCAATTCGGTTTCACCCTAATTGACAGATATGCCGCACGTCTAACTTCATCTTGCAATAAACCGCTCTCTTCAAAGCTTTTCATAAAAGGAACAAACCCTTCAAATAACCAAATATCCCCCCCGCATTTGCTCCATTTCCCTCTATTTACTGCCTGCCTATTCCATCCAGTATTGTTCAAAATGCCTGGCAGGGGAGATACCACGATATCTAAGGAGGTCCAGCCAATCTGAGCTATGACCTCATCAGCTGTCCGCAGCCCTGGGCAGGGAGTTCGAAACACAGTCCGGGTGACTGTGAAGAAGGTAGAGGGTCGTACGCTGGTGGATCGCATCCTGTTTATTAAGAAGGTATTGCTGGGATGCTGTGGGTTCGCTGCAGCGGACGTGTACTGCCTGCAGGATTTCCCTGGGGCAGGCTACTTTGATGTGACCTTCAGAAATGTGAAGCAGTGCGAACAGCTCCTGAAGGTCTTCAAGGAGAAGAAAGGGGAGCCGCTGTTCTCCATCTTGTCGGCAACCCCATTGTGTGTGCTTCCTGCACAGAGGAGTCGGGTTGTTACAATCCATATGTACAACCCCTATGGTCCAGCGGCTGATGTCCTGAACTTCCTGGGAAGGTACGTCCAAGTTGAGGGAGAAGCCACCGATGTGATCGACCCCTTTGGGATCTGGACCAGTAAGCGGCAGGTCAGGGTAACTCTGAGGGTCGATGACAATGGGAACATTCTCCACCCACCCTCGAGCTTCGCAATTGGAGGGAGCAGAGGCTACCTGACATATGCAGGGCAGCCGAAAGTGTGCCGAACCTGCGGGAAGTCGGGACATGTGCTGACGGATTGCAAAGTGACCATCTGCAGGAACTGCAAACAGGAGGGTCACCTGACTAAGGACTGTCAGGAAGAAAAGAGCTGCAACCTGTGCGGAGAGGCGGGCCACATGTACAAGACCTGCCCAAGACGGGGGTCCCCACTTACGCACAGATGGCTGGAGATGGCAATGCGAGCCGTGGACCCCCAAAGACCAGTAACGTCCACCTAGACAGCAGGGAAACAGAGTCTGGTGGCACCCAGAAAGAAGAGCAGGCTGGAGTAGAGGAGGCGGCAGCCAGCGGAGAGATACAGCAGCTGATCCTAGCTCTAGCTGGGCAGATGGAAGCAATGGAGGAGGAGGTAATCGAGCAGGCAGAGGAGTGGATACCTGTTAAAAACAGGAAGAGAAAATCCAGCCAGGCCCCCAAAGCCTCCCAGCAAAGGGGAAAAAGACAGCTGCACGAGGGAGGGACGGACAGCTCTTCGGATGGGGAAGACGGGTGCAAAGAACGTCATCACCACCAGAAGAAGAGACAGAGCGCCGTAGATAAAGAGGAGGGCATTTCCTCCCAACCAGGAAACAACAGACCCCCTGAAGTCCACCCTCCACCCAGTGAGAACCAGGGGGTACCCACTGTCCCACAACTACAGGTAACTGAGAGCTGTGATCCTCTGACAGTCCCATTGTCAGACACAGAACTGGATGGTGCGGACCCTTGCCTTGGCTCAATGACTCCAGAGCGGGTAAATGACCCCAGTGAGGAGCTGGATAGCTACCTCAGCCCAGCGAAGGTCCAGCAGTTCGTGCTCACCATGGGGATGCAGACAGCTACCCCAGAGACAGGACAGTCAAATGGACAATGGTAACCCCATAAACTGGGGGTTAAAGAAGTTTCCTTTGCTATCGTATAACAGGGCACCCACTCAGTAGGTGGGTTCCGCTGAAGCCACAGCTAAATAATAAGAGACTGGATGGTTAATAAAGGGAACTGTAAATAGGATAACTGTAAATTCGAGTAATTCAATCTGTTCTTTACGACATGCAATGTATATATTTATGAACGATATGACAAATTGTACAAGTACCAAAGATTTATTTCTATGAATAAAGTATATTTTGAAATATAAAAAAAAGGTTCTCCCAGGACGAGGCTATCCCATTGCACTTCGGGTGTGCTGACGCCTGCGATGTCCCCAAATGCGGGATACTCGACTGCAAAATTTGTGGTAGTGGGGGACTGCGTTCGCGCTCTCCCCTGAAATACAAGCAAAAAACAGATCTTTCAATAGATACCGGTAACTTGTGCTTCGTACGGCTTTCTGTATTCAATTCACTTTCACCCAAATTGACAGATATGCCCACGTCTTACTTCATCTTGCAATAAACCGCTCTCTTCAAAGTTTTTCATAAAAGGAACAAGCCCTTCAAATAACCAAATATCCCCCCCCCCCCCCGCATTTGCTCCATTTCCCTCGATTTACTGCCTGCCTATTCCATCCAGTATTGCTCAAAATGCCTCTTTCAACAATTTATTCGATAGATTATATTCAGCTCTGTCCACTGATTCTTCACCACCTGCTCCAGGTTAAAGGAGAGGTAACTGGGAGCAGCGGTCCTGTGACAGCCCCGCTGGTGTTGTTATAAAATGACTGGGGGTGTTACATAAACATTGGGCTGGGGGCGTTGTTATAAAATGATTGGGGCTGTTGTTATAAAATGACCAGGGGAGTTATATGAACACTGGGCTGGGGTTGTTGTTATAAAATGACTGGTGTGTGGTTTATAAACGCTGGGCTGAGGGGGTTGTTACAAAATGACTGGGGTGTGTTTTATAAACACTGGGCTGGGGTGATGTTATAAAATGACTAGAGTATATTATATAAACACTGGGCTGAGGGGGTTGTTTTAAATAACTGGAGTATATTATATAAACACTGGGCTGAGGGGGTTGTTATAAAATGACTGGGATGTGGTTTATAAACACTGGGCTGGGGAGGTGTTATAAAATGATTGAGGTATGTTATATAAACACTGGGCTGAGGGGGTTATTATAAAATGACTGGGGTGTGTTATATAAATACTGGGCTGGGGTGTTGTTATAAAATGACTGGGAGTGTTACGTAAACACTGGGCTGGGAGGGTTGTTATAAAATGACTGGGTAATGTTATATAAACAGTGGGCTGTGTGGGTTGTTATAAAATGACGGGAATGTTACATAAACACTGGGCTGGAGAGGTTGTTAGAAAATGACTGGGGGTGTTACATAAACACTGGGCTGGGAGGGTTGTTATAAAATGACTGGGGGGTGTTATACAAACACTGGGATTGGGGCTGTTGTTATAAAATGACTGGGATGTAGTTTATAAACACTGGGCTGGGGAGGTGTTATAAAATGATTGTGGTATGTTATATAAACACTGGGCTGAGTGGGTTGTTATAAAATAACTGGTGGGTGTTGTTATAAAATGACTGGGGTGTTACATAAACATTGGGCTGGGGGCGTTGTTATAAAATGACTGGGGCGTTATAAAATCACTGGGCTGGGGGTCCTCCTTCAGGCCCTCAGACCACTGTACACTGGCAGGCTATGCCGTCTGTTCCCCTTTCACAGTCCTAGAGTCAGCTGCACTGCCAGATGGCACATCAGCACAGGCTGCGGAGCTGTTTGTGGTCACTGGGGCTTGCATCATTGCAAAAGGTCACACAGCAAACATTGATACTGACTCTAGATAGGCCTTCAGAGTCGTCCATGATTTTAGCCTATTTTGGAAACAGAGAGGCTTCATCACGTCAGCAGGGGGGCCACTAGAACACACTGCGCTGATCTCTAACCTCCTGGAAGCGGTCCTCTTACCCTCTGCCCTAGCCATTATGAAATGAGCTGCTCATACCTCTGGCACTGACCGTGTCACCCTCGAGAATGCCTCAGCTGACCCAGCAGCCTGGGAGGCTGCACTGACCCCCACCACTCACCCCCTGCCGTCCCCAGAATAGGGAAGGCCCCAGTACTGCCTGACCCTATGGAGACAGTGTGAGATGCCCAACAGGCTTCTCCATCGCAGGAAAAGGAGAGTTGGGCCCCGCATTGGGACCACACAGTCTCCTTCCCTACAGCTGCTCAGACACCCTGATGGCCGCATCATTTGCCCAAGAGCCCACCTACACTCACTGACCCTTGCAGCCCATGGCATTGACCACATGGGCAAGAGGGGCATGATGCACACTTTAACGCAGTCCTGGTATGCACCGAGATAATGAGTTCCTTGGTTTTGCCGACATTGAGAGCTAGGTTGTTCTCAATGCACCATTTTTCAAGGTCTTCCACCTCCCTGTCTGTAGTCTGTTTCGTTGCCATCTGAGATTCAATGACTGTGGTGATGTGATCAGCAAACTTGTAAATGGCATTAGTCTGGTATTTGGCGATGGGTATACAGTGAGTACAGTAGGGGACTGAGTAAGCACCCCTGGAGGGCTCCAGTGTTGAGTGTTAGTGAGGATGAAATATTGTCCCCAGTCTTCACTGATTGTGGCCTGTGGGTCAGGAAAGTGAGGATCCAGTTGCAGAGAGTGGGGCTCAGTCTGAGATCACTAAGTTTAGTAATCAGTCTCGAGGGAAAAACAGTGTTGAAGGCTGAACTATAGTCAATGAGTAGGATTCTTAGGTAGCTGTTCTTGGTGTCAAGATGTTCCAGGGAGGAGTGAAGGGCAAGTGATGTGGCATCTGACGTGGATCTGTTGGTCCGATAGGCAAATTAGAGTGGGTCAAACAGTAGTGGGGAAGCTGGAGTTGATGAATGCAATGACCAGCTTTTCAAAGCACTTCATGACCACCAAAGTTAGGACCACAGGGCAGTAGTCATTGAGACATGCTGCATGAAACTTCTTAGGCACAGGGATGATGTTAGCCCTCTTGAAACAGGCAGGGACAGTATCCTGCTGCAGGGTGAGGTTGAAGATGTCCAAGAAGACCTCTGCCAGTTGGTCTGTGCATGCCCTGAGTGCACGGCCTGGTACTCCATCTGGTCCCAACGCTCTCCTTGGATTCGCACGAAGGAAAACTGATCTGACCTCTGATGCAGTGACTGTTGGGATAGGTTCATTAGGACTTGTCGGAACAGGTGTTACCTCTCCACCGAAATTCTCCTCAAAGCGAGCATAGAAGGTGTTGAGACGATCTGGGAGGGATATGTTATCGTCTGCTATCTTGGCCCTTTTTAAAGAGATTATAGGCTCTTTTGGGATTCTGAAAACAACATTTGCCAATTGAATGACCTGCTGGGAAAACTGGATAACTGAAGTTGGATCAGGCCAGACCAACAGGTCTACACACCTGTTACCCTGATTGATGATATGGAATAGGTTTTAATAGGACAGTGGGAACTGCGGTATGAAGGCAGGAAGCTTGCAGCATTCACTTGGATCAAGTCAGGCAGATATACACGCCATTCAACTTGATTGATTGAATAGGTGTTGGCAGGACAATGCTGCAAGGTTTCGGGTGGAACAGTAGATCTGAGTTTCAGTCGAACTGCAATTGAGACAATTCGGCTCCTAGGGTCCGCTCAGTCAATAGGGAAATTACAATATCCAACACTGTCTTTTGTAAGAGTTTTCCCGAGGTAGAATGTCAATTAACATCAATTTATGCTAATTACATTCTTACATCAAACCGTTGCTGCCCAACAGCACTCAGAGCTGACCCAGATAACTAGTTAAAAGCCCAGTCCTGAAGAAGGGCTAATGCCCGAAACGTCGATTCTCCTGTTCCCTAGATGCTGCCTGACCTGCTGCGCTTTTCCAGCAACACATATCCATCAGGTATTTATACTAGGCTAGGAGAGAGAAGGTGAGTCATGGCTCCAGAAGCAAAGGTAGCAATAAAGAGGTGATAATGACAGTGCATAGAGAGATTATTGGGAGATTAGGAGCTGTGAATGACCAAGGCTGAAGCCAGTGCTATATGATAAAATATATGGGGGATGGGTGAAGCAGAAGCAAAATGGAAAACAGGGAGAAGAGTAGCAAAGGGGGAAGAGGAGAGGAAAAAGGTGACGAGAGAGTGGGGAGTGAGAGAAAGAGAGACAATCATATATACATATATTTTATCACAAATGCAGGGTACAGAAGCTTAACAAGGAGACCAAAAGACATTAGAGTTTTACTCTTATCAACAAACAAACAAAAGGCATGTCTTATTTGTGCAAGATTGCATTTTCATAGGCTGATAAAGAGGTTTATACTACCCCATTATACTGGGTCAAACTGAAGATCAGGCCGTTCTTCCTGCTCCCAAGGTTTCTGATTCTTGGTGCTAATGTTCTCTCTGGAGTGTGTGAGGGAACCCGTCTGATCTGAGTTGCTTTATTTGACAGGAGGCTGGAAGTACACAGCAAGCCAGGCAGCATCAGGAGGTGGAGAAGTCAATGTTTCGGGACTAACCCTTCATCAGGGCTAATGCCCGAAACGTCGATTCTCCTGTTCCCTAGATGCTGCCTGACCTGCTGCGCTTTTCCAGCAACACATATCCATCTCTGATCTCCAGCATCTGCAGACCTCACTTTCTCCTAGTATAAATACCTCCCTATTTCTCCCTTTTTTTTTTAGCTTTGACAAAGGGTCAGTTAGACTCTAAACGTCAGCTCTTTTCTCTCCTTACAGATGCTGCCAGACCTGCTGAGATTTTCCAGCATTTTCTCTTTTGGTTTCAGATTCCAGCATCCGCAGTAATTTGCTTTTATCCATGGTTCTGGGTGGATTCCTCTTCCAAGGGTCTGTGTGGACTTGTTGGGCTGAAGGGTCTGTTTCCACACTGTAGGGAATCTAATCTTGTACTTCAACCATAATAACCACGTGTCATGGTAAAACACGTTTCATTATTAGCATAAGGAAGCAAGTAAATCAAAGACATATGAAAATAATATTTACATTTGAATCACCGGCGACTGTTTTTCGAAACAACAGAGGGTGTTGAAAACGTGGAATGTGCATCCAGAAAAGGTGGTGCTGTCAGTTTAATGTCACATCCAAACAGCGTTGAGAAATATTTCCTTGTTCCTGGCACCTTTAATCTTAACCGTGAGGTCTCCTGAAGTGATTGATTTGCACGGTGGAACACAGAGGGGGGAAGATTGCAAAGCTGCAGTTTCACAAAAGAAGATTTGTTCAATTTGGAGGGATTAGGAAAAAGTGATTTCAAAATATCTTTCAAGTTTCACCAGCAAAGCTTAAAAATTGCTTTTATTCGCGTTCATCTCACTGTAAATAGTGTTTGATAACAGAGTGCTTCCAGTGTATGAGAGATTTCTGGGGCTTTGTTTTGGTGAAAGAGGAGGCAGTGTGAAGGGGGCAGGGCAAGGAAGGGCGGAGCATTTCCGTTTAAGGGCGAAATGCAAATTAGCGCAACTTCTCACGTCGCCCAGTGAGTGTTGTATTCAGTGAAACATGAGTCTTTCCGGATGTTCTGTGATCCAGGTGAGAAATTGCGCTGTTGGATAGACAGGGAACCTCAGGCAGGTGAGTTTTCGATTTTCGAAAACGCAGTTAGTATGAGTGTAAAAGGTATGGGCTGTTATTGGGTTTGAGCGAGTGGGAATATTAAGCATACTTACCTGGCAGGGGAAGATACCATGATCACCAAGGGGGTTCTCCCAGGACGAGGCTATCCCATTGCACTTCGGGTGTGCTGACGCCTGCGATGTCCCCAAATGCGGGATACTCGACTGCAAAATTTGTGGTAGCGGGGGACTGCGTTCGCGCTCTCCCCTGAAATACAAGCCAAAAACAGATCTTTCCATAGATAACGGTAACTTGTGCTTCGTACGGCTTTCTATATTCAATTCGGTTTCACCCTAATTGACAGATATGCCGCACGTCTAACTTCATCTTGCAATAAACCGCTCTCTTCAAAGCTTTTCATAAAAGGAACAAACCCTTCAAATAACCAAATATCCCCCCCGCATTTGCTCCATTTCCCTCTATTTACTGCCTGCCTATTCCATCCAGTATTGTTCAAAATGCCTGGCAGGGGAGATACCACGATATCTAAGGAGGTCCAGCCAATCTGAGCTATGACCTCATCAGCTGTCCGCAGCCCTGGGCAGGGAGTTCGAAACACAGTCCGGGTGACTGTGAAGAAGGTAGAGGGTCGTACGCTGGTGGATCGCATCCTGTTTATTAAGAAGGTATTGCTGGGATGCTGTGGGTTCGCTGCAGCGGACGTGTACTGCCTGCAGGATTTCCCTGGGGCAGGCTACTTTGATGTGACCTTCAGAAATGTGAAGCAGTGCGAACAGCTCCTGAAGGTCTTCAAGGAGAAGAAAGGGGAGCCGCTGTTCTCCATCTTGTCGGCAACCCCATTGTGTGTGCTTCCTGCACAGAGGAGTCGGGTTGTTACAATCCATATGTACAACCTCTATGGTCCAGCGGCTGATGTCCTGAACTTCCTGGGAAGGTACGTCCAAGTTGAGGGAGAAGCCACCGATGTGATCGACCCCTTTGGGATCTGGACCAGTAAGCGGCAGGTCAGGGTAACTCTGAGGGTCGATGACAATGGGAACATTCTCCACCCACCCTCGAGCTTCGCAATTGGAGGGAGCAGAGGCTACCTGACATATGCAGGGCAGCCGAAAGTGTGCCGAACCTGCGGGAAGTCGGGACATGTGCTGGCGGATTGCAAAGTGACCATCTGCAGGAACTGCAAACAGGAGGGTCACCTGACTAAGGACTGTCAGGAAGAAAAGAGCTGCAACCTGTGCGGAGAGGCGGGCCACATGTACAAGACCTGCCCAAGACGGGGGTCCCCACTTACGCACAGATGGCTGGAGATGGCAATGCGAGCCGTGGACCCCCAAAGACCAGTAACGTCCACCTAGACAGCAGGGAAACAGAGTCTGGTGGCACCCAGAAAGAAGAGCAGGCTGGAGTAGAGGAGGCGGCAGCCAGCGGAGAGATACAGCAGCTGATCCTAGCTCTAGCTGGGCAGATGGAAGCAATGGAGGAGGAGGTAATCGAGCAGGCAGAGGAGTGGATACCTGTTAAAAACAGGAAGAGAAAATCCAGCCAGGCCCCCAAAGCCTCCCAGCAAAGGGGAAAAAGACAGCTGCACGAGGGAGGGACGGACAGCTCTTCGGATGGGGAAGACGGGTGCAAAGAACGTCATCACCACCAGAAGAAGAGACAGAGCGCCGTAGATAAAGAGGAGGGCATTTCCTCCCAACCAGGAAACAACAGACCCCCTGAAGTCCACCCTCCACCCAGTGAGAACCAGGGGGTACCCACTGTCCCACAACTACAGGTAACTGAGAGCTGTGATCCTCTGACAGTCCCATTGTCAGACACAGAACTGGATGGTGCGGACCCTTGCCTTGGCTCAATGACTCCAGAGCGGGTAAATGACCCCAGTGAGGAGCTGGATAGCTACCTCAGCCCAGCGAAGGTCCAGCAGTTCGTGCTCACCATGGGGATGCAGACAGCTACCCCAGAGACAGGACAGTCAAATGGACAATGGTAACCCCATAAACTGGGGGTTAAAGAAGTTTCCTTTGCTATCGTATAACAGGGCACCCACTCAGTAGGTGGGTTCCGCTGAAGCCACAGCTAAATAATAAGAGACTGGATGGTTAATAAAAGGAACTGTAAATAGGATAACTGTAAATTCGAGTAATTCAATCTGTTCTTTACGACATGCAATGTATATATTTATGAACGACATGACAAATTGTACAAGTACCAAAGATTTATTTCTATGAATAAAGTATATTTTGAAATATAAAAAAAAGGTTCTCCCAGGACGAGGCTATCCCATTGCACTTCGGGTGTGCTGACGCCTGCGATGTCCCCAAATGCGGGATACTCGACTGCAAAATTTGTGGTCGTGGGGGACTGCGTTCGCGCTCTCCCCTGAAATACAAGCAAAAAACAGATCTTTCAATAGATACCGGTAACTTGTGCTTCGTACGGCTTTCTGTATTCAATTCACTTTCACCCAAATTGACAGATATGCCCACGTCTTACTTCATCTTGCAATAAACCGCTCTCTTCAAAGCTTTTCATAAAAGGAACAAGCCCTTCAAATAACCAAATATCCCTCCCCCCCCCCCCCCGCATTTGCTCCATTTCCCTCGATTTACTGCCTGCCTATTCCATCCAGTATTGCTCAAAATGCCTCTTTCAACAATTTATTCGATAGATTATATTCAGCTCTGTCCACTGATTCTTCACCACCTGCTCCAGGTTAAAGGAGAGGTAACTGGGAGCAGCGGTCCTGTGACAGCCCCGCTGGTGTTGTTATAAAATGACTGGGGGTGTTACATAAACATTGGGCTGGGGGCGTTGTTATAAAATGATTGGGGCTGTTGTTATAAAATGACCAGGGGAGTTATATGAACACTGGGCTGGGGTTGTTGTTATAAAATGACTGGTGTGTGGTTTATAAACGCTGGGCTGAGGGGGTTGTTACAAAATGACTGGGGTGTGTTTTATAAACACTGGGCTGGGGTGATGTTATAAAATGACTAGAGTATATTATATAAACACTGGGCTGAGGGGGTTGTTTTAAATAACTGGAGTATATTATATAAACACTGGGCTGAGGGGGTTGTTATAAAATGACTGGGATGTGGTTTATAAACACTGGGCTGGGGAGGTGTTATAAAATGATTGAGGTATGTTATATAAACACTGGGCTGAGGGGGTTATTATAAAATGACTGGGGTGTGTTATATAAATACTGGGCTGGGGTGTTGTTATAAAATGACTGGGAGTGTTACGTAAACACTGGGCTGGGAGGGTTGTTATAAAATGACTGGGTAATGTTATATAAACAGTGGGCTGTGTGGGTTGTTATAAAATGACGGGAATGTTACATAAACACTGGGCTGGAGAGGTTGTTAGAAAATGACTGGGGGTGTTACATAAACACTGGGCTGGGAGGGTTGTTATAAAATGACTGGGGGGTGCTATACAAACACTGGGATTGGGGCTGTTGTTATAAAATGACTGGGATGTAGTTTATAAACACTGGGCTGGGGAGGTGTTATAAAATGATTGTGGTATGTTATATAAACACTGGGCTGAGTGGGTTGTTATAAAATAACTGGTGGGTGTTGTTATAAAATGACTGGGGTGTTACATAAACATTGGGCTGGGGGCGTTGTTATAAAATGACTGGGGCGTTATAAAATCACTGGGCTGGGGGTCCTCCTTCAGGCCCTCAGACCACTGTACACTGGCAGGCTATGCCGTCTGTTCCCCTTTCACAGTCCTAGAGTCAGCTGCACTGCCAGATGGCACATCAGTACAGGCTGCGGAGCTGTTTGTGGTCACTGGGGCTTGCATCATTGCAAAAGGTCACACAGCAAACATTGATACTGACTCTAGATAGGCCTTCAGAGTCGTCCATGATTTTAGCCTATTTTGGAAACAGAGAGGCTTCATCACGTCAGCAGGGGGGCCACTACAACACACTGCGCTGATCTCTAACCTCCTGGAAGCGGTCCTCTTACACTCTGCCCTAGCCATTATGAAATGAGCTGCTCATACCTCTGGCACTGACCGTGTCACCCTCGAGAATGCCTCAGCTGACCCAGCAGCCTGGGAGGCTGCACTGACCCCCACCACTCACCCCCTGCCGTCCCCAGAATAGGGAAGGCCCCAGTACTGCCTGACCCTATGGAGACAGTGTGAGATGCCCAACAGGCTTCTCCATCGCAGGAAAAGGAGAGTTGGGCCCCGCATTGGGACCACACAGTCTCCTTCCCTACAGCTGCTCAGACACCCTGATGGCCGCATCATTTGCCCAAGAGCCCACCTACACTCACTGACCCTTGCAGCCCATGGCATTGACCACATGGGCAAGAGGGGCATGATGCACACTTTAACGCAGTCCTGGTATGCACCGAGATAATGAGTTCCTTGGTTTTGCCGACATTGAGAGCTAGGTTGTTCTCAATGCACCATTTTTCAAGGTCTTCCACCTCCCTGTCTGTAGTCTGTTTCGTTGCCATCTGAGATCCAATGACTGTGGTGATGTGATCAGCAAACTTGTAAATGGCATTAGTCTGGTATTTGGCGATGGGTATACAGTGAGTACAGTAGGGGACTGAGTAAGCACCCCTGGAGGGCTCCAGTGTTGAGTGTTAGTGAGGATGAAATATTGTCCCCAGTCTTCACTGATTGTGGCCTGTGGGTCAGGAAAGTGAGGATCCAGTTGCAGAGAGTGGGGCTCAGTCTGAGATCACTAAGTTTCGTAATCAGTCTCGAGGGAAAAACAGTGTTGAAGGCTGAACTATAGTCAATGAGTAGGATTCTTAGGTAGCTGTTCTTGGTGTCAAGATGTTCCAGGGAGGAGTGAAGGGCAAGTGATGTGGCATCTGACGTGGATCTGTTGGTCCGATAGGCAAATTAGAGTGGGTCAAACAGTAGTGGGGAAGCTGGAGTTGATGAATGCAATGACCAGCTTTTCAAAGCACTTCATGACCACCAAAGTTAGGACCACAGGGCAGTAGTCATTGAGACATGCTGCATGAAACTTCTTAGGCACAGGGATGATGTTAGCCCTCTTGAAACAGGCAGGGACAGTATCCTGCTGCAGGGTGAGGTTGAAGATGTCCAAGAAGACCTCTGCCAGTTGGTCTGTGCATGCCCTGAGTGCACGGCCTGGTACTCCATCTGGTCCCAACGCTCTCCTTGGATTCGCACGAAGGAAAACTGATCTGACCTCTGATGCAGTGACTGTTGGGATAGGTTCATTAGGACTTGTCGGAACAGGTGTTACCTCTCCACCGAAATTCTCCTCAAAGCGAGCATAGAAGGTGTTGAGACGATCTGGGAGGGATATGTTATCGTCTGCTATCTTGGCCCTTTTTAAAGAGATTATAGGCTCTTTTGGGATTCTGAAAACAACATTTGCCAATTGAATGACCTGCTGGGAAAACTGGATAACTGAAGTTGGATCAGGCCAGACCAACAGGTCTACACACCTGTTACCCTGATTGATGATATGGAATAGGTTTTAATAGGACAGTGGGAACTGCGGTATGAAGGCAGGAAGCTTGCAGCATTCACTTGGATCAAGTCAGGCAGATATACACGCCATTCAACTTGATTGATTGAATAGGTGTTGGCAGGACAATGCTGCAAGGTTTCGGGTGGAACAGTAGATCTGAGTTTCAGTCGAACTGCAATTGAGACAGTTCGGCTCCTAGGGTCCGCTCAGTCAATAGGGAAATTACAATATCCAACACTGTCTTTTGTAACAGTTTTCCCGAGGTAGAATGTCAATTAACATCAATTTATGCTAATTACATTCTTACATCAAACCGTTGCTGCCCAACAGCACTCAGAGCTGACCCAGATAACTAGTTAAAAGCCCAGTCCTGAAGAAGGGCTAATGCCCGAAACGTCGATTCTCCTGTTCCCTAGATGCTGCCTGACCTGCTGCGCTTTTCCAGCAACACATATCCATCAGGTATTTATACTAGGCTAGGAGAGAGAAGGTGAGTCATGGCTCCAGAAGCAAAGGTAGCAATAAAGAGGTGATAATGACAGTGCATAGAGAGATTATTGGGAGATTAGGAGCTGTGAATGACCAAGGCTGAAGCCAGTGCTATATGATAAAATATATGGGGGATGGGTGAAGCAGAAGCAAAATGGAAAACAGGGAGAAGAGTAGCAAAGGGGGAAGAGGAGAGGAAAAAGGTGACGAGAGAGTGGGGAGTGAGAGAAAGAGAGACAATCATATATACATATATTTTATCACAAATGCAGGGTACAGAAGCTTAACAAGGAGACCAAAAGACATTAGAGTTTTACTCTTATCAACAAACAAACAAAAGGCATGTCTTATTTGTGCAAGATTGCATTTTCATAGGCTGATAAAGAGGTTTATACTACCCCATTATACTGGGTCAAACTGAAGATCAGGCCGTTCTTCCTGCTCCCAAGGTTTCTGATTCTTGGTGCTAATGTTCTCTCTGGAGTGTGTGAGGGAACCCGTCTGATCTGAGTTGCTTTATTTAACTAGTTGACAGGCAGGAGGCTGGAAGAACACAGCGAGTCAGGCAACATCAGGAGGCGGAGAAGTCAATGTTTCGGGACTAACCCTTCATCAGGGCTAATGCCCGAAACGTCGATTCTCCTGTTCCCTAGATGCTGCCTGACCTGCTGCGCTTTTCCAGCAACACATATCCATCTCTGATCTCCAGCATCTGCAGACCTCACTTTCTCCTAGTATAAATACCTCCCTATTTCTCCCTTTTTTTTTTTAGCTTTGACAAAGGGTCAGTTAGACTCTAAACGTCAGCTCTTTTCTCTCCTTACAGATGCTGCCAGACCTGCTGAGATTTTCCAGCATTTTCTCTTTTGGTTTCAGATTCCAGCATCCGCAGTAATTTGCTTTTATCCATGGTTCTGGGTGGATTCCTCTTCCAAGGGTCTGTGTGGACTTGTTGGGCTGAAGGGTCTGTTTCCACACTGTAGGGAATCTAATCTTGTACTTCAACCATAATAACCACGTGTCATGGTAAAACACGTTTCATTATTAGCATAAGGAAGCAAGTAAATCAAAGACATATGAAAATAATATTTACATTTGAATCACCGGCGACTGTTTTTCGAAACAACAGAGGGTGTTGAAAACGTGGAATGTGCATCCAGAAAAGGTGGTGCTGTCAGTTTAATGTCACATCCAAACAGCGTTGAGAAATATTTCCTTGTTCCTGGCACCTTTAATCTTAACCGTGAGGTCTCCTGAAGTGATTGATTTGCACGGTGGAACACAGAGGGGGGAAGATTGCAAAGCTGCAGTTTCACAAAAGAAGATTTGTTCAATTTGGAGGGATTAGGAAAAAGTGATTTCAAAATATCTTTCAAGTTTCACCAGCAAAGCTTAAAAATTGCTTTTATTCGCGTTCATCTCACTGTAAATAGTGTTTGATAACAGAGTGCTTCCAGTGTATGAGAGATTTCTGGGGCTTTGTTTTGGTGAAAGAGGAGGCAGTGTGAAGGGGGCAGGGCAAGGAAGGGCGGAGCATTTCCGTTTAAGGGCGAAATGCAAATTAGCGCAACTTCTCACGTCGCCCAGTGAGTGTTGTATTCAGTGAAACATGAGTCTTTCCGGATGTTCTGTGATCCAGGTGAGAAATTGCGCTGTTGGATAGACAGGGAACCTCAGGCAGGTGAGTTTTCGATTTTCGAAAACGCAGTTAGTATGAGTGTAAAAGGTATGGGCTGTTATTGGGTTTGAGCGAGTGGGAATATTAAGCATACTTACCTGGCAGGGGAAGATACCATGATCACCAAGGTGGTTCTCCCAGGACGAGGCTATCCCATTGCACTTCGGGTGTGCTGACGCCTGCGATGTCCCCAAATGCGGGATACTCGACTGCAAAATTTGTGGTAGTGGGGGACTGCGTTCGCGCTCTCCCCTGAAATACAAGCCAAAAACAGATCTTTCCATGGATAACGGTAATTTGTGCTTCGTACGGCTTTCTGTATTCAATTCGGTTTCACCCTAATTGACAGATATGCCGCACGTCTAACTTCATCTTGCAATAAACCGCTCTCTTCAAAGCTTTTCATAAAAGGAACAAACCCTTCAAATAACCAAATATCCCCCCCGCATTTGCTCCATTTCCCTCTATTTACTGCCTGCCTATTCCATCCAGTATTGTTCAAAATGCCTGGCAGGGGAGATACCACGATATCTAAGGAGGTCCAGCCAATCTGAGCTATGACCTCATCAGCTGTCCGCAGCCCTGGGCAGGGAGTTCGAAACACAGTCCGGGTGACTGTGAAGAAGGTAGAGGGTCGTACGCTGGTGGATCGCATCCTGTTTATTAAGAAGGTATTGCTGGGATGCTGTGGGTTCGCTGCAGCGGACGTGTACTGCCTGCAGGATTTCCCTGGGGCAGGCTACTTTGATGTGACCTTCAGAAATGTGAAGCAGTGCGAACAGCTCCTGAAGGTCTTCAAGGAGAAGAAAGGGGAGCCGCTGTTCTCCATCTTGTCGGCAACCCCATTGTGTGTGCTTCCTGCACAGAGGAGTCGGGTTGTTACAATCCATATGTACAACCCCTATGGTCCAGCGGCTGATGTCCTGAACTTCCTGGGAAGGTACGTCCAAGTTGAGGGAGAAGCCACCGATGTGATCGACCCCTTTGGGATCTGGACCAGTAAGCGGCAGGTCAGGGGAACTCTGAGGGTCGATGACAATGGGAACATTCTCCACCCACCCTCGAGCTTCGCAATTGGAGGGAGCAGAGGCTACCTGACATATGCAGGGCAGCCGAAAGTGTGCCGAACCTGCGGGAAGTCGGGACATGTGCTGACGGATTGCAAAGTGACCATCTGCAGGAACTGCAAACAGGAGGGTCATCTGACTAAGGACTGTCAGGAAGAAAAGAGCTGCAACCTGTGCGGAGAGGCGGGCCACATGTACAAGACCTGCCCAAGACGGGGGTCCCCACTTACGCACAGATGGCTGGAGATGGCAATGCGAGCCGTGGACCCCCAAAGACCAGTAACGTCCACCTAGACAGCAGGGAAACAGAGTCTGGTGGCACCCAGAAAGAAGAGCAGGCTGGAGTAGAGGAGGCGGCAGCCAGCGGAGAGATACAGCAGCTGATCCTAGCTCTAGCTGGGCAGATGGAAGCAATGGAGGAGGAGGTAATCGAGCAGGCAGAGGAGTGGATACCTGTTAAAAACAGGAAGAGAAAATCCAGCCAGGCCCCCAAAGCCTCCCAGCAAAGGGGAAAAAGACAGCTGCACGAGGGAGGGACGGACAGCTCTTCGGATGGGGAAGACGGGTGCAAAGAACGTCATCACCACCAGAAGAAGAGACAGAGCGCCGTAGATAAAGAGGAGGGCATTTCCTCCCAACCAGGAAACAACAGACCCCCTGAAGTCCACCCTCCACCCAGTGAGAACCAGGGGGTACCCACTGTCCCACAACTACAGGTAACTGAGAGCTGTGATCCTCTGACAGTCCCATTGTCAGACACAGAACTGGATGGTGCGGACCCTTGCCTTGGCTCAATGACTCCAGAGCGGGTAAATGACCCCAGTGAGGAGCTGGATAGCTACCTCAGCCCAGCGAAGGTCCAGCAGTTCGTGCTCACCATGGGGATGCAGACAGCTACCCCAGAGACAGGACAGTCAAATGGACAATGGTAACCCCATAAACTGGGGGTTAAAGAAGTTTCCTTTGCTATCGTATAACAGGGCACCCACTCAGTAGGTGGGTTCCGCTGAAGCCACAGCTAAATAATAAGAGACTGGATGGTTAATAAAAGGAACTGTAAATAGGATAACTGTAAATTCGAGTAATTCAATCTGTTCTTTACGACATGCAATGTATATATTTATGAACGACATGACAAATTGTACAAGTACCAAAGATTTATTTCTATGAATAAAGTATATTTTGAAATATAAAAAAAAGGTTCTCCCAGGACGAGGCTATCCCATTGCACTTCGGGTGTGCTGACGCCTGCGATGTCCCCAAATGCGGGATACTCGACTGCAAAATTTGTGGTCGTGGGGGACTGCGTTCGCGCTCTCCCCTGAAATACAAGCAAAAAACAGATCTTTCAATAGATACCGGTAACTTGTGCTTCGTACGGCTTTCTGTATTCAATTCACTTTCACCCAAATTGACAGATATGCCCACGTCTTACTTCATCTTGCAATAAACCGCTCTCTTCAAAGCTTTTCATAAAAGGAACAAGCCCTTCAAATAACCAAATATCCCTCCCCCCCCCCCCCCCCCCGCATTTGCTCCATTTCCCTCGATTTACTGCCTGCCTATTCCATCCAGTATTGCTCAAAATGCCTCTTTCAACAATTTATTCGATAGATTATATTCAGCTCTGTCCACTGATTCTTCACCACCTGCTCCAGGTTAAAGGAGAGGTAACTGGGAGCAGCGGTCCTGTGACAGCCCCGCTGGTGTTGTTATAAAATGACTGGGGGTGTTACATAAACATTGGGCTGGGGGCGTTGTTATAAAATGATTGGGGCTGTTGTTATAAAATGACCAGGGGAGTTATATGAACACTGGGCTGGGGTTGTTGTTATAAAATGACTGGTGTGTGGTTTATAAACGCTGGGCTGAGGGGGTTGTTACAAAATGACTGGGGTGTGTTTTATAAACACTGGGCTGGGGTGATGTTATAAAATGACTAGAGTATATTATATAAACACTGGGCTGAGGGGGTTGTTTTAAATAACTGGAGTATATTATATAAGCACTGGGCTGAGGGGGTTGTTATAAAATGACTGGGATGTGGTTTATAAACACTGGGCTGGGGAGGTGTTATAAAATGATTGAGGTATGTTATATAAACACTGGGCTGAGGGGGTTATTATAAAATGACTGGGGTGTGTTATATAAATACTGGGCTGGGGTGTTGTTATAAAATGACTGGGAGTGTTACGTAAACACTGGGCTGGGAGGGTTGTTATAAAATGACTGGGTAATGTTATATAAACAGTGGGCTGTGTGGGTTGTTATAAAATGACGGGAATGTTACATAAACACTGGGCTGGAGAGGTTGTTAGAAAATGACTGGGGGTGTTACATAAACACTGGGCTGGGAGGGTTGTTATAAAATGACTGGGGGGTGCTATACAAACACTGGGATTGGGGCTGTTGTTATAAAATGACTGGGATGTAGTTTATAAACACTGGGCTGGGGAGGTGTTATAAAATGATTGTGGTATGTTATATAAACACTGGGCTGAGTGGGTTGTTATAAAATAACTGGTGGGTGTTGTTATAAAATGACTGGGGTGTTACATAAACATTGGGCTGGGGGCGTTGTTATAAAATGACTGGGGCGTTATAAAATCACTGGGCTGGGGGTCCTCCTTCAGGCCCTCAGACCACTGTACACTGGCAGGCTATGCCGTCTGTTCCCCTTTCACAGTCCTAGAGTCAGCTGCACTGCCAGATGGCACATCAGCACAGGCTGCGGAGCTGTTTGTGGTCACTGGGGCTTGCATCATTGCAAAAGGTCACACAGCAAACATTGATACTGACTCTAGATAGGCCTTCAGAGTCGTCCATGATTTTAGCCTATTTTGGAAACAGAGAGGCTTCATCACGTCAGCAGGGGGGCCACTAGAACACACTGCGCTGATCTCTAACCTCCTGGAAGCGGTCCTCTTACCCTCTGCCCTAGCCATTATGAAATGAGCTGCTCATACCTCTGGCACTGACCGTGTCACCCTCGAGAATGCCTCAGCTGACCCAGCAGCCTGGGAGGCTGCACTGACCCCCACCACTCACCCCCTGCCGTCCCCAGAATAGGGAAGGCCCCAGTACTGCCTGACCCTATGGAGACAGTGTGAGATGCCCAACAGGCTTCTCCATCGCAGGAAAAGGAGAGTTGGGCCCCGCATTGGGACCACACAGTCTCCTTCCCTACAGCTGCTCAGACACCCTGATGGCCGCATCATTTGCCCAAGAGCCCACCTACACTCACTGACCCTTGCAGCCCATGGCATTGACCACATGGGCAAGAGGGGCATGATGCACACTTTAACGCAGTCCTGGTATGCACCGAGATAATGAGTTCCTTGGTTTTGCCGACATTGAGAGCTAGGTTGTTCTCAATGCACCATTTTTCAAGGTCTTCCACCTCCCTGTCTGTAGTCTGTTTCGTTGCCATCTGAGATTCAATGACTGTGGTGATGTGATCAGCAAACTTGTAAATGGCATTAGTCTGGTATTTGGCGATGGGTATACAGTGAGTACAGTAGGGGACTGAGTAAGCACCCCTGGAGGGCTCCAGTGTTGAGTGTTAGTGAGGATGAAATATTGTCCCCAGTCTTCACTGATTGTGGCCTGTGGGTCAGGAAAGTGAGGATCCAGTTGCAGAGAGTGGGGCTCAGTCTGAGATCACTAAGTTTAGTAATCAGTCTCGAGGGAAAAACAGTGTTGAAGGCTGAACTATAGTCAATGAGTAGGATTCTTAGGTAGCTGTTCTTGGTGTCAAGATGTTCCAGGGAGGAGTGAAGGGCAAGTGATGTGGCATCTGACGTGGATCTGTTGGTCCGATAGGCAAATTAGAGTGGGTCAAACAGTAGTGGGGAAGCTGGAGTTGATGAATGCAATGACCAGCTTTTCAAAGCACTTCATGACCACCAAAGTTAGGACCACAGGGCAGTAGTCATTGAGACATGCTGCATGAAACTTCTTAGGCACAGGGATGATGTTAGCCCTCTTGAAACAGGCAGGGACAGTATCCTGCTGCAGGGTGAGGTTGAAGATGTCCAAGAAGACCTCTGCCAGTTGGTCTGTGCATGCCCTGAGTGCACGGCCTGGTACTCCATCTGGTCCCAACGCTCTCCTTGGATTCGCACGAAGGAAAACTGATCTGACCTCTGATGCAGTGACTGTTGGGATAGGTTCATTAGGACTTGTCGGAACAGGTGTTACCTCTCCACCGAAATTCTCCTCAAAGCGAGCATAGAAGGTGTTGAGACGATCTGGGAGGGATATGTTATCGTCTGCTATCTTGGCCCTTTTTAAAGAGATTATAGGCTCTTTTGGGATTCTGAAAACAACATTTGCCAATTGAATGACCTGCTGGGAAAACTGGATAACTGAAGTTGGATCAGGCCAGACCAACAGGTCTACACACCTGTTACCCTGATTGATGATATGGAATAGGTTTTAATAGGACAGTGGGAACTGCGGTATGAAGGCAGGAAGCTTGCAGCATTCACTTGGATCAAGTCAGGCAGATATACACGCCATTCAACTTGATTGATTGAATAGGTGTTGGCAGGACAATGCTGCAAGGTTTCGGGTGGAACAGTAGATCTGAGTTTCAGTCGAACTGCAATTGAGACAGTTCGGCTCCTAGGGTCCGCTCAGTCAATAGGGAAATTACAATATCCAACACTGTCTTTTGTAACAGTTTTCCCGAGGTAGAATGTCAATTAACATCAATTTATGCTAATTACATTCTTACATCAAACCGTTGCTGCCCAACAGCACTCAGAGCTGACCCAGATAACTAGTTAAAAGCCCAGTCCTGAAGAAGGGCTAATGCCCGAAACGTCGATTCTCCTGTTCCCTAGATGCTGCCTGACCTGCTGCGCTTTTCCAGCAACACATATCCATCAGGTATTTATACTAGGCTAGGAGAGAGAAGGTGAGTCATGGCTCCAGAAGCAAAGGTAGCAATAAAGAGGTGATAATGACAGTGCATAGAGAGATTATTGGGAGATTAGGAGCTGTGAATGACCAAGGCTGAAGCCAGTGCTATATGATAAAATATATGGGGGATGGGTGAAGCAGAAGCAAAATGGAAAACAGGGAGAAGAGTAGCAAAGGGGGAAGAGGAGAGGAAAAAGGTGACGAGAGAGTGGGGAGTGAGAGAAAGAGAGACAATCATATATACATATATTTTATCACAAATGCAGGGTACAGAAGCTTAACAAGGAGACCAAAAGACATTAGAGTTTTACTCTTATCAACAAACAAACAAAAGGCATGTCTTATTTGTGCAAGATTGCATTTTCATAGGCTGATAAAGAGGTTTATACTACCCCATTATACTGGGTCAAACTGAAGATCAGGCCGTTCTTCCTGCTCCCAAGGTTTCTGATTCTTGGTGCTAATGTTCTCTCTGGAGTGTGTGAGGGAACCCGTCTGATCTGAGTTGCTTTATTTGACAGGAGGCTGGAAGTACACAGCAAGCCAGGCAGCATCAGGAGGTGGAGAAGTCAATGTTTCGGGACTAACCCTTCATCAGGGCTAATGCCCGAAACGTCGATTCTCCTGTTCCCTAGATGCTGCCTGACCTGCTGCGCTTTTCCAGCAACACATATCCATCTCTGATCTCCAGCATCTGCAGACCTCACTTTCTCCTAGTATAAATACCTCCCTATTTCTCCCTTTTTTTTTTAGCTTTGACAAAGGGTCAGTTAGACTCTAAACGTCAGCTCTTTTCTCTCCTTACAGATGCTGCCAGACCTGCTGAGATTTTCCAGCATTTTCTCTTTTGGTTTCAGATTCCAGCATCCGCAGTAATTTGCTTTTATCCATGGTTCTGGGTGGATTCCTCTTCCAAGGGTCTGTGTGGACTTGTTGGGCTGAAGGGTCTGTTTCCACACTGTAGGGAATCTAATCTTGTACTTCAACCATAATAACCACGTGTCATGGTAAAACACGTTTCATTATTAGCATAAGGAAGCAAGTAAATCAAAGACATATGAAAATAATATTTACATTTGAATCACCGGCGACTGTTTTTCGAAACAACAGAGGGTGTTGAAAACGTGGAATGTGCATCCAGAAAAGGTGGTGCTGTCAGTTTAATGTCACATCCAAACAGCGTTGAGAAATATTTCCTTGTTCCTGGCACCTTTAATCTTAACCGTGAGGTCTCCTGAAGTGATTGATTTGCACGGTGGAACACAGAGGGGGGAAGATTGCAAAGCTGCAGTTTCACAAAAGAAGATTTGTTCAATTTGTAGGGATTAGGAAAAAGTGATTTCAAAATATCTTTCAAGTTTCACCAGCAAAGCTTAAAAATTGCTTTTATTCGCGTTCATCTCACTGTAAATAGTGTTTGATAACAGAGTGCTTCCAGTGTATGAGAGATTTCTGGGGCTTTGTTTTGGTGAAAGAGGAGGCAGTGTGAAGGGGGCAGGGCAAGGAAGGGCGGAGCATTTCCGTTTAAGGGCGAAATGCAAATTAGCGCAACTTCTCACGTCGCCCAGTGAGTGTTGTATTCAGTGAAACATGAGTCTTTCCGGATGTTCTGTGATCCAGGTGAGAAATTGCGCTGTTGGATAGACAGGGAACCTCAGGCAGGTGAGTTTTCGATTTTCGAAAACGCAGTTAGTATGAGTGTAAAAGGTATGGGCTGTTATTGGGTTTGAGCGAGTGGGAATATTAAGCATACTTACCTGGCAGGGGAAGATACCATGATCACCAAGGTGGTTCTCCCAGGACGAGGCTATCCCATTGCACTTCGGGTGTGCTGACGCCTGCGATGTCCCCAAATGCGGGATACTCGACTGCAAAATTTGTGGTAGTGGGGGACTGCGTTCGCGCTCTCCCCTGAAATACAAGCCAAAAACAGATCTTTCCATGGATAACGGTAATTTGTGCTTCGTACGGCTTTCTGTATTCAATTCGGTTTCACCCTAATTGACAGATATGCCGCACGTCTAACTTCATCTTGCAATAAACCGCTCTCTTCAAAGCTTTTCATAAAAGGAACAAACCCTTCAAATAACCAAATATCCCCCCCGCATTTGCTCCATTTCCCTCTATTTACTGCCTGCCTATTCCATCCAGTATTGTTCAAAATGCCTGGCAGGGGAGATACCACGATATCTAAGGAGGTCCAGCCAATCTGAGCTATGACCTCATCAGCTGTCCGCAGCCCTGGGCAGGGAGTTCGAAACACAGTCCGGGTGACTGTGAAGAAGGTAGAGGGTCGTACGCTGGTGGATCGCATCCTGTTTATTAAGAAGGTATTGCTGGGATGCTGTGGGTTCGCTGCAGCGGACGTGTACTGCCTGCAGGATTTCCCTGGGGCAGGCTACTTTGATGTGACCTTCAGAAATGTGAAGCAGTGCGAACAGCTCCTGAAGGTCTTCAAGGAGAAGAAAGGGGAGCCGCTGTTCTCCATCTTGTCGGCAACCCCATTGTGTGTGCTTCCTGCACAGAGGAGTCGGGTTGTTACAATCCATATGTACAACCCCTATGGTCCAGCGGCTGATGTCCTGAACTTCCTGGGAAGGTACGTCCAAGTTGAGGGAGAAGCCACCGATGTGATCGACCCCTTTGGGATCTGGACCAGTAAGCGGCAGGTCAGGGGAACTCTGAGGGTCGATGACAATGGGAACATTCTCCACCCACCCTCGAGCTTCGCAATTGGAGGGAGCAGAGGCTACCTGACATATGCAGGGCAGCCGAAAGTGTGCCGAACCTGCGGGAAGTCGGGACATGTGCTGACGGATTGCAAAGTGACCATCTGCAGGAACTGCAAACAGGAGGGTCATCTGACTAAGGACTGTCAGGAAGAAAAGAGCTGCAACCTGTGCGGAGAGGCGGGCCACATGTACAAGACCTGCCCAAGACGGGGGTCCCCACTTACGCACAGATGGCTGGAGATGGCAATGCGAGCCGTGGACCCCCAAAGACCAGTAACGTCCACCTAGACAGCAGGGAAACAGAGTCTGGTGGCACCCAGAAAGAAGAGCAGGCTGGAGTAGAGGAGGCGGCAGCCAGCGGAGAGATACAGCAGCTGATCCTAGCTCTAGCTGGGCAGATGGAAGCAATGGAGGAGGAGGTAATCGAGCAGGCAGAGGAGTGGATACCTGTTAAAAACAGGAAGAGAAAATCCAGCCAGGCCCCCAAAGCCTCCCAGCAAAGGGGAAAAAGACAGCTGCACGAGGGAGGGACGGACAGCTCTTCGGATGGGGAAGACGGGTGCAAAGAACGTCATCACCACCAGAAGAAGAGACAGAGCGCCGTAGATAAAGAGGAGGGCATTTCCTCCCAACCAGGAAACAACAGACCCCCTGAAGTCCACCCTCCACCCAGTGAGAACCAGGGGGTACCCACTGTCCCACAACTACAGGTAACTGAGAGCTGTGATCCTCTGACAGTCCCATTGTCAGACACAGAACTGGATGGTGCGGACCCTTGCCTTGGCTCAATGACTCCAGAGCGGGTAAATGACCCCAGTGAGGAGCTGGATAGCTACCTCAGCCCAGCGAAGGTCCAGCAGTTCGTGCTCACCATGGGGATGCAGACAGCTACCCCAGAGACAGGACAGTCAAATGGACAATGGTAACCCCATAAACTGGGGGTTAAAGAAGTTTCCTTTGCTATCGTATAACAGGGCACCCACTCAGTAGGTGGGTTCCGCTGAAGCCACAGCTAAATAATAAGAGACTGGATGGTTAATAAAAGGAACTGTAAATAGGATAACTGTAAATTCGAGTAATTCAATCTGTTCTTTACGACATGCAATGTATATATTTATGAACGACATGACAAATTGTACAAGTACCAAAGATTTATTTCTATGAATAAAGTATATTTTGAAATATAAAAAAAAGGTTCTCCCAGGACGAGGCTATCCCATTGCACTTCGGGTGTGCTGACGCCTGCGATGTCCCCAAATGCGGGATACTCGACTGCAAAATTTGTGGTCGTGGGGGACTGCGTTCGCGCTCTCCCCTGAAATACAAGCAAAAAACAGATCTTTCAATAGATACCGGTAACTTGTGCTTCGTACGGCTTTCTGTATTCAATTCACTTTCACCCAAATTGACAGATATGCCCACGTCTTACTTCATCTTGCAATAAACCGCTCTCTTCAAAGCTTTTCATAAAAGGAACAAGCCCTTCAAATAACCAAATATCCCTCCCCCCCCCCCCCCCCCCGCATTTGCTCCATTTCCCTCGATTTACTGCCTGCCTATTCCATCCAGTATTGCTCAAAATGCCTCTTTCAACAATTTATTCGATAGATTATATTCAGCTCTGTCCACTGATTCTTCACCACCTGCTCCAGGTTAAAGGAGAGGTAACTGGGAGCAGCGGTCCTGTGACAGCCCCGCTGGTGTTGTTATAAAATGACTGGGGGTGTTACATAAACATTGGGCTGGGGGCGTTGTTATAAAATGATTGGGGCTGTTGTTATAAAATGACCAGGGGAGTTATATGAACACTGGGCTGGGGTTGTTGTTATAAAATGACTGGTGTGTGGTTTATAAACGCTGGGCTGAGGGGGTTGTTACAAAATGACTGGGGTGTGTTTTATAAACACTGGGCTGGGGTGATGTTATAAAATGACTAGAGTATATTATATAAACACTGGGCTGAGGGGGTTGTTTTAAATAACTGGAGTATATTATATAAGCACTGGGCTGAGGGGGTTGTTATAAAATGACTGGGATGTGGTTTATAAACACTGGGCTGGGGAGGTGTTATAAAATGATTGAGGTATGTTATATAAACACTGGGCTGAGGGGGTTATTATAAAATGACTGGGGTGTGTTATATAAATACTGGGCTGGGGTGTTGTTATAAAATGACTGGGAGTGTTACGTAAACACTGGGCTGGGAGGGTTGTTATAAAATGACTGGGTAATGTTATATAAACAGTGGGCTGTGTGGGTTGTTATAAAATGACGGGAATGTTACATAAACACTGGGCTGGAGAGGTTGTTAGAAAATGACTGGGGGTGTTACATAAACACTGGGCTGGGAGGGTTGTTATAAAATGACTGGGGGGTGCTATACAAACACTGGGATTGGGGCTGTTGTTATAAAATGACTGGGATGTAGTTTATAAACACTGGGCTGGGGAGGTGTTATAAAATGATTGTGGTATGTTATATAAACACTGGGCTGAGTGGGTTGTTATAAAATAACTGGTGGGTGTTGTTATAAAATGACTGGGGTGTTACATAAACATTGGGCTGGGGGCGTTGTTATAAAATGACTGGGGCGTTATAAAATCACTGGGCTGGGGGTCCTCCTTCAGGCCCTCAGACCACTGTACACTGGCAGGCTATGCCGTCTGTTCCCCTTTCACAGTCCTAGAGTCAGCTGCACTGCCAGATGGCACATCAGCACAGGCTGCGGAGCTGTTTGTGGTCACTGGGGCTTGCATCATTGCAAAAGGTCACACAGCAAACATTGATACTGACTCTAGATAGGCCTTCAGAGTCGTCCATGATTTTAGCCTATTTTGGAAACAGAGAGGCTTCATCACGTCAGCAGGGGGGCCACTAGAACACACTGCGCTGATCTCTAACCTCCTGGAAGCGGTCCTCTTACCCTCTGCCCTAGCCATTATGAAATGAGCTGCTCATACCTCTGGCACTGACCGTGTCACCCTCGAGAATGCCTCAGCTGACCCAGCAGCCTGGGAGGCTGCACTGACCCCCACCACTCACCCCCTGCCGTCCCCAGAATAGGGAAGGCCCCAGTACTGCCTGACCCTATGGAGACAGTGTGAGATGCCCAACAGGCTTCTCCATCGCAGGAAAAGGAGAGTTGGGCCCCGCATTGGGACCACACAGTCTCCTTCCCTACAGCTGCTCAGACACCCTGATGGCCGCATCATTTGCCCAAGAGCCCACCTACACTCACTGACCCTTGCAGCCCATGGCATTGACCACATGGGCAAGAGGGGCATGATGCACACTTTAACGCAGTCCTGGTATGCACCGAGATAATGAGTTCCTTGGTTTTGCCGACATTGAGAGCTAGGTTGTTCTCAATGCACCATTTTTCAAGGTCTTCCACCTCCCTGTCTGTAGTCTGTTTCGTTGCCATCTGAGATTCAATGACTGTGGTGATGTGATCAGCAAACTTGTAAATGGCATTAGTCTGGTATTTGGCGATGGGTATACAGTGAGTACAGTAGGGGACTGAGTAAGCACCCCTGGAGGGCTCCAGTGTTGAGTGTTAGTGAGGATGAAATATTGTCCCCAGTCTTCACTGATTGTGGCCTGTGGGTCAGGAAAGTGAGGATCCAGTTGCAGAGAGTGGGGCTCAGTCTGAGATCACTAAGTTTAGTAATCAGTCTCGAGGGAAAAACAGTGTTGAAGGCTGAACTATAGTCAATGAGTAGGATTCTTAGGTAGCTGTTCTTGGTGTCAAGATGTTCCAGGGAGGAGTGAAGGGCAAGTGATGTGGCATCTGACGTGGATCTGTTGGTCCGATAGGCAAATTAGAGTGGGTCAAACAGTAGTGGGGAAGCTGGAGTTGATGAATGCAATGACCAGCTTTTCAAAGCACTTCATGACCACCAAAGTTAGGACCACAGGGCAGTAGTCATTGAGACATGCTGCATGAAACTTCTTAGGCACAGGGATGATGTTAGCCCTCTTGAAACAGGCAGGGACAGTATCCTGCTGCAGGGTGAGGTTGAAGATGTCCAAGAAGACCTCTGCCAGTTGGTCTGTGCATGCCCTGAGTGCACGGCCTGGTACTCCATCTGGTCCCAACGCTCTCCTTGGATTCGCACGAAGGAAAACTGATCTGACCTCTGATGCAGTGACTGTTGGGATAGGTTCATTAGGACTTGTCGGAACAGGTGTTACCTCTCCACCGAAATTCTCCTCAAAGCGAGCATAGAAGGTGTTGAGACGATCTGGGAGGGATATGTTATCGTCTGCTATCTTGGCCCTTTTTAAAGAGATTATAGGCTCTTTTGGGATTCTGAAAACAACATTTGCCAATTGAATGACCTGCTGGGAAAACTGGATAACTGAAGTTGGATCAGGCCAGACCAACAGGTCTACACACCTGTTACCCTGATTGATGATATGGAATAGGTTTTAATAGGACAGTGGGAACTGCGGTATGAAGGCAGGAAGCTTGCAGCATTCACTTGGATCAAGTCAGGCAGATATACACGCCATTCAACTTGATTGATTGAATAGGTGTTGGCAGGACAATGCTGCAAGGTTTCGGGTGGAACAGTAGATCTGAGTTTCAGTCGAACTGCAATTGAGACAGTTCGGCTCCTAGGGTCCGCTCAGTCAATAGGGAAATTACAATATCCAACACTGTCTTTTGTAACAGTTTTCCCGAGGTAGAATGTCAATTAACATCAATTTATGCTAATTACATTCTTACATCAAACCGTTGCTGCCCAACAGCACTCAGAGCTGACCCAGATAACTAGTTAAAAGCCCAGTCCTGAAGAAGGGCTAATGCCCGAAACGTCGATTCTCCTGTTCCCTAGATGCTGCCTGACCTGCTGCGCTTTTCCAGCAACACATATCCATCAGGTATTTATACTAGGCTAGGAGAGAGAAGGTGAGTCATGGCTCCAGAAGCAAAGGTAGCAATAAAGAGGTGATAATGACAGTGCATAGAGAGATTATTGGGAGATTAGGAGCTGTGAATGACCAAGGCTGAAGCCAGTGCTATATGATAAAATATATGGGGGATGGGTGAAGCAGAAGCAAAATGGAAAACAGGGAGAAGAGTAGCAAAGGGGGAAGAGGAGAGGAAAAAGGTGACGAGAGAGTGGGGAGTGAGAGAAAGAGAGACAATCATATATACATATATTTTATCACAAATGCAGGGTACAGAAGCTTAACAAGGAGACCAAAAGACATTAGAGTTTTACTCTTATCAACAAACAAACAAAAGGCATGTCTTATTTGTGCAAGATTGCATTTTCATAGGCTGATAAAGAGGTTTATACTACCCCATTATACTGGGTCAAACTGAAGATCAGGCCGTTCTTCCTGCTCCCAAGGTTTCTGATTCTTGGTGCTAATGTTCTCTCTGGAGTGTGTGAGGGAACCCGTCTGATCTGAGTTGCTTTATTTGACAGGAGGCTGGAAGTACACAGCAAGCCAGGCAGCATCAGGAGGTGGAGAAGTCAATGTTTCGGGACTAACCCTTCATCAGGGCTAATGCCCGAAACGTCGATTCTCCTGTTCCCTAGATGCTGCCTGACCTGCTGCGCTTTTCCAGCAACACATATCCATCTCTGATCTCCAGCATCTGCAGACCTCACTTTCTCCTAGTATAAATACCTCCCTATTTCTCCCTTTTTTTTTTAGCTTTGACAAAGGGTCAGTTAGACTCTAAACGTCAGCTCTTTTCTCTCCTTACAGATGCTGCCAGACCTGCTGAGATTTTCCAGCATTTTCTCTTTTGGTTTCAGATTCCAGCATCCGCAGTAATTTGCTTTTATCCATGGTTCTGGGTGGATTCCTCTTCCAAGGGTCTGTGTGGACTTGTTGGGCTGAAGGGTCTGTTTCCACACTGTAGGGAATCTAATCTTGTACTTCAACCATAATAACCACGTGTCATGGTAAAACACGTTTCATTATTAGCATAAGGAAGCAAGTAAATCAAAGACATATGAAAATAATATTTACATTTGAATCACCGGCGACTGTTTTTCGAAACAACAGAGGGTGTTGAAAACGTGGAATGTGCATCCAGAAAAGGTGGTGCTGTCAGTTTAATGTCACATCCAAACAGCGTTGAGAAATATTTCCTTGTTCCTGGCACCTTTAATCTTAACCGTGAGGTCTCCTGAAGTGATTGATTTGCACGGTGGAACACAGAGGGGGGAAGATTGCAAAGCTGCAGTTTCACAAAAGAAGATTTGTTCAATTTGGAGGGATTAGGAAAAAGTGATTTCAAAATATCTTTCAAGTTTCACCAGCAAAGCTTAAAAATTGCTTTTATTCGCGTTCATCTCACTGTAAATAGTGTTTGATAACAGAGTGCTTCCAGTGTATGAGAGATTTCTGGGGCTTTGTTTTGGTGAAAGAGGAGGCAGTGTGAAGGGGGCAGGGCAAGGAAGGGCGGAGCATTTCCGTTTAAGGGCGAAATGCAAATTAGCGCAACTTCTCACGTCGCCCAGTGAGTGTTGTATTCAGTGAAACATGAGTCTTTCCGGATGTTCTGTGATCCAGGTGAGAAATTGCGCTGTTGGATAGACAGGGAACCTCAGGCAGGTGAGTTTTCGATTTTCGAAAACGCAGTTAGTATGAGTGTAAAAGGTATGGGCTGTTATTGGGTTTGAGCGAGTGGGAGTATTAAGCATACTTACCTGGCAGGGGAAGATACCATGATCACCAAGGTGGTTCTCCCAGGACGAGGCTATCCCATTGCACTTCGGGTGTGCTGACGCCTGCGATGTCCCCAAATGCGGGATACTCGACTGCAAAATTTGTGGTAGTGGGGGACTGCGTTCGCGCTCTCCCCTGAAATACAAGCCAAAAACAGATCTTTCCATAGATAACGGTAACTTGTGCTTCGTACGGCTTTCTATATTCAATTCGGTTTCACCCTAATTGACAGATATGCCGCACGTCTAACTTCATCTTGCAATAAACCGCTCTCTTCAAAGCTTTTCATAAAAGGAACAAACCCTTCAAATAACCAAATATCCCCCCCGCATTTGCTCCATTTCCCTCTATTTACTGCCTGCCTATTCCATCCAGTATTGTTCAAAATGCCTGGCAGGGGAGATACCACGATATCTAAGGAGGTCCAGCCAATCTGAGCTATGACCTCATCAGCTGTCCGCAGCCCTGGGCAGGGAGTTCGAAACACAGTCCGGGTGACTGTGAAGAAGGTAGAGGGTCGTACGCTGGTGGATCGCATCCTGTTTATTAAGAAGGTATTGCTGGGATGCTGTGGGTTCGCTGCAGCGGACGTGTACTGCCTGCAGGATTTCCCTGGGGCAGGCTACTTTGATGTGACCTTCAGAAATGTGAAGCAGTGCGAACAGCTCCTGAAGGTCTTCAAGGAGAAGAAAGGGGAGCCGCTGTTCTCCATCTTGTCGGCAACCCCATTGTGTGTGCTTCCTGCACAGAGGAGTCGGGTTGTTACAATCCATATGTACAACCTCTATGGTCCAGCGGCTGATGTCCTGAACTTCCTGGGAAGGTACGTCCAAGTTGAGGGAGAAGCCACCGATGTGATCGACCCCTTTGGGATCTGGACCAGTAAGCGGCAGGTCAGGGGAACTCTGAGGGTCGATGACAATGGGAACATTCTCCACCCACCCTCGAGCTTCGCAATTGGAGGGAGCAGAGGCTACCTGACATATGCAGGGCAGCCGAAAGTGTGCCGAACCTGCGGGAAGTCGGGACATGTGCTGACGGATTGCAAAGTGACCATCTGCAGGAACTGCAAACAGGAGGGTCACCTGACTAAGGACTGTCAGGAAGAAAAGAGCTGCAACCTGTGCGGAGAGGCGGGCCACATGTACAAGACCTGCCCAAGACGGGGGTCCCCACTTACGCACAGATGGCTGGAGATGGCAATGCGAGCCGTGGACCCCCAAAGACCAGTAACGTCCACCTAGACAGCAGGGAAACAGAGTCTGGTGGCACCCAGAAAGAAGAGCAGGCTGGAGTAGAGGAGGCGGCAGCCAGCGGAGAGATACAGCAGCTGATCCTAGCTCTAGCTGGGCAGATGGAAGCAGTGGAGGAGGAGGTAATCGAGCAGGCAGAGGAGTGGATACCTGTTAAAAACAGGAAGAGAAAATCCAGCCAGGCCCCCAAAGCCTCCCAGCAAAGGGGAAAAAGACAGCTGCACGAGGGAGGGACGGACAGCTCTTCGGATGGGGAAGACGGGTGCAAAGAACGTCATCACCACCAGAAGAAGAGACAGAGCGCCGTAGATAAAGAGGAGGGCATTTCCTCCCAACCAGGAAACAACAGACCCCCTGAAGTCCACCCTCCACCCAGTGAGAACCAGGGGGTACCCACTGTCCCACAACTACAGGTAACTAAGAGCTGTGATCCTCTGACAGTCCCATTGTCAGACACAGAACTGGATGGTGCGGACCCTTGCCTTGGCTCAATGACTCCAGAGCGGGTAAATGACCCCAGTGAGGAGCTGGATAGCTACCTCAGCCCAGCGAAGGTCCAGCAGTTCGTGCTCACCATGGGGATGCAGACAGCTACCCCAGAGACAGGACAGTCAAATGGACAATGGTAACCCCATAAACTGGGGGTTAAAGAAGTTTCCTTTGCTATCGTATAACAGGGCACCCACTCAGTAGGTGGGTTCCGCTGAAGCCACAGCTAAATAATAAGAGACTGGATGGTTAATAAAAGGAACTGTAAATAGGATAACTGTAAATTCGAGTAATTCAATCTGTTCTTTACGACATGCAATGTATATATTTATGAACGACATGACAAATTGTACAAGTACCAAAGATTTATTTCTATGAATAAAGTATATTTTGAAATATAAAAAAAAGGTTCTCCCAGGACGAGGCTATCCCATTGCACTTCGGGTGTGCTGACGCCTGCGATGTCCCCAAATGCGGGATACTCGACTGCAAAATTTGTGGTCGTGGGGGACTGCGTTCGCGCTCTCCCCTGAAATACAAGCAAAAAACAGATCTTTCAATAGATACCGGTAACTTGTGCTTCGTACGGCTTTCTGTATTCAATTCACTTTCACCCAAATTGACAGATATGCCCACGTCTTACTTCATCTTGCAATAAACCGCTCTCTTCAAAGCTTTTCATAAAAGGAACAAGCCCTTCAAATAACCAAATATCCCTCCCCCCCCCCCCCGCATTTGCTCCATTTCCCTCGATTTACTGCCTGCCTATTCCATCCAGTATTGCTCAAAATGCCTCTTTCAACAATTTATTCGATAGATTATATTCAGCTCTGTCCACTGATTCTTCACCACCTGCTCCAGGTTAAAGGAGAGGTAACTGGGAGCAGCGGTCCTGTGACAGCCCCGCTGGTGTTGTTATAAAATGACTGGGGGTGTTACATAAACATTGGGCTGGGGGCGTTGTTATAAAATGATTGGGGCTGTTGTTATAAAATGACCAGGGGAGTTATATGAACACTGGGCTGGGGTTGTTGTTATAAAATGACTGGTGTGTGGTTTATAAACGCTGGGCTGAGGGGGTTGTTACAAAATGACTGGGGTGTGTTTTATAAACACTGGGCTGGGGTGATGTTATAAAATGACTAGAGTATATTATATAAACACTGGGCTGAGGGGGTTGTTTTAAATAACTGGAGTATATTATATAAACACTGGGCTGAGGGGGTTGTTATAAAATGACTGGGATGTGGTTTATAAACACTGGGCTGGGGAGGTGTTATAAAATGATTGAGGTATGTTATATAAACACTGGGCTGAGGGGGTTATTATAAAATGACTGGGGTGTGTTATATAAATACTGGGCTGGGGTGTTGTTATAAAATGACTGGGAGTGTTACGTAAACACTGGGCTGGGAGGGTTGTTATAAAATGACTGGGTAATGTTATATAAACAGTGGGCTGTGTGGGTTGTTATAAAATGACGGGAATGTTACATAAACACTGGGCTGGAGAGGTTGTTAGAAAATGACTGGGGGTGTTACATAAACACTGGGCTGGGAGGGTTGTTATAAAATGACTGGGGGGTGCTATACAAACACTGGGATTGGGGCTGTTGTTATAAAATGACTGGGATGTAGTTTATAAACACTGGGCTGGGGAGGTGTTATAAAATGATTGTGGTATGTTATATAAACACTGGGCTGAGTGGGTTGTTATAAAATAACTGGTGGGTGTTGTTATAAAATGACTGGGGTGTTACATAAACATTGGGCTGGGGGCGTTGTTATAAAATGACTGGGGCGTTATAAAATCACTGGGCTGGGGGTCCTCCGTCAGGCCCTCAGACCACTGTACACTGGCAGGCTATGCCGTCTGTTCCCCTTTCACAGTCCTAGAGTCAGCTGCACTGCCAGATGGCACATCAGCACAGGCTGCGGAGCTGTTTGTGGTCACTGGGGCTTGCATCATTGCAAAAGGTCACACAGCAAACATTGATACTGACTCTAGATAGGCCTTCAGAGTCGTCCATGATTTTAGCCTATTTTGGAAACAGAGAGGCTTCATCACGTCAGCAGGGGGGCCACTACAACACACTGCGCTGATCTCTAACCTCCTGGAAGCGGTCCTCTTACCCTCCGCCCTAGCCATTATGAAATGAGCTGCTCATACCTCTGGCACTGACCGTGTCACCCTCGAGAATGCCTCAGCTGACCCAGCAGCCTGGGAGGCTGCACTGACCCCCACCACTCACCCCCTGCCGTCCCCAGAATAGGGAAGGCCCCAGTACTGCCTGACCCTATGGAGACAGTGTGAGATGCCCAACAGGCTTCTCCATCGCAGGAAAAGGAGAGTTGGGCCCCGCATTGGGACCACACAGTCTCCTTCCCTACAGCTGCTCAGACACCCTGATGGCCGCATCATTTGCCCAAGAGCCCACCTACACTCACTGACCCTTGCAGCCCATGGCATTGACCACATGGGCAAGAGGGGCATGATGCACACTTTAACGCAGTCCTGGTATGCACCGAGATAATGAGTTCCTTGGTTTTGCCGACATTGAGAGCTAGGTTGTTCTCAATGCACCATTTTTCAAGGTCTTCCACCTCCCTGTCTGTAGTCTGTTTCGTTGCCATCTGAGATTCAATGACTGTGGTGATGTGATCAGCAAACTTGTAAATGGCATTAGTCTGGTATTTGGCGATGGGTATACAGTGAGTACAGTAGGGGACTGAGTAAGCACCCCTGGAGGGCTCCAGTGTTGAGTGTTAGTGAGGATGAAATATTGTCCCCAGTCTTCACTGATTGTGGCCTGTGGGTCAGGAAAGTGAGGATCCAGTTGCAGAGAGTGGGGCTCAGTCTGAGATCACTAAGTTTAGTAATCAGTCTCGAGGGAAAAACAGTGTTGAAGGCTGAACTATAGTCAATGAGTAGGATTCTTAGGTAGCTGTTCTTGGTGTCAAGATGTTCCAGGGAGGAGTGAAGGGCAAGTGATGTGGCATCTGACGTGGATCTGTTGGTCCGATAGGCAAATTAGAGTGGGTCAAACAGTAGTGGGGAAGCTGGAGTTGATGAATGCAATGACCAGCTTTTCAAAGCACTTCATGACCACCAAAGTTAGGACCACAGGGCAGTAGTCATTGAGACATGCTGCATGAAACTTCTTAGGCACAGGGATGATGTTAGCCCTCTTGAAACAGGCAGGGACAGTATCCTGCTGCAGGGTGAGGTTGAAGATGTCCAAGAAGACCTCTGCCAGTTGGTCTGTGCATGCCCTGAGTGCACGGCCTGGTACTCCATCTGGTCCCAACGCTCTCCTTGGATTCGCACGAAGGAAAACTGATCTGACCTCTGATGCAGTGACTGTTGGGATAGGTTCATTAGGACTTGTCGGAACAGGTGTTACCTCTCCACCGAAATTCTCCTCAAAGCGAGCATAGAAGGTGTTGAGACGATCTGGGAGGGATATGTTATCGTCTGCTATCTTGGCCCTTTTTAAAGAGATTATAGGCTCTTTTGGGATTCTGAAAACAACATTTGCCAATTGAATGACCTGCTGGGAAAACTGGATAACTGAAGTTGGATCAGGCCAGACCAACAGGTCTACACACCTGTTACCCTGATTGATGATATGGAATAGGTTTTAATAGGACAGTGGGAACTGCGGTATGAAGGCAGGAAGCTTGCAGCATTCACTTGGATCAAGTCAGGCAGATATACACGCCATTCAACTTGATTGATTGAATAGGTGTTGGCAGGACAATGCTGCAAGGTTTCGGGTGGAACAGTAGATCTGAGTTTCAGTCGAACTGCAATTGAGACAGTTCGGCTCCTAGGGTCCGCTCAGTCAATAGGGAAATTACAATATCCAACACTGTCTTTTGTAACAGTTTTCCCGAGGTAGAATGTCAATTAACATCAATTTATGCTAATTACATTCTTACATCAAACCGTTGCTGCCCAACAGCACTCAGAGCTGACCCAGATAACTAGTTAAAAGCCCAGTCCTGAAGAAGGGCTAATGCCCGAAACGTCGATTCTCCTGTTCCCTAGATGCTGCCTGACCTGCTGCGCTTTTCCAGCAACACATATCCATCAGGTATTTATACTAGGCTAGGAGAGAGAAGGTGAGTCATGGCTCCAGAAGCAAAGGTAGCAATAAAGAGGTGATAATGACAGTGCATAGAGAGATTATTGGGAGATTAGGAGCTGTGAATGACCAAGGCTGAAGCCAGTGCTATATGATAAAATATATGGGGGATGGGTGAAGCAGAAGCAAAATGGAAAACAGGGAGAAGAGTAGCAAAGGGGGAAGAGGAGAGGAAAAAGGTGACGAGAGAGTGGGGAGTGAGAGAAAGAGAGACAATCATATATACATATATTTTATCACAAATGCAGGGTACAGAAGCTTAACAAGGAGACCAAAAGACATTAGAGTTTTACTCTTATCAACAAACAAACAAAAGGCATGTCTTATTTGTGCAAGATTGCATTTTCATAGGCTGATAAAGAGGTTTATACTACCCCATTATACTGGGTCAAACTGAAGATCAGGCCGTTCTTCCTGCTCCCAAGGTTTCTGATTCTTGGTGCTAATGTTCTCTCTGGAGTGTGTGAGGGAACCCGTCTGATCTGAGTTGCTTTATTTGACAGGAGGCTGGAAGTACACAGCAAGCCAGGCAGCATCAGGAGGTGGAGAAGTCAATGTTTCGGGACTAACCCTTCATCAGGGCTAATGCCCGAAACGTCGATTCTCCTGTTCCCTAGATGCTGCCTGACCTGCTGCGCTTTTCCAGCAACACATATCCATCTCTGATCTCCAGCATCTGCAGACCTCACTTTCTCCTAGTATAAATACCTCCCTATTTCTCCCTTTTTTTTTTAGCTTTGACAAAGGGTCAGTTAGACTCTAAACGTCAGCTCTTTTCTCTCCTTACAGATGCTGCCAGACCTGCTGAGATTTTCCAGCATTTTCTCTTTTGGTTTCAGATTCCAGCATCCGCAGTAATTTGCTTTTATCCATGGTTCTGGGTGGATTCCTCTTCCAAGGGTCTGTGTGGACTTGTTGGGCTGAAGGGTCTGTTTCCACACTGTAGGGAATCTAATCTTGTACTTCAACCATAATAACCACGTGTCATGGTAAAACACGTTTCATTATTAGCATAAGGAAGCAAGTAAATCAAAGACATATGAAAATAATATTTACATTTGAATCACCGGCGACTGTTTTTCGAAACAACAGAGGGTGTTGAAAACGTGGAATGTGCATCCAGAAAAGGTGGTGCTGTCAGTTTAATGTCACATCCAAACAGCGTTGAGAAATATTTCCTTGTTCCTGGCACCTTTAATCTTAACCGTGAGGTCTCCTGAAGTGATTGATTTGCACGGTGGAACACAGAGGGGGGAAGATTGCAAAGCTGCAGTTTCACAAAAGAAGATTTGTTCAATTTGGAGGGATTAGGAAAAAGTGATTTCAAAATATCTTTCAAGTTTCACCAGCAAAGCTTAAAAATTGCTTTTATTCGCGTTCATCTCACTGTAAATAGTGTTTGATAACAGAGTGCTTCCAGTGTATGAGAGATTTCTGGGGCTTTGTTTTGGTGAAAGAGGAGGCAGTGTGAAGGGGGCAGGGCAAGGAAGGGCGGAGCATTTCCGTTTAAGGGCGAAATGCAAATTAGCGCAACTTCTCACGTCGCCCAGTGAGTGTTGTATTCAGTGAAACATGAGTCTTTCCGGATGTTCTGTGATCCAGGTGAGAAATTGCGCTGTTGGATAGACAGGGAACCTCAGGCAGGTGAGTTTTCGATTTTCGAAAACGCAGTTAGTATGAGTGTAAAAGGTATGGGCTGTTATTGGGTTTGAGCGAGTGGGAGTATTAAGCATACTTACCTGGCAGGGGAAGATACCATGATCACCAAGGTGGTTCTCCCAGGACGAGGCTATCCCATTGCACTTCGGGTGTGCTGACGCCTGCGATGTCCCCAAATGCGGGATACTCGACTGCAAAATTTGTGGTAGTGGGGGACTGCGTTCGCGCTCTCCCCTGAAATACAAGCCAAAAACAGATCTTTCCATAGATAACGGTAACTTGTGCTTCGTACGGCTTTCTATATTCAATTCGGTTTCACCCTAATTGACAGATATGCCGCACGTCTAACTTCATCTTGCAATAAACCGCTCTCTTCAAAGCTTTTCATAAAAGGAACAAACCCTTCAAATAACCAAATATCCCCCCCGCATTTGCTCCATTTCCCTCTATTTACTGCCTGCCTATTCCATCCAGTATTGTTCAAAATGCCTGGCAGGGGAGATACCACGATATCTAAGGAGGTCCAGCCAATCTGAGCTATGACCTCATCAGCTGTCCGCAGCCCTGGGCAGGGAGTTCGAAACACAGTCCGGGTGACTGTGAAGAAGGTAGAGGGTCGTACGCTGGTGGATCGCATCCTGTTTATTAAGAAGGTATTGCTGGGATGCTGTGGGTTCGCTGCAGCGGACGTGTACTGCCTGCAGGATT